>NC_065591.1:69816191-70162441 GCF_024542745.1 Macaca thibetana thibetana
TCACACCAGTGCACTCCAGCCTGACAAAGTGAAATCCTGCCTCAAAAAAGAAAAGAAAAAGGAAAAATATTGACCAACAAGGTGGCTCAGGTCTGTAATCCCAGCACTCTGGAAGGGCTCACTTGAGCCCAGGAATTCGAGATCAGCCCGGCAACACAGTGACACCTTGTCTCTACCAAAAAGAAAAACAACAACAACAACAAACAAACCAAACCAAAACACATACACATAGATAGATAGATAACAGACAGATAATAGAGAGAGAAAAAAAATTAGCTGGGCATGGTGGCATCTGTCTTCGTCCCAGCTATTCGGGAGGCTGAGGCAGGAAGATTGCTCAAGCGCAGGAGATTAACGCTGCAGTGAGCCATGATGGTGCCACTGTACTTCACCCTGGGAGATAAGAGCAAGACCTTGTCTCTAGAAAAAAAATAAATAAATAAATAAATAAATTGGTTTCTGAGCAGTAGGTCTCAACAGTGGGCTTATTCAGTAAATCATGCTGTAAATAGATGTGCTGCCATCCAGGGCTTTGTTGTTCCATTTATAGAGCATAGGCAGAGTAGATTTAGCATAAGTCTTAAGGGCCATCGGATTTTCAGAACAGTAAATGACAACTGGTTTCAACTAGATGTCCTAGATGGCATCTTCCAATGTAAGTCTGTTTCTTCTACCTTGAAAATCTATTGTTTAGTGTAGCCACCTTAATCAGTGATCTTAGCTAGATCTAGAAAACTTACTGCAGCTTCTACATCAACACTTGCTGCTTCACCTTGTACTTTATTATGGAGATGGCTTCTTTTCTTTCTTTCTTTTTTTTTTTTTTTTTTGAGGCGGAGTCTCGCTCTGTTGCCCAGGCTGGAGTGCAGTGGCCGGATCTCGGCTCACTGCAAGCTCCGCCTCCCGGATTTACGCCATTCTCCTGCCTCAGCCTCCCGAGTAGCTGGGACTACAGGCGCCCGCCACCTCGCCCGGCTAGTTTTTTGTATTTTTTAGTAGAGACGGGGTTTCACTGTGTTAGCCAGGATGGTCTCGATCTCCTGACCTCGTGATCCGCCCATCTTGGCCTCCCAAAGTGCTGGGATTACAGGCTTGAGACACCGCGCCCAGCCTCTTTTCTTTCTCTTTTTTTTTTTTTTGAGATGGAGTTTCGCTCTTGTTGTCCAGGCTGGAGTGCAATAGCGCGATCTCAGCTCACTGCAACCTCCAGGTTCAAGTGATTCTCCTGCCTCAGCCTCCCAAGTAGCTGGGATTACAGGCATGCTCCACCATGCCCGGCTAATTTTGTATTTTTAGTAGAGACGGGGTTTCTCCATGTTGGTCCTCTGGTGATCCACCCATCTTGGCCTCCCAAAGTGCTAGGATTACAGGCACGAGCTACCGTGCCCGGTTGATGGCTTCTTTTCTTAAACCTCATGAACCCACCTCTGCTAGCTTCCAAATTTTCTTCTGCAACTTCCTCACTTCTCTTAGGCTTCAAAGAATTGAAGCGTTAGGGCCTTGATGTGGATAAGGTTTTGGTTAAGGGAATGTTATGGCTGGTTTGATCTATCCAGACCACTAAAATGTTCTCCATATCATCAAGGTTGTTTCACTTTCTTATCACTTGTGTATTCACTGGAGTAGCACTTTTAGTTTCCTTCAAGAACTTTTCCTCTGCACTCACAACTTGGCTGTTTGGCACAATGGGCCTACCTTTCAGCCTGTCTTGGCTTTCAGGATGCCTTCCTCATCAAGCTCAATCATTTCGAGCTTTTGATTTAAAGTCACAGATATGTGACTCTTCTTCTCACTTGAAAACTTAGAGGCCTCTGTAGGGCTATTAATTGGCCTAATTTTATTATTGTATCTCAGTCAATAGGGAGGCCTGAGGATAGGGAGAGAGATGGTGGAACAGCTGGTTGGTAGAGCAGGCGGAACACACAGCATTTATTAAATTCACCATAGTGTTGCCCCAAAGCAATCAGAATAGTAATATCAAAGATCACTGATTACAGATCATCGTAACAAATATAATAGTAATGAAAAAGTGTGAAATATTTCAAGATTTACCAAAATGTAACACAGACACAAAATGAGCACATGATGTTAGAAAAATGGCGTTGATAGAGTTGCTCAATGGAGAGTTACCACAGCCTTCAATTTGTTAAAAAAAAATGAAAATGCAGTATCTGTGAAGTGCAATAAAGCAAAGTGCAAAAAATGAGGTATTCCTGTACATGTGCTGCCAAAGTGAGTGCTATATACATTCTTAACCTGGACCAAGAGCAGTATTCAAAATAACAACCCTGGCCAGGCATGGTGGCTCACGCCTGTAATCCCAACATTATGGGAGGCCGAGGCAGGTGTGGACCACTTGAGGTCAGGAGTTTGAGACCAGCTCCCGGCCATCATCGTGAAACCCCATCTCCACTAAAAATACAAAAATTAGCCTGGCGCGGTGGTGCACGCCTGTAATCCCAGGTACTCAGGAGGCTGAGGCAGGAGAATCATTTGAACCTGGGAGGCAGAGGTTGCAGTAAGCTGAGATCGTACCACTGCACTCCAGTCTGGGTGACAAGGTGGGGCAAGCCTGTCTCAAAAACAAAATAATAACAAAGAAACAACAAAAAAAAACAACTCTGAGGATACATTTCTAGCCCAAGGCAACTAAAGCAAGAAATATCTTCTTAATGCACAGACCTACAGTTAATCATTTTACTGAATCTACATACACATTCCACTTATATGATTACATATACACATCAGTATAGACTTACATTCTATACATACGACTCTCCCATACTCAACAAGAAATCACCAAGAGCCTGAATCAAAGGATACCAATAAAACAAACCCTAAACTAGGAAGTGGGAGGGAAAGGAGAAAAGGGATGAGGGAGAAAAAGAAAAAAGAGGAAGGATGGAGGCAGGGTGGAAGCTAATATTAATAAATATTGAGTACCTACTGTATACACACCACCATTTGATGGTTGCTTCTTGGTTTCCACGCTTTCAGTCTTGGCCCTACATCCATTTTTTACACAGCAGTCTAACTGTGGTCTTCGAAACCCTGTGTTATCTGTCCCCTGTGCACCCCATCCTGTGCCACTCCTCTTCTTCAATGCTCTGCAGCCACAAGAGGCACTTTGTGTTCCTAGAATGCTCTGACTTCTTTCCTGCCACAGGGCCATTGAACTTACTCTTTACTATGCCTGAACTGCTTTCCACATCACTTATTCTTTTTTCATTTTTTGAATTTCAACTCAAACATCACCTTCTAAAGGAGTAGCGCCCAGCCACTTAGTAACCCTCTATTTCCTTTATCACAATCTGAAACGTTCCTGTTTGTCTAGTTCCACCCACCAACTTCGAGAGCAAGGACCAGTAATGTCTTGCTCACCACCGCACCTCTCGGGAGTTAGAAGGGTACCTGGCACCTCAGGCACCTGTTAATACTGGCTGAATGGCTGTTCGAAAGGTTCTTAAATGCATATTAAGGATAAGGACCCTGAGGTTCAGAAACATTAAAGTGACTTGTTCCAAATCCGACAGCGCCAGGTCTGAACCTAGCCAGCTGAGGCTAAGTCAAGTAACAAACGACGAAACGGAAAGCTTAGCAAAAGCAGGGTACCGACAAACACGACCTTAAGTTCCTTCTCTTTATAACTAGGGATATCCACACCTCTCTCTCCCGCCCTGACCGACCGCGGGGCCTCCCCGCCCAGCCCCTGGCCGTGGGAGTCCCTTACTAGGTGGGGATGAGAAGGCATTTGAGGAGAGTCACCCCGAGCGCCAAAGCCGAAAACCAATTGCCAGTCCCCGCGGCAATTGTGAACGCCGCCATTGCTGCGGCACCGCACGCTTCCTACCAACTTGATCCACATCCGGGATCCCGCGCATGCGGAGAAGGCCCACTGAAGCGGAGCCCGCGAGCTGCGCGCATGCGGCGAGCCGCGCAGCCAGTCCGAGGACTGCAGTCAGCTATTTAAACCTCCCGGCCACTTTTTCTTTACAGCCGCGTTTCCCCCCGGGCAGGAAGGGCTTCTGCCCTGGCCTTTGTAGCCACTTTTAAGTTTTATCGGCTAGTTCATACTTGCATAGAAAGAGTGGTCGTTTGCTCTGAGTCATCACTGTGTAGTATTGGGGATACTTAGGTGAGAAAAAAAAAAACAACGCTAGAGACGTGCATGCACTAGTGGAGAAGTCAGGATTGTTGCCCTAGAGTTACAGTAGATAAAAGTACCATGAGAGAACTGCGGGGGCTCCCAACCTGGATGCCTGCACCGGAGTATTAAATCCAGCTAGAGAATGGCATGTGCAAAGATACAGAGGTGAGAAACATTGTTTTTAGAACTCTGAGCGAGGCTCTTGGCTCAGCTCCTCCTTGAGCGGAACCCATTCTGGAAGCAGGGTGGAGGCTAGTCCTAACGCTTACTGTACAGATAACCTACGGTTCATGTTAAAATTCAGATTCTGATTCAGTAGGCCCAATAAAGTCGCAGATTGCGAAAAGACTGAGGCACATGCAATGGAATTAGACTTGTCTCATTATTTTACTGTGTGATCTTGGACAAATTATCTAAACCTCAGTTTCTTTTTTTCTTTTATTATTTTTTTTTGAAAATAGGAGATAAAAATGGTTTCTGGCCGGACGCGGTGCTCACGCCTGTAATCCCAACACTGGGAGGCCGAGGCGGGCGAATCACCTGAGTTCAGGAGTTTGAGATCAGCCTGGCCAACACTTAATTAAAAATTTTTTTTAAAAATTAGTCAAGCATGGTGGCGGGCGCCTGTAATTCCACTTACTCGGGAGGCTGAAGCTAGAGAATCACTTGAACGTGGGAGGCGGAGGTTGCAGTGAGCTGAGATCGCGCCATTGCACTCCAGCCTGGGAGACCAGAGCGAAACTCCGTCTCAAAAAAAAGTTTCAGCCTCATAAAGTGGTTGTGAGGATTAAATAAGGATGCATATAAATTGCTTGATATGATTCCAGGACAGAATAAATGCTCAATAATGTGTCAGATCAGTTAATTATCTTGCTGAAAGATGCATAGCAAGTCGGTGACAGTGTCACCTCCCTAATATGAGTTTATGCCCTCCCACAGCTTCAACCGCCACCCATGTGAATATGATGCACAGATTTATAGCTCAGCACTCCTCTCACTTCCAGACCCTGATCTCCAGTTGACTACCTGACCTCACGTAGATGTTTTCGTTTTGTTTTTGAGAGACAGGGTCTCATTTTGTGGCCCAGGTTGGAGGGCAATAGTGCAAACACAGATCACTGCCACCTTGACCTCCTGGGCTCAAGCAGTCCTCCCCACCTCAGCCTCTTGAGTAACTGGGACCACAGGGATGTGGCAACGTGTGTGTGCGTGTGTGTGTGTGTGTGTGTGTGTGTGTGTGTGTGTAGAGATGGGATCTCCCTATGTTGTCCTTGCTGGTCTCAAACTCCTGGGCTCAAGTGATATTCCTGCCTTAGCCTCCCAAAGTATTGGGATTACAGTTGTGTGCCACCATGCCCAGCTACTTAGATGTTTTAAAGGCACTTTGCATTAATTTTCTATTTCTGCTGTAACAAATTACCATAAACTTAGTAGCTTAAAACAACACAAATTTATTCTCTTACAGTTCTGTAAACCAGAAATTTAAAATCAGTCTCACTGGGCTAAAGTCAAGGTGTCATTTGGATTGGCTGCTTCCAGAGGCTCTGCAGGGAGATGGTTTTTCTTGCCTTTTTCAGCTTTTAGAAGTTGCCTGTATTCCTTGGCCCCTTCCTCACATCACTCCAACCTCCTTCCATCCTTACAATCGATTACTTTCCTGTAATAGCTACGGTCAAATGGGCAGCTGAAGATGATGATGAAGATGATCTTGACACCGAGAAGCAGAATACCAATGAGGATGACCAGACAGCAAAAAAGGAAAAGTTAAAAGAAGGTAAAAGAAGGCTACTCATACTTGCTGTCTCAGTATCTAAAGGTGGTCACTTACCAGTAGAGAGGCCCACCCACTGCAGACAGTGCCACCGAAGGTGACATGCACTTTCTACCACCCATCCAAAACTGTAATGTGAATCTGCAACAGGAGAGGAAAAAAGAACCAAAACTTCCAAGGCCTTGCATTTTTTATTCAAAGCATTTTTTTTTTCTTGGAGATGGAGTCTCACTCTATTGCCTGGAGTGTAGTGGCACAATCTCGGCTCTCTGCAGCCTCTGCCTCCTGGGTTTAAGCAATTCTCTGCCTCAGCCTCCCAAGTAGCTGGGGTTACAGGCGCATGCCACTACACTCAGCTAAGTTTTGTATTTTTAGGAGAGATGGGGTTTCACCATGTTGGCCAGGCTGGTCTTGAACTCCTGACCTCGTGATCCACCTGCCTTGGCCTTCCCAAAGTGCTGCGATTACAAGCGTGAGCCACCACACCCAGCCAAAAGCATTTTTTAAAAGAAAAATTGGTCTATATTTTTTGTTTCTACTTTATATCTTTGTACGTATTTTTAGAGGTCAGGCATTTTTAACAATCTTGGATGACCAAAACAGCTTTCAGAGTGTTCTTCACCCAACTTCTGACCTTACTTGTAGTGTGATCATGTTCATTAGAATCTCAAAGGAGGAAGAAAAACAAACGCATAAACAAATGCAAAAATAGATCGGGTGAGGTGGTTCATGGCTGTAAGCCCAGCACTTTGAGAGGCTCAGGCGGGTGCATCACCTGAGGTCAGGAGTTCAAGACCAGCCTGGCCAACATGGTGAAACCCTACTCTACTAAATATACAAAAATTAGCCAGGTTTGGTGGTATGTGCCTGTAGTCCCAGCTACTCAGGAGGCTGAGGCAGGAGAATTGCTGGAACCTGGGAGGCAGAGGTTGCAGTGAGCTGAGATCACACCACTGCACTCCAGCCTGGGCGACAGAGTGAGACTGTCTCAAAAAAAGCAAAAACAGGCCAAGCATGGTGGCTCATGCTGTGATCCCAGCACTTTGGTAGGCCTAGGCAGGTGAATCACCTGAGGTCAGGGGTTTGAGACCAGCCTAGCCAACATGGTGAAAACCCATTTCTACTGAAAATACAAAAATTAGCCAGGCCTGGTGGCGGGTGCCTGTAATCCCAGCTACATGGGAGGCTGAGGCATGAGAATTGCTTGAACTCAGGAGGCGGAGGTTGCAGTGAGCAGAGATCATTGCACTGCAGCCTGGGTGACAGAGTAAGACTCTGTCTCAAAAATAAATAAATGCAAAAACAACAAGTCTTATTTTTTCAACCTGTTTGATATATGTGTGAAACAATGTTATCCAACAATAAACAGGAATCTTATTTTTCTGAGGTTTTTTCCCTAACTTCATTTCTAGTGAATTTTCTGAGTTCTAACAAAAAATGGTAGAGACAGTTGTCATGAATTGTACCCCTTTTCTCATTCTTTCTGCTTTAGACTTTAACATGAGGCATAAAGCTAGACTCAGCTGTAAGGAAAAACTGCCTCATGCTGACCCTGACATCATTGAGCTAATAAACAAATCCCTCTACCTCCAGACTTACTATGTGAGAACACACACACACACGTGTTACCAAAACACCAGGGGTTCCGATCTAGTTCCTGTTGCTTGCTTCACAGAAAGCCAATCACTGAGATGATTATTGCCAAGGAATAAGGCTTTAATCAGGTGCTGCAGAAAAACATGGGAGATAAATCTCAAACTTGGGTCCCTGACTGACTAAAACTAGGTTTATATAGCAGCAAAGAAATGTAATAATGTATTTTTTAAAAAAAGGAACTAGGGAGGAATAAGGAAGCAATCATGATGAATGAGGGGCCTGGCATCTCATTGTCTGGATGCTGTGATCTGGTGAGTTTCAGTTCTTTGATACTTTTTTTTTGAGAGACCTGAAGGTCATTTCCTGAGGAAGGAACTCAGATAAATATAACTTTCCAGCTTTAAGACCAGAAGGGTCAATTTCTATCTTTGTCCAAAAAAAACACTAAGGTACTATTGGGTTAGGTTCACACATGCCCACACCACCCTTAGGTGTTTAAGCCACAGTTGGTCAGGTTGCCTCTTCTTCCAGCAAAAGCATTTCTCACTGCTCTTGCCAGGTCCTGTCTATTTAACCTCCTAGTTGTCTCTCACATTCATGCATTCCTCTTCACCCACCTTTGCCACTCTAGGCACAATGACCTGCTTTCAGCCTTTGGTACATGCCATGTTCCCTCCTGTCACTGCCCTTTATACATGACCTTCCCTCTGTCATGTTCTTCCTTCTCCCTTTAGGCTAGTTAGCTCTTCATCCTTTAGCTCTTATAGCAAGCACTGCTTCCCCAAGACAACCTTCTCCAACCTCCCCTTATCCTACCCTGGGCACCTGTCAGCTGGATGCAATTTTATACTATGTGTGTGATTATCTAATTATCTCACTAGTTAGTCACTCCATGAGGACAGGGACCTTTTCTGTTTTATTCATTATTGTAATAGCAGCAACCCACATAGCAGCTGACACAACAGATATGCTCTATATTTGTTGAATGGCATGAATGTCTAAAACAGGATTCCAACCCAGTTTCTCCTACTTGAGTCTCTGCTTATCCCCAGTAGCTGGGACTACAAGCATGTCATGTGCCACCATGCTTCTTTGGTTCAGCTTTAAAAAATAAAAGAATTGGCTGCATGCGGTAGCTCACACCTGTAATCCTAGCACTTTGGGAGGCTGAGGCGGGTGGATCACAAGGTCAAGAGTTCGAGACCAGCCTGGCCAACATGGCAAAATCCCCTCTCTACTAAAAATACAAAAATTAGCCAGACGTGGTGGCGGGCACCTGTAATCCCAGCTACTTGGGAGGCTGAGACAGGAGAATTGCTTGAAACCAGAAGGCAGAGGTTGCAGTGAGCCAAGATCATGCCACTGGACTCCAGCCTGGGTGAAAGCAAAACTCCATCTCAAAAAAAAAAAAAAAGAATTAAGAATGAAAACAAGTCTCTAGGCAATCAGAACCCACAGAGCGGCAGCAGATTGTGAGATCATCAAAATCTGGACACTCTCCCTTTCAGAGAAACTTGTGATCAGGAAAGCTTTCTAGTTACCAGCAATGGCCAGGAACTGGAGTAGAATGGACTGATTTCATACAAAGAAAAGAGGCCAGGTCAGAAGGTTTATGAAACACTTCAACAATCTGCTCAGATTTTTCAGCTTGAAGACCCCTATAAAACTGACATCGGCCCTTTTCTGCAATGAGTATATTTGAGACATGGGGAGAAACTGCAGAAAGGGGCCGATGTCAGTTTTATAGGTCTTCAAGATTATAATTAGTTGAATAAGTTATATGTTTTTAGACTTTGGGGTGATTGTTTATAATGTCACTTGGAGGGTAATTAAACTCAGAAAGAAATGGGCCAGGTATGGTGGCTCATGCCTGTAATCCCAGCATTTTGGGAGGCTGAGGTGGGAAGATCACTTGAGCTCAGGAGTATGACACCAGTCTGGCCAACATAGCAAAAACTTGTCTCTACTAAAAATAAAAATAAAATTTAAAAATTAGCCAGGCATGATGGTGCGTGCCTGTAGTTCCAGCTACTGGGGAGGCTGAGGTGGGGGGATTGTTTAAGCCTGGGAGATAGAGGCTGTAGTGAGCTGTGATCATGTGCCACTGCATTCCAGCCTTGGCAAGAGAGTGAGACCCTGTCTCAAAAAAGGAAAAAAGAGAAAGAAACAGTCCAGTTCCAAGTTTAAAATTAAAAATGAGTAGTATTGCATTTATATGCCATCCTAGCTATTTATTGCTGCATAACAAAACTTAGCAACCTAGAAACATTTATTATTTCAGAGTTTCTGTGGTCAGGAATTAGAGTGGCTTAACTGGGTGGTTCTGGCTCAGGGTGTCTCTTGAGGTTGCAGTCAAGATGACATCAGGGGCTGTAGTCAACTGAGGGCTCCACTGGAGCTGTAGTATCGACTTCCAAGGCCAACAGAAGCCCTCCGTTCCTTGTCACATAATCCACGCGCCTCGGCCTCCCAAAGTGCTGGGATTACAGCACTTGAGCCACCGCCCCCGGCTCCAAATGCCCTTTTCGTTTATTGTATGACACGCTCCTCCTATCCTATGACAAATCCTGCATGACCCAGTTCAAATGATCTATGAAATTTTCCCAAAGCATTTTATGCGGGTTTCTTTTCAGAATTTACAATTGTAACCCCAGTGACAGCTAAGCCCTCCAAGGTTCTTCAAATCTAAATAAAACTGACTTTGCCCAACCATTTAGTCTCAATTTGACAGCCTGTGGAAGCCTAGGCTTTCCCTTGTATTTCTGCAGAGTCTCAGAGGCATACGTTTTCACATCACCTCTTCTCCTGGACTTCCTACTTCCTCAGTTGTGGCCTGTGTTCTTACCTTATAACACAAATGGGAGATTCAGCTCCTTCACTGCTTTCCAGGCAAAACCTGCTCATACACAGTATTTATGAGTACAGAGACTACTGAAGAGCACAGCACACCCAGCAAATCCTTTAAATCTCTAGGCATCAGGCTGGCCCTCCCCAGTCCTCTTTGACTCTTTGGTCATGTGGTGTCCCCCTGTTGCCCTTTCCTGGTGCAGTTCCAGCCTCCCCATTTCTCCGGTCTTCCCTCATTTTCTGAAGCAACAAACCTCTTCAAAAGCTTTTCTCATGTAGAGTAGTTCCAGGGCACTTTCTGTTCTTGGCCTCTCCTTCTACCCAAGACCTTATGAAGGTGTTATTCCAAACAAGACAATTCCTTTCCCAAGAGGAGTTCTTAGACCAACAGGATAATAATTTTCCAGTCATCTTGTATGTTTATAAGCATGTCTTAGTTCAGGCTGCTATACCAAAGTACCACAGACTGGGTGATTTGTAAACAACAAACAGACATTTATTCCTCACAGTTCTGGAGGCTGGAAGTCTGAGATCCAGGTCCAGGAAGAGGGTCTGGTGAGGGCTGTCTTCCAGGTTGCAGACTGCCAACTTCTTGTATCCTCACATGGTGGAAAGAGAGTGAGAGAGCTCTCTGGACTCTCTTTCATTTTTATTTACTTATTTATTTTTGAGACAGTCTCGCTGTGTCACCCAGGCTGGAATGCAATGGCACAATCTCAGCTCACTGCAGCCTCTGCCTCCAGGGTTCAAGTGATTCTCCTGCTTTAGCCTCCCAAGTAGCTGGGATTACAGGTGCCCGCCACAATGCCTGGGTAATTTTTGTATTTTTAGTAGAGATGGAGTTTCACCATGTTGGTCAGGCTGGTCTTGAACCCCTGACCTCAAGCAATCCACCTGCCTCAGCCTCCCAAAGTGCTGAGATTACAGGTGTGAGCCACTGTGCCCAGCCAGGTGGGCTCTCTTTTATAAGGGCACTAATTCTACTCTTGAGGACTCCACCCTCATAACCTAATTACTTTTGACAAGCCCCCACCTCCCTATACCATCACATTGGAGGTTAAGATTTCAACATATCAATTGGGGTAGGGGGCTCAAACATTCAGTCTATAACAGAGTATGCCTCACCTATGGGTCTGAATCAGGTCTGGTCTGAGTTTGTAGTCCCAGATCCCGGCACAGAGCTTGGGATATAGTGGGCCTTCAGTAACGTTTGTTGAATACATGAATTTGTGATAAATGAGAATGATTGATTTAAAAATACTGAATAAAATAATGAATCAGCTAGGCATGGTGGCTCACACCTATAATCCCAGCACTTTGGGAGGCTGAGGCAGGCAGATCACCTGAGGTCAGGAGTTTGAGACCAGTCTGGCCAACATGGTGAAACCCCGACTCTACTAAAAATACAAAAAATACACCAGGCATGGTGGCGGGTGCCTGTAATCCCAGTTACTTGGCAGGCTGAGGCAGGAGAATCACTTGAACCTGGGAGGCAGAGGTTGTAGTGAGCTGAGATCATGCCATTGCACTCCAGCCTGGGCAACAAGAGCGAAACTTTGTCTCAAAAAAAAAAAAAAAAAAAAAAAAAGAATCAGTTAATATTAATTGACCTGATGGTTCCCAGGGATCTTTGTTCTGCAAAAGAAAGAAGCTGACGGAAGTTCTAGTCCTAATTCTAGTCCCAGTTCTGCCTCTCACTTGCATGTAACCATGGGCAGGTCACTTTTCCTCTCTGTACCTCAGCTGAAAAATAAGAAGGAGGTTTCTTGTTATTCCTTTTTGTCCTGCCAACCACACCTCATTCTAATCCCCACCTGCTTGCCACCTGATGCTTCATGCTGGGGACCTGGGGTAGCTTCTTATTAAAACCCACCTGCCTGGTTAAGAAGTGCTTTCAGGCCGGGCGCGGTGTCTCAAGCCTGTAATCCCAGCACTTTGGGAGGCCGAGACGGGCGGATCATGAGGTCAGGAGATCGAGACCATCCTGGCTAACACGGTGAAACCCCATCTCTACTAAAAAATACAAAAAACTAGTCGGGCGAAGTGGCGGGCGCCTGTGGTCCCAGCTACTCGGGAGGCTGAGGCAGGAGAATGGCGTAAACCCGGGAGGCAGAGCTTGCAGTGAGCTGAGATCCGGCCACTGCACTCCAGCCTGGGTGACAGAGCCAGACTCAGTCTCAAAAAAAAAAAAAAAAAAAAAAAAAAAAAAAAGAAGTGCTTTCAAAGCAGAGGGCCCACCTGGAATTGTTCTAGCTCATGATTCTTGTTCAGCCACACCATTGCATTCCTCACCATCCTTTAATGCCTAGTAAAACTGCACATTGAATAAGCTGTTTCATTCTCCCTCCATCCAATTTACAAATGAAATCCCATCAATCTTTTCCTATGCCGGGCCCTCACGCAGGAGTGTGTTTGTGTGTGTGAATGCGTGTACCTGCATTCACTTGCGTGCATATGGACACCCGCTTCCTTAACCAGGTTTATTGTGTCTGAAATTTTCTGAAACTGTGTATGGGCTTTCTGAAGGAAGTAGAAACCTCATGTAGTATTTGTTTTTTTTTTAAGACAGGGTCTCACTCTGTCACCCAGGCTGGAGTGCAGTGGCGTGATCTTGGCTCCGCGTGTAGTATTCTTAGCAAGGCTTTGGTCATAACTGCTTTTTCACTGAGGCCTTCAGCTGGAGCTATCTACCATGAGTCCTCAGAGGCCAGGATTTCCAAGGACTGACTGATCAGTTTTCATTCGTTCCTAGCTCATTGGTATCACTAAGCCTCTGTGTCAACAACTAATGTAAGTATGTATGTATGTATGTATGTGCAGTGGTGTGATTATAGCTCACTGCAGCCTCAAACTCCTGGGCTCAGGTTATCCTCCCACCTCAGTCTCCTAAGTAGCTGGGACCACAAGTACGTGCCACCACACCTGGCTAATTTTTCAATTTTTGTTATAGAGATGGGTCCTGTCATGTTGCACAGGCTAGTCTTGAACTCCCAGCCTCAAGCAATCCTTCCTCCTTGGCCTCCCAAAGTGCTGGGATTACAAGTGTAAGCCAGTGTGCCTAGCCAACATCTAAGATCTCTTTTTTTTGTTTTTTGGTTTTTTTTTGAGACAGAATGTCGCTCTGTAGCCCAGGCTGGAGTTCAGTGGCTTGATCGTTGCTCACTGTAACTTTCCGCCTCGTCGGTTCAAGTGATTCTCCTGCCTCAGCCTCCCGAGTAGCTGGATTACAGGTGCGCACCACCACACCCAGCTAATTTTTTGTGTTTTTAGTAGAGACGAGGTTTCACCCTGTTGGCCAGGCTGGTCTTGAACTCCTGACCTCAAGTGATCTGCCTGCCTCGGCCTCCCAAAGTGCTGGGATTATAGGTGTGAGCCACCACACCCGGCACAACTAAGATAATTCTTCCCCCTACCCCGCGCCTACTCGAGACAGAGTCTCGCTCTGTCAACCGGGCTGGAGTGCAGTGGCGCGTTCTTGGCTTACTTCAACCTCTGCCTCCCAGGTTCAGGTGATTCTCCCGCCTCAGCCTCCCAAGCAGCTGGGACTACAGGTGCGCGCTACCACACTCTGCTAATTTTTGAATTTTTTTTTTTTTTTTTTTTTTTTGCGATGAAGTCTCGCTGTCTCCCAGGCTGGAGTGCAGTGGCGCCATCTCGGCTCACTGCAAGTTCCGCCTCCCGAGTTCACGCCATTCTCCTGCCTCAGCCTCCCAAGTAGCTGGGACTACAGGCACCTGCCACCATGCCTGGCTAATTTTTTGTAGTTTTAGTAGAGATGGGGTTTCACTGTGTTAGCCAGGATGGTCTAGATCTCCTGACCTCCTGATCCGCCCACCTCAGCCTCCTCAAGTGCTGGGATTACAGGCGTGAGCCACCGCGCCCGGCCAAATTTTTGTATTTTTAATAGAGACAGGGTTTCACCATGTTGGCCAGGCTGGAAAACTAAGATCTTAATTTGAGTGCCAAAGGGTGTCCCACAGCTTCTTTCCTATATTTTGTTATTGGGGTGGGGCCAGGACACACATTTCAGTAATCTTTGCTTTTAGGGGTTCTGAGGTAACTTAAAGGATGGCAAAGAAAAAAAAAAAAAAAAAAAAAAACCAAAAAAACCAGGTATGACTCACAGAACCTTAGATTTCATTGTTGCCAAGCTCCATGTGAACTAGGATATGAATAGTAACAATTATTCAATTATTATTAATAGCATACACTTACTAGATACCAAACACTGGGTGAAGTGTGATACATAAGTCATCTCATTTATGTAAACATTATGAGGAAATAAAGCACTGGAGAGTTAAGGAACTCACTCGGATACTCACTGCTGGTGAGTGATGCAGCCAGGATTCAACCCAGCCCATCAGATGCCAGCATCTACATCTGTAACCATTACAATATTTCTTTCTTCAAGCTCCCAATTTGTGTTCTGAGGAGAGACTAAATAAGGAAAAGAAAAAAATCTCTTCACCTATTTAGCCTCCAGACCTTTGCCCGTGACTTGGAAGTGTTTGCTGTGGAGTCTCCTATTTTTTTTTTTTTTTTTTTTTGAGACAGAGTCTCGCTCTGTCGCCCAGGCCGGAGTGCAGTGGCGCAATCTCGGCTCACTGCAAGCTCCACCTCCCGGGTTCAGGCCATTCTCCTGCCTCAGCCTACCAAGTAGCTGGGACTACAGGCGCCCGCCACCGCGCCCGGCTAGTTTTTCTATTTTTTAGTAGAGACGGGGTTTCACTGTGTTAGCCAGGATGGTCTCGATCTCCTGACCTCGTGATCCGCCCGCCTCGGCCTCCCAAAGTGCTGGGATTACAGGCGTGAGCCACCGCGCCCGGCCCTATTTTGTCTTTTTTTCTTTTTTTTTTTTTTTTTGAGATGGAGTCTTGCTCTGTCTCCCAGGCTGGAGTACAGTGGCATGATCTCTGCTCACTTCCGGGCCCAAGCGATTCTCCTGCCTCAGTCTCCCAAGTAGCTAGGATTACAGGCTCCCGCCCTCACACCTGGCTAATTTTTGCATTTTTAGTAGAGACAGGGTTTCACTGTGTTGCTCAGGCTGGTCTGGAACTCCTGACCTCAAGTGATCTGCCCCCCTCGGTGTCCCAAAGTGCTAGGATTACAGGCCTGAGCCACTGCACCCAGCCTCCTATCTTGTCTTCATGAGTGTTCAGAATTTTGTGGTGCACTGATCAGAAGCCCAGAGGAATCTAGACTTTATTGAGGTGCACCTTGGTATTTGAATCCCACTCTCTCTCTTTTTTTTGCGGAGGGGGGAGGGTCGGGAAGACAGAATCTCTGTTGCCCAGGCCAAAGTGCAGGGGGCACAGCTCACTGCAGCCTTGACCTCACAGGCTTAAATCATCCTCCCACCTCAGCCTCCGGAGTAGCTAGGACTATAGGTGCACCACCACACCTGGCTAGTTTTTGTATTTTTTGTAGAATTGAGGTTTCACCATGTTGCCCAGGCTGCTCTCAAACTCCTGGGCTCAAGCAATCTGCCTGCCTCGGCCTCCCAAAGTGCTGAGATTACAGTCATGAGCTACTGTGCCCAGCCTGAATCCCTCTTTATTGGCATCAGATCATATCAATATAAATTTTATATAGACCATTAATATCAGCCAGGAGAAGGATGAAAGCAAAATGTTCTAAGAGCAAAGGGACTGCTGATTATCATCAAGTGACCCTATTTCATAGGAAGAAAATGTGGATGACATTTTATGACCAACAGCATTGTTTATTTAACCTTGATGCACAATAGAGGAGAACTTTTGACTCCAACCCCCAGTCCCTGAAGGCAGAAGTCTAAAATTTCCTCTCAATTCTGTTTATGGCCTTAAAGCATTTGTCTTAGCCTATATTCTCCCCAAAGCAGGGCCTGAGATAAAGGCTTTTGTGTGAGTGGTTTAATTTGCTGTGGTGATCTCAGGAAGCAGGAGCTATGCTTGCAGAGAATGAAATAGGGAGCACAAATATAAGGATAAGATATTAACTACTACTAAGGACAACTGATTACTCAAGCATGAGAGACCTTCTGAGAAACCACATAAAATGCATTTAAGGACTGTCTTGCTCAGGGGAAGACAGGGAGAAAAGGTTATCCATCAGCTTCCCTCTCCCATTGGTCAAGACTGGCCTTAGGGAACGTTTATGTTTCCTGTAAATGAGTGCTAAGTGGACTCCCACAGACATCACACGTGGCAGCTCAAAGAGACTAGAAGGCAGGAAATGAAAGGCATGAGACGGGCCTGAGGCTGGGCATTTTCAGGTTACATCTTCATGAAGGTGGTCATTGCTGCACAATGGCTGGAATAAGAGGTGAGACTGACAAGATTTGAAGTGGGACACGAGAGGTGTTTGACATAGTCCAACCCTTGCACCATTCAAGCCCACTTATGCCCTTGTCTAAGTTTAATTTGTCATACGGTCGTCTTCGGTGTGGCAGCTGGCTGCATTCTCTGCAAACACTTAATAATCCAAGCATATTAGTGAAACAAATTATAATACTTGCTGCTGCAGTTGATCCCAAAGATGTAATTGATATTCATTATCTGCTTTTTCTACCACTCAATCTAGATTTCTCTTATTCTCATCCGGCACTTTGGCTGGCCTGGATTTCTTGCTTGGTGGTGGGACCGTCCCTGAAGTCCTTATGATTGCCTTACCCTTGATATGATCATGGTTACTACAAATAGTCTGTTCATCATTACCACTGGATTTGTTCCTGAGCTGATGCTTAACTGAGCCTTTCCAGAACATTCCACCATCATCTGCCAGGGTCTGTTTTACTGCAGAAGCCATAGAGGTGATCTGAATAGAGATAAAATGGGCATAAACAGGCTTGCATCCTCTAAGTCTGTTCTGATGGTGTTAATCTCTGCAGTTCTTTGCGGGATGCAATATTGTTTCTACTGATGGGGTCAGTGAAGTGTCTGGGTAACTTCAAGGGCTTCCACTTGGCCCTTTCTACTACAGACTCTTACTCGGCTGGGCGCAGTGGCTCACACCTGTAATTCCAGCACTTTGGGAGGCCAAGGTGGGCGGATCACTTGAGGTCAGCAGTTCGAGACCAGCCTGGCCAACATGGTGAAACCCCATGTCTACTCAAATTAGAGACTACAAAAATTAGCTGTGTGTGGTGGTGGCATGCCTGTAATTCTAGCTACTCAGGAGGCTGAGGCAGGAGAATGGCTTGAACCCGGGAGGCAGAGGTTACAGTGAGCTGGGATCAAGCCATTGTACTCCAGCCTGGGTGACAGAGCAAGACTCTTGTCCCAAAAAAAAAAAAAAAAAAGACTTACTCCTCAGGTCAGTAAAACAACACAAGAATTCTAATATCTGCTAAATATATATCTGCCGATCTCTACTTCCAGAAACTGGCCACAGGGTGGGTCCGTGAATGCATAGAACCAATGTGAAATGTACTTGGGCTAGAAGTCATTTTACCACTTGGCTTTCATCATTCAAATTCATCATCTAAAAATGGGGCACCGCATGCCTCACACCTGTAATTCCGGCACTTTTGGAGGCTGAGGTGTGTGGATCATCTGAGGTGAGGAGTTCAAGACTCATCCTGGCCAACAATGCGAAACTTTGTCTCCATTAAAAATACAAACATTAGCCAGGCGTGGTGGCAGCCACCTGTAGTCCCAGCTTCTCAGGAGGCTGAGGCAGGAGAATCACTTGAACCCGGGATGGGGAGGTTGCAGTGAGCTGAGATTGCGCCACTTCACTCCAGCCTGGGCAAAAGAGCAAGACTCCATCTCAGAAAATAAATAAATAAAAAAAAATGGGGGTGACAGTTCTTATCACATAGGGTTTTTGTGAGGATTAAATGATATGCATCAGCTTCTCCGTGTCTGCAAATTCTTGAAGGCAGCGACAATCAATCAATCAACTGCCTTTGTAACCGACACAGTGCCTACAATAGTGTCTTGAATATCTTCATTTTTTGAGCCAATGTTTATGAGGCATCTGCTCTGCGGCAGGTTCTATGTTGGGTATTGGGGAAACTCTTTTTAAAAACACTACTGCCCACATTTGTCTCCTCCTCCAATGGAAAGGCCAAGTATTTTCAGGAGCCACTTAGGTAGGCAAGGCAGTAGTAAGTCACAGCTGCGAGTCCAGCATGTGAACACAGTCTGATGCTAGAGAGCACAAATTTACTACGATGCAATGCCATATTCCTATGGTTAGAATAGGCTAGGGAATCTCACAAACCTGGGCTCAAATCCCAACTCTACCAATTCCCAGAATGTGACCTTAGGTAAGTTGTTATGTCTCTCTGAAACTGCAATTTTCCCTGTCTATAAAGTGGGTATAATATTTACATCTACCTCATAAGATTGTTTTGAAAATTAAGAGTTCATTCATGGAAAGAATTTAGGACAATGCACTGAGTAAGTGCTGGGTAAATGTTTCTATTACTATGTTTTCCAGAAAAGCTGAGTCCCCAGGTATGATTTGGAAGGAGAGAAAGAGCCTGTTTCTGGCTTCTAACTGGAGCCTATGCTTCCCAGCCTGTCAGAATGGCCACCAGCAGGCTGTAACCTTTTATGATTTGGAAGGAGAAAGAGAAGAGGGAGAGGGGAGATATATGTAGCCAAGCAACAGATGGGGGAAAAAAAGCCAGCTAGTAAGAAATTCTAGGTGGTAGTGTTGGCCAATTAATAATAATATTAGGCCAGGCATGGTGGCTCACACCTGTAATCCCAGCACTTTGGGAAGCCAAATCCTGGGCTCAAACAATCTGCACACTTTAACAAGTTACTTATTTACTGCCCAGGGCTAGCTAGGTGCTTAGAATTTCTCTTGAAGGAACTCAGGAGTTTATTTCCATGCCTGGAGTAGTCTGCAGGCCCCTAAAAAAGGGGATCCCTGCTCCATCTCAGAAAGGTCACATTTTTAGGATGGAGCAACTAAAAGAGATTTAAAAAATACAGTCATGCTGGGAATTTTTACTTTCTGCTGCAGGTGTTGGACTCGATGAAGGGTTTCACTTGGGGGGAGGTGTGTTTTATCAGGCTCACTCTGGCATCTGGTAGGGAGACCAGTCCTCTGAAGTCAGATGGCCTTAGATTCAAACCCCACCGGTGTAATTTATTCAAAAATCTGCAGGGCAGGCCAGCAGCCTGGGCGACAGAAAGAGACTCTGTCTCTTAAAATTTGTTCACCCTGTGACCTCAGGAAATGTGTCAGTCAGGATTCTACCTGAGAAAAATAACTGGTACTATATATGGATATATTTACTTATTTATTGCAAGGAATGGGCTTTTGTGCTCATTGGGGCTGGCTTGGCAAGTTAAAAATCTGCAAGGCAGGCCAGCAGGCTGGACACTCAGGCAGGAGTGGAAGCAGCAATCCACAGTAAGTTTCTTCCCCAAGGAAGACTTCAGTTTGCTTTTTAGGCCTTTACACTGACTGGATGAGGCACACCAAGATTATTGAAGATAGTCTCTTTTATTCAAAAGTCAACTGACTGTACATGTTAACCACATCTACAAAATACCTTCACAGCAACACCTAGATTCGTGTTTGATTAATGAAGTGGGTACTATATCCTAGCCATGTAGGCACATAAAACTAAACTTCACGGCCAGGCTTGGTGGCTCACGCCTGTAATTCCAGCACTTTTGGAGGCCAAGACAGGTGGATTGCTTGAGTCCAGGAATTGGAGACCAACCTGAGCAACATGGTGAAACCCTGTCCTACAAAACATTTTAAAAACTAGCCAGGTGCGGTGGTGGGAGCCTGTAATCCCAGCTACCCAGGAAGCTTTAGCCCTGGCTCTTGAGTTGCAGTGAGCCAAGATAGCGCCACTGCACTCCAGCCTGGGTGACAGAGTGAGACCCTGTCTCAAAAACAAACAATCAAAAAACTAAACTAAACTAACCTTCACTTAATTTCTTCAAGTTTGTTTCCTCAGCTATAAAATCAAGATACTGATCCTTAACCTCCTATATGAAAATGCACATAAGGTAGCAGAACTTTCCATGAAGCAGAGCAACAGGGCTTAATAGGTCTTAGCTCTCAGTCTATAGGAATCGGTGGGGAGGCCTTTGCAACACTTTGGAAGAGCAGGGTTTGGTTTGAATAAGAATATATTTTTCCAACCTGGATACTTTGTAATATAAGCACATGGCGGGTGGGGAAACAGTTCAAACCGGCAGTCAATGAAGAGTTAGTCTGTGTTACTCTAGGTCTTTCTCTCAAAAGTAATCATTGCTAATAGTTTGTGATTATTTTTCCAGAATTTTGTTCTATATGCATGCACGCTCAATGCCTAATCACACTCAGCCTTTTGTCCCCTTGCACCTTGCTTTTTAAATTTTAATGGTATGTCTTGGAGAATGTTCCATGTCAGCATGTACAAATCTACTTCTTTTAAAAAATAGCTGCAAAGGGCTGGGCGTGGTGGCTCACACCTGTAATTCTGGCACTTTGGGAGGCCAAGGCAGGCAGATTGCCTGAGCTCAGGAGTTCGAGACCAGTCTGGGCAGCACAGTGAAATCCCATCTCTACTAAAATACAAAAAAAAAATTAGCCAGGTGTGGCGGCATGTGTCTGTAGTTCCACTCACTTGGGAGGCTGAGGCAGGAGAATTGCTTGAACCCAGGAGGTGGAGGTTGTAGTGAGCTAAGATCACGCCACTGCACTCCAGCCTGGGTGACAGAGCGAGACTCTGTCTCTTAGAGTAAAAAAAATGGCTGCAAAATATTCCATTGTGTCATTAAATACTAATTTACTTATTTAATAAGTTCTCAACTGATGGTAATTTAGGTTACTTTTTTGCTATTATAAATAATACAAGGGTAAACATCTTTGTACATACATACATGTTTGCATAATGTGTAAGAAGAGATAAATTTCTAGAACTGGAAGTACTGCATTAAAGGGTCTGCACATTTAAAATGTCAATATATAGTGCCAATTTATCTTTCAAAGAGATTGCATTAGTTTATACCCAACCAATAGTATACGAGAGTGCTGTTTCCCCATGCCCTTATCAACACTGCCACCTTGGATTTAAACCTACTTGTTTTCCTTTAAAATACCAAAATGGGCATTTGAAAAAAATAAGCATAATTTTTTCCTTGGCAAGAGCTGTATTTTGTTTGAGTCTGATCTTTCTGATGGCAGAGCTAGGCCTTATGCCCCGTCCTGTGGTCCCAACTCTGAGGAGTTGGGGCAGATGACCTCTCTACAGTACTCAATCAGAATAGCTCCAGGTCACCAGGCAAAAGGGTAGGCCAGACCCGGGCCTGTGCCCAGCCAGATGATGGAAATGCAAACAAGTCAAGTTCTATAATAGAACACAGAGCCATTGCCGGGAAACCACAAATTGCTGACTTGCTCCTGCAAACAATCAATATTCAGAAGCATGGTCCAGGAATGCTAACGATGCATCCTGCACAAAGGGCTGAGTGGGGGAGGATGTGCTTTTAGAAAAGAACCCAGCACCAGAAGCCCTGGCGCTGCTGCTTAGAGAGCCACCAAGAAGGCCCTTGGTCCCATCACCACACCCTCTGATGATCCCACAACCCTAGGCTGTCAGAGCCAGAGTAGGTCTGGAAAATCATCCCACCCTGAGAGAGTCCAGGCAAAGAATCAAGGGAGTTCCAAGAAGCAAATGCTCACTTCGGTGAGATAGTGCAGGGCAGTGGTTAGTGGCTACACGTGGGCTCAAATCCTGACTTGGTCACTTACCAGCTCTCTGACCTTGGACACATTGCTTCACCACTCTCAGCCTCAGTTTTTTCATCTATAGAATGAAGATAATAACACCTCTCTTAGAAGGTCATTGTGAAGATTCAACTGAATAATTATGTTTGTAAATAATTTAGCATGGCAACTGGCTTTTTGTAAGGTTGTAATAAATTATTAATATTAATTTTTTTTTTGAGACAGAGTCTCCCTCTGTCACCCAGGTTGGAGTGCAGTGGCACTATCTAGGCTTGAATCCTCCTGGGTTTAAGTGATTCTCCAGTCTCAATCTTCCAAGTAGCTGGGACTATACGTGTGCGCTAGCATGCGCAGCAAACTTTTTGTGTTTTTAGTAGAGATGAGGTTTCGCCATGTTGGCCAGGCTGGTCTTGAACTCCTGAGCTCAAGCGATCCGCCGACCTTGGCCTCTCAAAGTACTAAGATTACAGGTGTGAGCCACCACACCTGGCCTATATTGTTATTAATAAACAATAGGATATCAGGAGTGGGGACTAAGGAGAGGCCATCTGCACTAGACCTTGAAGAATTTGGAAGATTTGGTAATTAGACTGATTAAAGGGATGAAGTTCCTGTGCAAAGGTTCTCTTCTGGTGTCTCTCCTGGCCTAACCAGGAGGCATGCTGGGGTCTCAGCAGTAGACCACTGCAGAGGAGGGTGGGTATAGGTAGGGGATAATTCCACTGCAGAACATGTCAGTCCTTGCTTAAATGGCATCTACAATGACATCTGGGGTCCAAATTCATCCCCATATCCTCCTGTCTCAGCCTCCCAAAGTTCTGGGATTACAGGTGTGAGCCACCATGCCCAGCCTCCATCCACATTTGAATGTAGGCTCCATCAGGGCAGACGTCTTTACTGTTAAAGTTCTGCATGATGATGAAGGGCACATGCCTGCATGGGTTTGCTCCACTCTATTCCACCTCAGCTGCCTCCCTCCTTCAGCAAGGCCTGGCATCCCTACTCTGGGGCTGTTACTTAGAGGCAGGGTATGGCTCCAATTTAGCACCGTTATCCCCAGGGCCAGATAGACAGTGATGGGATTGAATCAATATAACATACAAAACTCTTCATAATCTGGGTTCAGTACCTTTTTTTAGCCATTCTCTTAGCCTAGACTCCAGCTAGTCTCTAGCACAGACTAACTACATAGAATAATGGTAATATTGGGCTGGGTGTGGTAGCTCATGCCTGTAATCTCAGCACTTTGGGAGGCCGAGGTGGGCGGATCACTTGAGGCCAGGAGTTCAAGACCAACCTGGCCAATATGGTGAAACCCCGTCTCTACTAAAAATACAAAAATTAGCCAGGTGTGGTGGTGCATGCCTGTAGTCCCAGCTACTTGGAAGGCTGAGGCAGGAGAATAGCTTGAACCCAGGAGGTGGAGGTTGCAGTGAGCCAAGATCGCACCACTGCACTCCAGCCTGGGCAACAGAGTGAGACTCTCTCTCAAAAAACAAAAACAAAACAAACAAAAGAATAATGGTAATATTGATCATCATCATTCACTGAGTGTGTACCAGTCATTGTTCTAGCACTTTATGTGCATTAATTCACTGAATCCTCACAGAACCCTATCAGTTAAGTATTATTATTATCTTCATTGGTCTGGTGAGAAAATTGACCCAGAAAGATGAAATAACTTCCTGATAGGTCAAGGACTTGAAGCCAGATGGTCTGCCTGGACCCTGAACCATTCCCAGCCATTCCTCTCTGCTGCCTCTGTTGCAGAGTGGCTTTGCTCTTTCAAGTCGCTGAGCCTCTGCTCTGCTGCAGTGCCCTTCCCCAACTTCTGGCCCTAGCAAACTCTACTTGCCCTTTGAAGCCCAGTCCAGATACTGCATCCCTGACCCCACCTGCTTCTCCAACCAGGGGAAGGAGGTTGTCCCTGTCTCCACTTTGTTCCCCTTACAAGTTGCTCCCAGTCCTGGATGGGGAGGTCATCTGAAACAGGACCCTGACTCACGGCTCAGTATCCCCAGCCCTCAGCACAGTGCTTTGTCTGTGGAATGTCTTTCATTCGTGTTTTCAACAAACATGAATGAGTTGAATGAGTAATTGACTCCACTGCTTCACACACAAGGAAACAAATCCAGAGAGGCAGAGGGACCTGTCCATATCACAGCCAGTGACAGAAAGAGCTGAGGCCAGACTCCTGGGCTCCTGACACCCAGCCCTGCTCTCTCTCACATCATCCCAACTGTGTGTGGAACGTTTGGAAAAGGCTTCATGCATCTTTGAGCCTTTCTTAATTCTGTCTTACATTTATTTCATCCCAAAGAGGACTTCTTTGAGAGTGCTGGTGGGAGAGTGAATTTTGGCTCGTCTTGTCTGAAGTCATGAGGCAACAGGGAAAAACAGACAAACAATCCTGAGATGTGTTTTACTGACCCAGTCCTCAAAACAACAGAACAAAACACTCCACACTCAAGCTGGGGCTGCTAGCCAGCAGGGCACTGAGTGAAGCTGGACAGAATTCACCAAGTGGGTCCTCCTCCCTTTTGCTTAAAATGGTGGGGCCTTTGGAGAGGAAGTCTTTTCTGGTTTGTCTGAATTTTCTTTTTTTTTTTATTTTCCCTTTCTTTCTTTCTTTCTTTTCTTTCTTTTCTTTCTTTTCTTTCTTTCTGACAGAGTTCTACTCTGCTCCCCAGGCTACAGTGCAGTGGTGAAGTCTCAGCTCACTGCAACCTCCACCTCCTGGGTTCAAGCTACTCTCCTGCCTCAGCCTCCCGAGTAGCTGGGATTACAGGCGTGCACCACCACACCTGGCTAATTTTTGTATTTTTAGTAGAGATGGGGTTTTACCATGTTGGCCAGGCTGGTCTCGAACTCCTGACCTCAGGTGATCCACCTGCATTGGCCTTCCAAAGTGCTGGGATTACAGGCTTGAGCCACTGTGCCTGGCCCTTTTTTTTCTTTTTCTTTCTTTTTAACAGGGTCTCGCTCTATCACCCAGGCTGGAGTGCAGTGGCACAATCACGGCTCATTCCCACCTCAGCCTCCTGGGCCCAAACTATCCTCCCACCTCACCTGTGTAGCTGGGACCACAGGCGTGCACCACCATGCTTGGATAATTTTTAAATTTTTTGTAGAGATGAGTTCTCCCTCTGTCACCCAGGCTGATCTCAAACTCCTAAGCTCAAGGGATCCTCCTGCCTCTACCTCCCAAAATGCTGGGATTACAGGCATGAGCCACCACACCTGGCCAGTGATGATTACTTGTTCATAATGTCCTTTGTGGCTGGAATGACCTTCCTTACCTTGTCTACCTAGGAAACTTTTACTTATCCATCATAAGGGTGTTCTCCTTGGCAAGGTATCTCTGATCATCCCGTTTCCCCTCAGTGTGGTCCCTGGTTCTCTCAGCTCTCTCACCCCTTTTACCTTTGCCCCTCTAACACAACCTGGTCTATGTTGAAATTGTTTACTTGCCCATCTTCCCTAGTAGGTGATGCCACCTAAAAGGATAGGCTTAGGCCCCCAGGGCCGAACAGTGCCTTCCCCATGGAGACTCAGGAACTAGCTTCTACATCCCTAGATTAGGAACACTAGGAGGTTGGGAGAAGAGGAATTTTGCAGGGCTGGGGGCTGCACAGCTCCTGGGAGCACCAGTCATATCGTATGCTATTATTTTGTTTGAATGGAGCCCCTGGAGCTGTGCAACTTGGTAGCTCTGGGCCTCTGCATGAGACAGACTTGGTTTCGAATATTAGCTCTGCCACATTCTGGCTTCACTCCCTGGACCATTTAATCCATTTAGGCTTCAGTATCTTCACTTGTCAATGACTGTTATGATTGTGACCTCTCAGATTGTTGTCAAGATTAAATGAGATGATACACACAACGATCCTGATGGTGCCTGGCCAGTGGTAGTTGTAACCCAGCACCGGATTTTTAATGGCAAGATTCATACCAGGGCTGAGCATCAGACTATGGGGTTGCCTTAGTGAAAGAGGCAGAAAGGTAATGTGAAGAGGCAGAAAGAGCAGTGCTCTAGGAGCCAAGAACCCTGGATACAAGGGCTATATGTGTGTGTGTGTGTGTGTGTGTGTGTGTGCGTGTGTGTGTGTTTTCTCTGCCCCACCATCGTGGTCCATCTTCTCCTCTGTCCCAGGCCCATCCTGGTTTTGTAGTCCATACTCAGCTGGAGAAATTTGAGGCAGAGGAGCAGCCAGGAATCCATCTAGGGTGGGCAGGCCTACCCGGGTGCTGGGAAGCGGGAGTGCCCTTGAGCAGTGGCACTGCTTTGGGCTGGAGCCGTGACGCCTCCTCTGTGGTGGGGGTCATGGTTTGGAGCACGGGCTATGGAGCCAACAGCCTGGGTGCAAAATCCCCCTTAGCCCCTTCCTCACTGTTCTACCTTTCTGTGCCTCAGCTTCCTCACTGGATTAGTTTGCTAGGGCTGCTGTAACAAAGCGCCACAGCCTGGGTGGCTCAAACAGCAGAAATCTATTTCACATAGTTCTGGAGGCTAGGAGTGTGAGATCAAGGTGTTGGCAGGATTGGTGTCTAGTGAGGGCCTCTCTCCTCGGCTTGCAGATGGCTGGCTTTGTGGTTCTATTTTTGCTATTGGTGAAATAAGGGACAGTGAGCTCAGAAGGAAATAAACTTCTGGGGTCTAAGTAGCCTAGGGGGAACAGTGAACAGACCTGCAGTGACACTGCCCAGCTGGCCAATACTGGACTGCATTTCATCCCAGACAATTTCAAGACACAAGTTTGTTTTATGTTCTATTAATACCACATAAGAATAAATACTATAAATTGTAATTGTAAGACACCATCAATTGTTAAGTCTCACCCTGATCTCAGAGATGCTGAAATTTGAAAAAAATACGTGTTGTGTCTTAGAATTGATGAAAGACAGTAGATTCTGTTTCTTAGTTTTTGGCAGTGAGGATCCACCGAGGTGGAGGGGCGGGCAGGCGATGTGCCTGGGGCCTCAGATGCTGGCTGCTATCCAGTATCAGCGTCCACACAGGGAAGTGGAATGGTGAAGCATCATCCCAATCGAGGCTCCTCACTTGGAAAACTGGCTAAATCCATGGCTGGGAAACAGATCCCAAAAGCTGCATAGGCCCCACTTGAGCTTTTTGGTGGGCCTTGTAAAATGAGCCCATCACTTGGGCATCTGACAGACCTGGGTTCTTGCTCTAAAGCTGCTACTCACCAACCAGGAAGTTGAAAGAAGAAAGGCTCCAAAGTGCAAAGAGGGGCCAGGCACGGTGGCTTATGCCCGTAATCCCTCCAAGGTGGGTGGATCACTGGAGCTCAGCAGTTCAAGACCAGCCTGGGCAATATGGTGAAACCTCATCTCTACAAAAAGAAGAAGAAGAAGAAGAAGGAGAAGGAGAAGGAGAAGGAGAAGGAGAAGGAGAAGACGACGGAGGAGGAGGAGGAGAAGAAGGAGGGGGGGGGAGGAGGAGGAGGAGGAGGAGGAGGAGGAGGAGGAGGAGGAGGAGACAGAATGAGACCCTGTCTCAATAAGTAAATAAAAGTGCTAAGAGGGCTTTGCCAAACGTTGCATGCACAAGATGGTGTGTGTGAGAGAGAGGGCTTGGAGTCAGGGGTCCCAGGGTTCGGTTTTGGCTTTTCCCTCCCTGGCTGTGGACTGGGCCATGTCCCTCTGCCTCCCTGGACCTGTTTCCTCTTGGGTAAAGCAGTGGAGTTCAGTTACTCATCCAACAAATGTGAACTGGGGGCCTCCCCTTCCAGGTGGTATGCTGAAGGCTGGGGGTATACAGGGTGAGATGTAGCCCCAGCTCCAGGAGAGCTCTGTTCAGTGTGGAGAGCAAGGAGTGAAGAGAGTAGAGAGGAGGCAGCCATTTTCCATGCTGTGTCTCCTTTAATCCTCATCATCACCATATGTGATGGGTAACACAGGCATTTTTATTCCAGGTTCAGGGATGCAGTCAGGGAGACTGAGAAAGATGATGCTGCTTACCAAGGCAGGGCCAGGGTTTGGACCTGCTCTGCCTGACCCAAAGCCAGTTCTCTTTCCTCTTCACCTTGGATGGTTGGTCAGAAGTTTCCTTCTAGCACAGCATTCTCAGATTCTATGCCAAAAATTAGCCTGTGAATGTCACATTCTGACCGGCTTCTACAACATCCCCCTTGCTTAGCAACCAAGTAAGGAAGAGCCTCTCTCTGCTCAGGAATGGTGGGGCCAGGGGTGGGATGCAGGGTAGCTCAGCTTGTCTAACCTGGCTTGTCTTCTAAGGAGGTGGGGAGCACCATGTTTTAGGGGAGTGAGCCTCCCCCTCACAAAAGCTTTCCATCTACACTCATGGGCATGTCATTGGTGTGACATGCCATCTGAGTGACTCCACTTTGCCTGGTCATTTTGTGCCCAGCAGCTCTTAATACAGTCCAGCAGTTCACACTAGAAAATACAGAAATCAAGGGACTGCTCCATCAGTGAGCATTATGTTCACAGGTTCGTGTCACAGGATGAAGGGGTGGGAGAAGATGCTGGGGAACAGTCCTTAGTCTGAAGCCTCCACGGCAGCCCCATCAAGGGATTTTTTTGGTCTCTGTTTGCATATCTCCCCGGATAGGAGGATGATGCTTCCTTTCAGCTCTGGCTAGAAGAGACTTCTAGCTGGTAGAGCCCAACAATACCTTGCGCATTTTGCCGAGGAAGATCTCAGGCTGAGGACAGTGAAGTGATTTGCTCAGGGTCGCCTGGTGCAACAGTGGAAAGCCTGGGTCAGAGTCTTGGCACTGGGAAGCCTGGTTCTGTCCTTGACCTCACAGTTGAGTGGAAATAATCCCAAGGGAGGATTCAGGCTGGGTTCTTGCCTCAACCAGGTCATTTAACTTGAATTAAATGATACTTAATTCAATTTAATATCAGCCAAGGCCTACCATGTGCCAGGCACTATACTTACACCTAATGTGACCACCTCCATGAACCCTAGTTTCTCATCTATGAAAAAAAATACCTCCTGTGCATCTTCTCTCAGAGCCCTGTTAGGAGGATGAAATGAAGAAAAGGAAGTAAAGTGCTTTGTAAACTGTAAAGAGCTGTGTCCATTGAGGCACTGTTGCTAAAGCTGGCCACCCTATCTCTGTGGTCCAGTCTGCCTGGAGCGGACTTCCCACTTAGCACTGACCACCATATTGGAATTTGTTTATCTGCTCCTCACCCCCACCAGAGTTCCCAGGGGAGGAATGTTCGGGATTTGTATTTGATTTCCCAGAGCCTTGCCCTGGGCCTGGCACATGGCAGGTGCTTAACAGTATTTTTGAATGTCTTGGTCCATTCAGGCTGCTATAACAAAATGCCATAAACTGGGTAGCAGAAATGTATTTCTCACAATTGTGGAGGCTGGGAAGTCCAAGTCCAAGATCAGGGACAGGCAGATTTGATGTCTGGTGAAACCTTGTTTCCTGCCTCATACATAGCTGTCTGTCTTCCCTGTGTCCTCATGGGGTAGAAAGGGAAAGGGAACCCTCTGGGGCTCCTTTTTTTTTGAGACGGACTTTCACTCTTGTTGCCCAGGCTAGAGTGCAATGGTGTGACCTTGGCTCACTCCAACCTCTGCCTCCTGGGTTCAAGCGATTATCCTGCCTCAGCCTTCTGAGTAGCTGGGATTACAGGTGTGCGCCACCACACCTGGCTAATTTTGTATTTTTAGTAGAGATGGGGTTTCTCCATGTTGGTCAGGCTGGTCTGGAACTCCCAACCTCAGGTGATCCGCCCAACTTGGCTTCCCTAAGAGGTGGGATTACAGGCGTGAGTGGGGTTTTTTTTTTTTGAGACAGATTCTCACTCTGTTGCCCAGGCTGGAGTGCAGTGGCACGATCTCGGCTCACTGCAACCTCCACCTCCCTGATTCAAGTGATTCTCCTGCCTCAGCCTCCCGAGTAGTTGGGATTACAGGCATACGCCACCATGCTCAGCTAATTTTTTTTTTTTTTTGTATTTAGTACAGATGGGGTTTCACCATGTTAGGCTGGTCTCAAACTCCTGACCTCAGGTGATCCACCCACCTCGGCCTCCCAAAGTGCTGGGATTACAGGTGTGCACCACCGTGCCCAGCCCTGGGGTCCCTTTTGTAGGAACAAATCCCATTCATGAGGGTTCCACTCTCATGACCTAACTACCTCTCAAATCCTATCCCTCCAAATATCATCACATTGGGGGTTAGGTTTCAATTCAGGGATATCATAGGGACACAAGCACTCAGTCTGTAAACAGAACATGTGATGATGAGCTCTGTTTCTCAGACCCAGGGAGATGCCAACCTGTGGACACTGGAAGACCCCAGGGTGAAGGGCTAGGGAGAGGGTAGGTGGGAAGGGTGACCACTGTGGATGGACAGGGTGTGGGTCATTGGAGAGAAGAGGGTGGTGAAGGGGCTACGTTGTCTCGGGTATATACCCTGGGGTTTGTCTTCTCACGCCAGGAAAATTTAGGACACGGGCACACGTGAGGAGTTTAGGAGCAGAGTTTTAATAAGCGGAAGAGAAGAGAAAGAGAAACAGCTCTTTCTATATAGAGAGAGGGGTCTCTGAGTGGAAAAGACTGGCTGTTGGTGGATACACCAGACTTTATAGTCCAGCTGGAGGAGGCAGTGTCTGATTTATGTAGGGCTCACAGATTGTTTTGATCAGGTGTGGCGAGGAAGGCTGGTTGCCCCACCCTAATCTTATGAAGCAAATGAACTCTCCTTGGCCGGTGCCATCTTGTCTGCTCCTTACCATACACATGACTGGCAGAGACGGGATGATGGAGTTGCTGCCTTGAACGTGTCTAGTCCCTAGTTCCTGCCCACACTGAGCTGTGCAAGCTCCCAGCTTGTTTGTCTATGTCTGCAGCATGATTTTACAGGCTGCTATTTGGTAGAAAATGATTTTGGGCTACTTTTCATTACAAAGAAAAGCCTCACCAAGGACTCCCATACCCTTACTGTCTGCCTAAGTGATTTCTTTTTAACTCCTGTATCAGTGGGGCACTCCAAGCAGCGGGAGTGACTTTGTTAGCCCAGCTTGGAGCTCTAGTTTTTGGCTCTCGTGTAAATAGAAATTAATACCTACTGGGCGCGGTGGCTCACGCCTGTAATACCAGCACTTTGGGAGGCCAAGGCGGATGGATCACCTGAAGTCAGGAGTTTGAGACCAGCTTAGCTAACATGGTGAAACCCTGTCGCTACTAAAAATATAAAAATTAGCCGGGTGTGATGGCACGCGACTGTAGTCCCAAGTACTCTGGAGGCTGAGGCAGGAGAATCGCCTGAACCCTGGAGGTGGAGGTTGCAATGAGTTGAGACCATACCACTACAGTCCAGCCGGGCGACAGAGCAAGACTCTGTCTCAAAACAACAACAACAACAACAACAAAAAACACCAGGCCAAAACAAAAGTTTTACTCAGGCAAGGTTTCATAGGCTTGCAGCTGGAGCAACACACGGGAGCATTATACGGGAAAGGGATCCTGGTGCTAGCTCCTGGAAGGACTTGGCTCTTGTCATTTTAAGGTAGCTGAGGCAAGAAAAAAAGGAGTGGCATGTAGGCATGTAGAGATGGGGAACTTTTAGCACCTGTGCAGTTTGACCACGTGTTTCTCATGCGTATGTCTCATTAGCGCGTTAAATCTCCAGCCCTGGGTGTGATTTTTAGTATTACGATATGATTATAATGAGGAAAACTTGGTGAAAGGTCAATGCTGGAGTCCATCTTGTCTTCAGCCAACTGCACCTGGTCTGGTTCTTGTCAGGAATGCCAGAGGCCTGCTTTTAGTAACCTTGGGAGACAGCACTCGAAGAGGTAAATGGTTAGTTTCTTATTTTTATGGTTACAAATTCAGCCTGGTCAGCTAACTTAGGAGAGGGGTCCCCCTTCGCTATGTGATGTGGGTCAGCTCGTTAAGGGATACAAGAAGGCAGCGGAGGGAATATGCCTGGACATGTGAGGCTCAGGGGGTCTTGGTGACCTAGTCTCTTGTCTTCTCTATACTGTCTTAGGTCAGGACATGGGGCGGTCATGGAGAGCCTGTCTCTGCTCAGGAATGGTGGGGCTGGGGTTTGGGGGCAGGGTGGTTCGGTTTGTCTAACCTGGCTTGTCTTCTAAGGAGGTGGTAAGCATCATGTTTCAGGATAGTGAGCCTCCCCCCACAAAAGCTTTCCATCTACACTCGTGGGCATGTCAGTGGTGTGACATGCCACTGAGTGACTCCACTTTGCTGGTCATTTTATGCCCAGCAGTGCTTATATAGTCCAGCAGTTCACACTGGAAAATACAGAAATCACAGGACCACTCCATCTGTAAGCATTATGTTCACAGGTTAGTGTCACAGAATGAAGGGGCAGAAGAAGATGCTAGGGGCCAGTCCCTAGTCTGGCACGACAGAGCCCCTGCCCTTACCAGCATGTGAATCAGCCAGAAAGATGGTGGGGGGCTGGAGCTGCTCATCCTAGCTGCTCTCCAGAGCCGCTTCTGTGTCTGTCTTCCAGGTTGGTGGTGACATCCCATTAGTGGCTTGAAACTGACAGTGGTGACAGTATTTATTTTATTTTATTTATTTATTTTTTGAGACAGAGTATCACTCTTGTTGCCCAGGTTGGAGTTCAATGGCATGATCTTGACTCACTGCAACCTCTACCTCCCAGGTTCAAGTGATTCTCCTGCCTCAGCCTCCCAAGTAGCTGGGATTACAGGCATGCACCACCACACCTGGCTTTTTTTTTTTTTTTTTTTTTAAGTAGAGACAGGGTTTCTCCATGTTGGTCAGGCTGGTCTTGAACTCCCAACCTCAGGTGATCCACCCGCCTTGGCCTCCCAAAGTGCTGGGATTACAGGTGTGAGCCACTGCACCTGGCCGACGGTATTTATTTGAAACTGACGATGGTGATGATATTTAGAAGAAATTGGCCCATACTATCATACTATAGATCAGGGCTTTGTTTACCAGTGCAGCACTAGCTGTGAACAAGTGCCGTGTGATGATGAAAGTCCTCACCAGGTATAGGATGGCACAGCCTGGGCTGGGACTGACTCTACTGGGTAGAGTTAAGGAGGCAGGGCTTACACAGTGTTGAAGGATGAGCTGTGAAGACAGAGTGGTAAAGGGAGGCCCAGACAAGTGTGGGATGGCAAGACATATCCTGTGGTTCCGTGAAAGGAAACTGTGGATGTGAAGGCACTTGGCAACTTAATACAAGGTGTCAAGCAAAAAGGTGTCGAGTAAACAAATCCAACATAGGATGTATAAAGTGAACTGATTAGGGCTGGGGAGGGGTACCCATATCATAACACATTAACCTTTGCTCTTTAGCTGGCAGGATCTCTAGGGATTTCAAATGTGGCTCAACAAGGCCTTTGCCCAACTCTTTGGTAAAGGGGAACCCAGGCTTTGGAGAGGGACTTGGCGTAAGGAAGTGAATGGGCTGCAACACTCTGGGGCTGCCAACTAACCTGGAAATGTTGACAAAGGTTGTGCCCTGTGTTTTGGTGGTGGGACGGTGGGAGTGGCAGGGAATTTGGCAGGAAACGGGACCAGGAAAACAAGTGGAGAGGGTCAGATAGAGCAGGCTGAGCGTGCACTTCTTCATGAGCTTCAGAGCCAGGCAGCCCTGCCTCAAAGCTTGTTTTGCTGTCCTTTGTGTCAGGTGGGGTCCTGGGTGCCATGAGTTGCTCAGTGAGCCCCCATTGGTCTCTGTGCCTCAGACTGGGGTGAGTGTGTCACCGGACTGTTTCCACAGCTCGGTTGGTGCCACACTGTCCCGAAGGTTCTGAAGCAGACTGAGGTCACCAGGCTGTCTGGGCAGACGGAGCTGCCAGAGTCCCGTCCCTCCCTTTGATGGGCCTGTTATCAAGGTTGTTTTGCTCCCAGAGCTGATCACAGGCCTCGTTTCCCAGCCAGCCACCCACCCCCATCAGCCCAGAGTCCCCTGGGACACAGGCAGATGTAGGCGGTCAGTGTGGAGAGACTGCAATTCAGGAAGGGGATGGGCTGAAATTTCTTGGGCCAAGAAACTGGCCCAGGACTGACCTTGGCTAAGCCCCTACTAATGACAGACTGATGTTTTTTTATTTTTATTTTTAGACATTCTTGCTTTGTGGCCCAGGCTGGAGTGCAGTGGTGTGATCTCGATTCACTGCAATCTCCGCTTCCTGGGTTAAAGCAATTCTTGTGCCTCAGCCTCCCAAGTAGCTGGGATTACAGGCATGCACCACCATGCTTGGCCTATTTTTGTATTTTTAGTAGAGACAGGGTTTCACTATGTTCATTAGGCTGGTCTCGAACTCCTGACCTCAAGTGATCCGCCTACCCTGGCCTCCCAAAGTGCCGGGATTACAGGTCTGATCTGTAAACAACTGGGATTACAGGTGATTACACCTAGCCTGATGATTTTGTTGTTGTTGTTTGTTTTTTTGAGATGGAGTCTCACTCTGTTGCTAGGCTGGAGGGCAGTGGTGCGATCTGGGCTGACCGCAACCTCCGCCTTCTGGGTTCAAGCTATTCTCCCCTCTCAGCCTCCCAAGTAGCTGGGATTACAGGCGCCTGCCACCACGCCTGGCTAATTTTTGTATTTTTGGTAGAGATGGGGTTTCACCATGTTGGCTAGGATGGTCTTGATCTCTTGACCTCGTGATCTGCCTGCCTCGGCCTCCCAGTCAGACTGTTTTAAGAGTAATTTGTAAAAGGAAGCTGGAAATTTGGAGTGAATAAACGGGTGGTTAGACAAATGCTGTGTGATTTAGGCTGCAGTTTACAAAACAGAGTGGCTGCGTCCCAGGCTGCACATTCTGAGGTGTGGGCAAGTGGGGACCTTGGCCACCCCTGCACTGGGAGCTCTGGCCCAAAGGCAGACCAGGGTCATGAGGCTAGGCCCTTCTTAAGAGGGTGGAGGGCTTTTGGAGGTGCTAAGGGCATGAGGTCACGGAGTGGTGCCTGCTGCTGGCCTTCAAGCACGCAGGGCCCGTTTGGTGGTGGTCCTCATGAAGTAGTCACACCAGTGGGTGCTTAGGGTTCCCTCAGGCACCCATTCTAATTGTCCCTCGGCATGCATGGGACCACACCTAGGGCAGGAACTGAGAGCTGACAAGTGTTGTGTTCCCGGCGTTGCTCCTTCTGCTGGGATGGAGCCCTTGGCAGCATAAAAGGGTAAACTGAGTCCAGGTGAGATCGCCACAGGGTCTCACCCAGGACAGTGAGGGGCTCACAAGAAGCACATCCCTGCTCACAATTCGCACTCAGACTCACCCGTCCACCGATGGTGCTGCCATCACTGCTGCACATTTGTTCTCCATCTTTCTCACATTTTTGCCAAGCAGAAGGCCGAGCTCACCTAACCTGGATGCGGTCAATGAGATTGCACTGCGTGCCCCCTCCCGCCCCTAGTGCAGCGGCGGTGTGAATGCACACCCGCCCTTGCTTGCCCTCCCTGCCTGGCTGCCAGCTCTGCTCCTGCTGTTCCCTGTGCCCATGGCGCTCTCTTGCTTATTCTGTTAAGGCTGACCTACCCTCAGAGGCCCACCTTGGCCATCCACAAGCCTCCTTCTGAGAACTGAGCCCTTTCCCTGAGTTCCCACAGCACGCTGTGTGAAGCTCTAAACTTTCTCCAGGCTGAACTTAGCTGAGCTTATTCGTGGCTGTTCCCGTCCTCAGGACCGACACAGCAAGTGCTCCGTAAGGGCTTGTTAAACTACTCTCCTGGAACTCCTAGCCCCCGCCAAGAGTCCACCCTGACTACCTCCTGCAAGAGCACTGAGCTCCTGGGTGCCAGGCCTAGCTCGGAATTTTCACAGACACCAGCTCGTTTAAATTGCATAACCCTGGAAGGGGTTGTTGCCTGATGAGGAAACAAATCAGAGACGTTCAGTGACTTGTCCAAGGTTACAGAGCCTTGGAGCTCTGGATTCAAACCCACGTCACTGTGACTCAAGACCAGTGTTTTTCCCCGTTGTAAGCAGACACAAAAGAATAACAGTCCTTTATCATTTATACTGTATTCTCACGTACATTATTTCATTTAATCCTCACAACAGCCCTGTGAGGTAGGTAGGGTTATGTATTACTGTTATGCCCATTTCACAGATGAAGAAATGGAGGTGGCTCAGTGAGGTGAGTGACTTACATAAAGTCACACAGCATGTTAGAGGCTTCACTGCTTCTGCAATTTCTCTAAAGTCAAGCTGCTTGGATTAGGGAGCACCGAAAAGATGGACAGTTTTACGGAAAAGGAAAAAGGGCAGTGGTGATTTGTAAGATTTCTTCCTCACATTGTTTTGTTGTGACCACAGCTTTTGCTACTTGGTCTAAACTGGGTTCTCCATGAAGGGCTTTCCCAAGTACTCTTGGCCTGGGACAGCTGTTTGTTTTTGGGATGGAGTCTCACTCTGCCGTCCAGGCTGGAGTGCAATGGCACACTCTCAGCTCACTGCAACCTCTGCTATCTGGGTTCAAGAGATTCTCCTGCATCAGCCTCCCAAATAGCTGGGGTTATAGGCGCCTGCCACCATGCCCAGCTAATTTTTGTATTTTTAGCAGAGGTGGGGTTTCACCATGTTGGCCAGGCTGGTCTTGAACTCCTGACCTCAGGTGATCTTCCCGCCTCAGCCTCCCAGTGTTGGGATTACAGGCATGAGCCACTGCACCTGGCAGAAAAGCTGTCAGAGAGACTCCTGGGTCCCATTTAGGGGGGAAAGGGCCTTTACTGCTCAAGGGAGCTGGCTCTGCCCATGGCCCAGTGTACAAGCTCCCTACTCACAGGGCTTATCTACGGGAAGCCCCTTTCTGGGCCCACCTCCCATGGGTGCCTGTGTCACCAGGCTTCCTTGGCTTTGTCTGAGGACCCCTGCCCGGGGGGAGGACCCTGGGACTCTCAAGGCCAAGCTCACTTTAGGGATGAATCATGACGTGCAGTTTGGAGGCCTGCACAGCTTATCACCCGGTGGGAAGCAGTGCTTGGGTTGCTTGCCCTGGATGGCACCCCACGGAGACCCAGGGGTAGGACACAGGACTGCAGGGGAAGGCCGCCTTCCTGAGGGCAGGGTCTTAGGGGCCACACATTTACCCTAAGGGCACTATTATGGTCCACACCACTCCTGGGCTCCTTGCTGCACAGCACGCTCGGAGACCCTGTCTCTCTCTTCCGGATCTCCTCAGGGGCCGCGAATCTTCCTCTTCCAACAGAAAATGGTCAAAAGGCATATGGAGCCATAGCTTGTGAGGACGGTGGGTGAAATGGGGGTCACAAACGAGATGAAGCTATAACAAAAGGGGACGACTTACAGGGGATAGAAAAGAGCTAACTTTGATTCTGAAGACAGATCCCAGAGGGGAATCTGAATTCTGAGTAATAATGTTTTCAGAAAAATTTCTGGCCTCTCAAGGTGACTATTTTGAAAGCAAAGATATGTAACTGGGTGAAAGCGAAGGTCTGCCACCAAGATCCAGCAAGTGGCAGAACAGATTTTGGCTCAATATAGGGAAGAACTTTCTAACAGTCAGCACCGTCCAACCATGGCAGGAGCTGCCTTGGGGATGGCGCACTACCTATGAGCTGAGGTATGCAAGCAGGCCAAGGTGATCACTTGCTGGTGCCCAGGGAGAGGCGCTCATCCTCAGATGTGCTGGGGTGTTCTAGGGGTGGGGGAGGGAGAAATAATCATCGAATTATTTCTAACCCTGAGAATCCATAATATATTTGTTTAAAATGACCTGTTTCAATGATACCTCAAATTTTTGGGAAAACAATGACAAAAGTCAGGCGACAGACTGGATTTGGAAGCGCCTTTCATTACACTGGCTCCAGACTCTTGCACATCTTTGCAGAGATAGCAGACCCTTTCTGAAGCCAGGAATCCCTTGATTCAGCCCCATCAAGAGGCACATTCCTACCTTCTGAACTCTGCCTGGACACTCATTCCTCTAGACCCTGCCACACCTCATCTCTGTCCCCCAGGAGGGGACACTAACAGGGCTCTGAGAATGCATGGCATTCCAAGCCAGCCAAACACGGTCACCCCTGGGCAAACATTCACAATTATCGATGCACCCTAGGGAGGGAGGAGCAGGTGTGACAGGAACTGCTGGGGACTTTATGTCGTGGTTAACTAGAGGTAGCCTCTTGTTCTCATCCCATCCTCTCCAGCAGGGCCTTCTTACAGATGGATAAACGCGGCACTGGCTAGTGGTACAGATGGGTGGAGCCCAGGAGAAAGCCGCCACTCCTTTGTCCCGGCTGGAAAATCCTCCTGTGGCCTCCTTTAGTACACATCAGCTGACTCTTCACTTGTCACAATAGCCCATCTGCAGCTCAAAATGGCAAGAAAAAAGGTGGTTCTGTTCAGAGGACAATGGATTCCAAAAGGTGGACTTCATCATGGGGGGAATCAAGTCCTGCTACACAATTAATACAGATTAGTACAGTCCCCTGCCTCGCATCACTGGCGAGATGCCCTCCAAGACCTGGCTGACATGAGCTTCTTGGGACTCCCCGTCTCCAATGCTGTTGGGGTCCTTTTACCTGTACCGTATTAATCGAATAATCTTATTGTTCATAAAATCCAGAGCGTGTGGGTGAGAAGAATCGATGCAGAAGCCATCGCTCAGAGCGATTTTCAGTACCTCCTCCACGAAGACCTGGAAGCTGTTGATCTGCTTGTTGGCAGGCACCACCCAGAGCCTCTTGAGGTTCTGCTTGGTGTACTCCTCCTCTGGCAGGCCCTCCACATTGGCCACCCAGTCCAGAGTCAGGTGGTTGGGGTCCTGCAAGTGGCTGGTGATGGACGAGAGATTGCCATTGGAGCAGTAGTAGAGCTTAGAGCCAAGGAGTTTGAGGAAGAGGCAGGAGGTGCTGAAGATGTTGGCGTTGAAGACCTCCATGCTGGAGGAGGAGAGGCTGTAGATCTGGGGCGCCTCGCGCACAGTGAAGTGGACCGTCTGCACGTGCTGGTTCAGTGTGATGTTGAGCATAGCATTCTTCTCGGCCTTGGAGAGCTCCACTTCCTTCTCCTGCAGGGCCTCAATCAGGGGCTGCACCTGGTAGAAGTCGGCCTCCCTGCGGAGCAGGCCCATCTCCTGGAAGTCCTCGGGCAGGTCAAGGTGGGAGGTCCGCAGGAAGTTGAGGATATAGCGGAACACTTTGCCGTCACGGTCAATGAAGCAGTTGCCCTGGCTGTCCCTCTTGGTGGGCATCTTCCCGCTGAACATGGCACCTAGCATGGAGTCAGGGAAGCTGGTCAGGGTTGCCAATGAGGTTGTATAGAGCTTCCCCCCGACGTTCAGCGTGATGGGGTCAGACATGGCAGGAGACTGGGTTGCTGGAAGTGGCCCTGGAGAGGGTGACAAGTGAGAAATGACTATAACCAAACCTCATCTGAGAACTCACAGTCCTTAACTCCTTATTGTACATCAAGCCTATGCCCTTGGGATTGAAATGAATTAATACCTGATGAATGGGTGATAATTGTTAACACTGTGCAAAGTACATTAGCTTCACTAGGGAGAAAGGAGAAAGGGAAAAGGAAACAGGAAAAGAAAGGAAAGGACCCCTAAAGCCTGGGTCCCCCTGCCGATGTTCTGTTCTAATTGGTCTGGAATACTGCCCCAGCACTGGTTTTTTGAAAGAGTTCCCTTAGTGATTCTAAATGTTCAGTTAGAATAGAGAACCACTGGTCTAAAGAAAGAAAGGAAAACGTGCCTGGACTGAAAGCTATGCTACGTGTTTATACATATATTTGCTTGCATAATAGTTGTATCAGCTGGGCACGGTGGCTCACGCCTGTAATCCCAGCACTTAGGGAGGCTGAGGTGGGTGGATCACCTGAGGTAAGGAGTTCAAGATCAGACTGACCAATATGGTGAAACCCCATCTCTACTAAAAATACAAAAATTAGCTGGGCATGGTGGCAGGCACCTGTAATCCCAGCTGTTCAGGAGGCTGAGGCAGGAGAATCGTTTGAACTCAGGGGGTGGAGGCTGCAGTGAGCTGAGACTGCGCCATTGCACTCCAGGCTGGGCAACAAGAATGAAACTCTGTCTCAAAAAAAGAAAAGTTGTATTATCTTTTGACATAGACAATATAATCATCCATCCCTGTTGTGCAGATGAGGAAAACTGTGCCAGGATTCATTCCTCAAGCTCAGAAAGGTGAAGTGCCTCGCCAGGATTCAAACTCAGTTTCCTTTATATGAAAGAAAAATGTGTAAATGCTTACTAGCCAAAGATCGGTATGTTCTAAGTACTCAACAAATGGTCTGAGATTTATGCATCCAGGCTCAGTGCTCCTCCTTCTGTACCAATGACACTGCTGAATTTAATTATTTTTCTCTCAAAGATTTGACAACGAATGGCCATGATTAGTGTCATTTCCATCTATCTTCAAGGCCCACAGTAGGTCATTCGGCTGTCCGGACTGCAAACGACAATCCTTTCTAGACTTTCACTGCTCCCATGCTGACTTGCCTTGCCATGAAAATGCTCTTGGCTCCTGGTGGCCTGTCCTTTGCTGTCATAACACCCCAAACTTCTCTGAAACTGGCTGCAAGGTCAGTGCAAATGCAGGACTCTGTCAGAGCACCCTCCTGAAGGTAACCTATCCACTCCTTAACAAAGCCCCCCGATCTCCCAGCTGTCAGCATCTATGGCTGGCGCATCTCCTTCACCACATGTTCTAGAAAACAGGAGATCTCAGTTGCAGCTTCCAACACTATACCATCCCCAGAGCCAGCCTGTGGACAGACTCGGTCATCCTTCCCCTACATGGCAGGTAGGGATGCCAACAGGAACTGGCCCCAGGATTATCCCCAGAAGAGCCTGTGCTGGTAGAGGAGACAAGAGAGAATGAAGGCACAGTGACAAGACAGGTAGAAGATGTGGGAGACCATTGGGAATGAACCTTGGTCCATCAAAAACTATCTGGCTGGCAGACACAGTGGCTCACACCTGTAATCCCAGCACTTTGGGAGGCCGAGGCGAGCTCAGGAGTTTGAGACCAGTCTGGCCAACATGGCGAAACCCTGTCTCTACAACAACAACAACAACAACAACAACAACAAAGCAGGGTGTGGTGGCGAGTACCTGTAGTCCTAGCTACTTGGGAGGCTAAGGTGGGAGGATCGCTTGAGTCTGGGAGGTCGAGGCTGCAGTGAGCCGTGATTACGCCACAGTACTCCAGCCTGGGAGACAGAGTGAGACCTGGTCTCAAAAAACAAATAAACAAAAACCCATCCTGCCAAGCATGCTTACTGTCTAGATGGAGAAACAGAGGTTTGAGGAGGCACCTCCCCAAAGTTACCCAGCAGGGGTGGCAAGAACTTCTCAACATTTCTGCCTCCTGAAGAGGCCGACTGCACTGAGGCCTCCTTTCTCCAGAGGATGGGGGCCATGCCAGTGTGAGATATTCGGCTGCCATGCTCGACTCTCTGGCGGGGGCGGGGGTATGTCTCCTCATGAGTCCTCCCCAGTCTAACAGGGCACTTTGATATTGTAGAAAGGCATTCCCCATCTGGAGTGTTGGAGGAGAAATGAGCCCATGTGAAATACAAAATTGTCAGTAGAAGCCTGGAGCAGATGGGCTGTGAGACGGTGGGGAGGTCCCACAGAGGTGTGGGCGAGCCGCCACTGGGGGCGTGGCTGCTGCTGTGGAGACTGACTGCCAGGCAGCAACTGGGGAGGGTGCTGTGACTCAGGGCTGAATCTGGCCAATTCTGTCTCCAGAGGGCCCAGGCAGGAGCTGGACCCAGGAGTGGGTCCCCTTTACTTAGTCCAGAATCTTCTTCCCTGTTGCCCTCTTTTTATTCTTTCTGGATAGAAATGTGCATGTTCTAGTTTCAGTCTCTCTTTCTCCTCGAAAACAAACACCCCCCTCCCAACACTGGGTTTCAGGCCCAGGCTCTGTGAAGTGGTTCAACTCCATGGCAGGAAAAGGAGCAGGTGTCAGAGAGGACATGGACAGTTCCATGGTCCACAGACCCTTATCTCTTCCATGCGTTAGTGCTGAAGTGCTCAGAGCATTACAGGCAGGGGAGGTCAGGAGCAACAGGGCATTCCCTGGGACCCCTGGATAGGTGCCCAAACTCCTATTTCTCTGCTTGCAAAAGCAGCAGAGCACCTGCTTTCCTGTGCCCCCGATGATGTCATGGCTCCCAGTCATTTGTCTGGGGAGAGCAGCACAGTTGTACAGGCAGTCAGGGCAGACGCTGGCTAGCAGGCAGGTCTCCTGCTCCGAGTATAGGAAGCTCTCTGTGGTAATCTCCCCTTACCTATTGAGTCACAGAGCTCAGTCCTCCAAGCCCTTTTTTTTTTTTTTTTTTTTTTTTAAGACAGAGTCTCGCTGGCACCAGGCTACAGTGCAGTGGTGCGATCTCAGCTCACTACAACCTCTGCCTCCCAGAATTCAAGCGATACTCCTGCCTCAGCCTCCCAAGTAGCTGCGATTACAGGCACATACCACCACACCTGGCTAATTTATTTTTGTATTTTTAGTAGAGATGGGATTTCACCGTGTTGGCCAGGATGGTTTCGATCTCTTGACCTCGTGATCTGTCTGCCTTGGCCTCCCCAAGTGTTAGGATTATAGGCGTGAGCCATCGTGCCTGGTCTAAGCCCCTATTTTCTAGTCACAAGGCCACAGTGTCCATCATCACAAATCTACGGCCCTGCTACAAAAGGCACAATGACACGACACAAGGGGAGCTTCATGAGTCGGCGGAGGTTTGCAGTCAGGTAGTGGGAACTAACACCGCTGAGCCTCAGCCCCCCATAGCTTCCCAGCTGCCTCCTGGCCACCTCCACCTGGATATTCTGCAAGCGAGGCACGAGAACAGGGTCTGGAGACACGGAACCGGGCCAATTTGTGCTAACTTCATGAAAGAGAAAACACCAAGGTCTGGGGGCAAAAAATCTGAGGCCAATTCTGCTGACTTCCCAAAGCTGGATCAAAAGGAAAACCCTGGGTCTGGGGGCAGGGACCCTAAGGCCAATTAACACCAAATTCCTAAAGCTGAACCAAGAGGAAAAACTCCATCTCCCCAGCTGGGTGACAAACGATCAAAACGCTTCTCTCCCAGCAACCCTCCCACTCCACCATGTCTCAGATGGAAAGGGAGGGGGCCTTAGATTGGCACCATCCCTCTATCTGCATAGGGTGCCCATTCACTTCAGCCTTTAATTAGCCACAGACTAAATCCTTCGTCCAGATAAGGGGTAGCTGATAAGAACCTCAAATGGGGTACTTAAAGCCCAGAGAACTTTGTAACTGGGCCTTTGAGTTCCTTGCTCCGGCACTCCTACCCTGTGGAGTGCTTTCTCACTTTAATTCCTGCTTTTGCTGCTTCGTTCCTGCATTTCATTCCCCTGCTACTCTTTTTATTATTTTTTTTAGTAGAGACAGATTTCACTATGTTGGCCAGGGTGGTCTTGGACTGACCTCAACTGATCCGCCGATCTAGGCCTCCCAAAGTGTGGGGGTTACCACGTCCAGCCCCTCTGCTACTTTGTTCAAAATGCCAAGGACCTGGACAACTCATAGTCAAGACCCTCCACCAGTAACACAGGTACCAGAAGCCTCACCTGTGCATTCCTCTGCCCCTAACTCTGCTGTGAACTCAGCCACCCAACTGCCTGAGGGAGGCAGCCCCAACTCCAGCCCTACAGGTTGTCTTGACTGTCTCCTTGAACCCATCCCTATAGCTACTCCCAGAGCTCAGGCCTCATCCCTGCCCCCTTCACCCCTACATCCTCACTCGGCTCCCTGCCTTCTGTCTACCTTCCTTTCTGGTCTGCAGACCTCCCTGAAGCACCGGCCCTGCCCAAACCACCTTCCTCTTCCCCTCTCATGTCTAACCCTGACCTCCTCCACACACTCCGGACACCACTGAGTCAGTCTCCTTCATGCTGTCACCTGCTCTGCCTTTGCTGTCCCTAGACCACCCTTGTCTACCTTCTCTCTGCTGTCTACCTTTCAGGCCCAGCCTATGAGTCATCACCTCTGTATGGCTGTCCCCAATCTCCAGCAGGTTAACAGCTCTCCTCTCAGGGCTTCCTGGTGCCCTGCACAACCCCCTCTGGCAGCACTCACCGTTCCATCTGCAGTGATCTGCTTTGCACATAGCCCTCTTCCCTGGCTCTATCAAAATGCAGATCAGTGGACATCCATATGGGGAAAAAAGAACCTTGGTCCATCTCTTATGCCATATATGAAAAATAAACTCAAAACAGATCATAGACCTAAATATAAAATTTAAAACTACACAACTTCTAGGAGAAAATCTTTGCAACTGTGGATTAGGCGAAGATTTCTTGGATAGGACCTAAAAGGGACAAACCATTAAAAACATCAATAAACTAGACTTCATCCAAATAAAAAACGTCTGCTCTTCAAAAGACACTGTTAAGGAAATGAAAGAATAAGACACGGAGAAAATATTTGCAAAACACCTATCTGATAAAGGATTGTCAACCAGAATATATAAAGAACTCTCAAAACTCAGTAACTCAGTAAGAAAATAACCCAATTAAAAAACTGACAAAGCTGGGTGCAGTGGCTCATGCCTGTAATCCCAGCACTTTGGGAGGCTGAGGCGGGCAGATCACTTGTGGCCAGGAGTTCAAGAACAGCCTGGCCAACATGGCGAAACCCTATCTCTACTTAAAAAAAAAAAAAACAACCAGACAAAAGATCTAACAAATACTCCAGCAAAGAAGATATGTAGATGACGACAATCACATGAAAAGATGGTCAATATCATTAGTCATTACAGTATGAAAATTGAAACCACAATTACATGCTACTATACACCTATTACAGTGGCTCATATGAAAACTGACAATGCCAAATGAAGGTGAGTACACAGAACAATGGAAACCTCATACACTGCTGGCAAATGGTAACCACTGTTGAAAATAATTTGGCACATGGTATGGTTTGGCTGTGTCCCCACCCAAATCTCACCTTGAATTGTAATAATCCCCATGTGTCAAGGGCAGGACTAGGTGGAGATGATTGAATCATTGGGGTGGTTTTCCTCACGCTGTTCTTGTGATAGCGAGTGAGTTCTTAAGAGATCTGATGGTTTTATAAGGGGTTTCCCCTTTGCTTGGCACTTCTCCTTGCTGCTGCCATGTGAAGAAGGACATGTTTGCTTCCCCTTCTGCCATTATTTTAAGTTTCCTGAGGCCTCCCTAGTCCTGTGGAACTGTGAATCAATTAAACCTCTTTCCTTTATAAATTACCCAGTCTCGGGTATGTCATTATTAGCAGTCTGAGAATGGACTAATACAGCATACGATTATCCCATGACGCAATGACTCTGCTCCTAGATATTTCAGCCATAGAAATGGAGACATATGTCCATGCAAAGACTCATATGTGAATGTTTATGGCAGCTTATTCATAACTGCCCAAACTCAGAAACAACTAAAATGTAAACAGATAAACAAATTGTAGTACATCCATACAATAGAATATGACTCAGCAATATATAGGAACTACTAAAAGACATTACCACATACCTGAATTTCAAAAGCATTACATCAAGTGAAAGAAGTCAGCCTCAGAAGGTTACATGGTGCATGATTCTATTTGTATAACATTCTGGCAAAGGCAAAACTATAAAGACAGAAATCAGATTAAGCGAATTCCCGGGGCTGGGTTGGAGAGAAAAGACTGGCTACAAAGAAACACAAGGCATATTTTGGAGTGATGGGAATATTCTATTAGGTTGGCACCAAAGTAATATGATGTGGTGGTGGTCAAATGTCTTTATAAAGGCTGTCAAAATTCATGTAACTGTACACATCTAAAAGGGTGAATTTTGGCCAGCTGTGGTCGTTCATGCCTATAATCCCAGTACTTTGAGAGGCCAAGGCAGGAGGGTCACTTGAGCCCAGGAGTTCAAGACCAGCCTGGAAAACATAGTGAGACCTGTGTCTCAATTAAAAAAAAAAAAAAAAAAAAAAAAAAAAAGGGGGTAAATTTTACCATACGTAAGTTTTACCTCCATAAACAGGAAAAAAATGAAGGTTGTGACCTACTGGCAAGTCACGACATCAATACAGTTAAGTGGGCTGTGACCAATTATATATTGTTGTGAACCTTTTGTTTCAGTTGGGTGTCCATGAACTGGATCATGGTATCTTCATCCTGTGGGTGACAAAACTATTTTTTTTGGGAACCACTGCCTAGTTTGTGGGCTGAGAGCAACTGCATGTCTCACGTCTGCATAGTCACCGCCTCGCACTCGGGGGAGGGGTTGTGGGATACTGTGATATAATAAGCAATATACATTTTAGATTTGTCCCCAGCTGTTGGCCAGGGTTAAAAACACTGTAATTTCCCTAGTGATAATAGCTATAGGAACTTCTTCTATTTTAATAATTGATTTTGTCCCAGTAGGTGGAGGTTGTAGTGAGCCAAGATTGTGCCACTGCACTCTGGTTTGGGTGACAGAGCCAGGCCTTATTCCAAAGCCCGCCCACCCCCCAATTAATTATAGTTGTTATGTTGTCCTAATCCAAATCTCAATAGTATTTTTCAAAAAAGATTTAAATAATTAAAATTTTAATCTGGAAGCACTGATGACTGATAACCTGAAAGAATATTTGAATAAGACATCTTAGCACAATGTATTAAAACCAGATTATAAAGCAATGACATTTCACTCCGTGGTTTTAAAACAATGAGAAGAGAAGGAATTTGGTAACAAATGTGAAGAGACACAACTAGCAATGTTTAAAAATAAACCTATTGATAAATATATTGATCTTTACAACTCTGGGACCCAGGCAGGACTGATCACATTGTCTTTATTTCAAAGACAACCTAAAGCAGACCCAAAGAGTGTGAATCCCTTGCCCAGGGCTTCATGTGCATTCTTGATCTCAGAGTCATGGCGTCTGGGAAGTTCTGGTTTGGACACCCTTCAGAGAACCAGTCCTTTAGAGGTCTTCGGCAGGAAGCTGAACCCAGCCACAGAGGGCCTAGCCAACAGCCTGTATACTCATGGCGACCTGGAGTAGGCAAAGGCTCTTTTCTGTGCAGTTTCCTTTTTTCCTACATTACTGTCCACTTCCATAATCAGCATTACTTCCATAGTGAAATGACTTACCATGCAATCCTGTCGGTGGGGACTAGCTGTTGTAACAATAAACGTACTGAGTAATGAAAATTGTCCATCTATCATCTATCAGTCAATCACCTATCCATCATTTCCTAGCTGTGCTCACTCAGAGAGCCTAGAAATGACACCCAGTAGCAATAAACACACCTAGCCCTGGATCTTTGTTTCTGAATGTCATCATCTCTTTTAAAAGAAACCAGGGCTTCCTGGAGAAACTGATGATTCCTGAACTTTTACAGGAAAAGTTCAAGGTGAGTTCATATAAACCAATGATTTAAAAACAAACAAACAAACAAACAAACAAAACAAAGAGTCCAGGATGGGGGCGGTAGCTTATGCCTGTAATCTCAGCACTTTGGGAGGCCGAGGCAGGCGGATCACCTGACGTCAGGAGTTGGAAGACCAGCCTGGCTAACATGGCAAAACCTCATCTCTACTAAAAACACAAAAAAATAGCTGGGCGGGGTGACGCGTGCCTGTTATGCCAGCTACTTGGCAGACTGAGGCAGGAGAATCGCTTGAACCTGGGAAGTGGAGGTTGCAGTGAGCCAAGATCGCACCACTGCACTCCAGCCTGGGCAACAGAGTGAGACCCTGTCTCAAAAACAAACAAACAAACAAAAAACAGAAGTCCATAATGTTATTCCCCAAAGAGAGGGTGAGAAGAAGGGAGTGAGAAAGATAGAGACAGGGAAAATTTATTCTATAAAAAAGAATACTAGCTAATAAACACAGAAGGAATGGTAGAATTAGAAAATTACCAATTTGCAACCCTCAGTGTTGCTATTCAAGCAAGGATGATCCAGGGATGTGGTGTGAAAGGTTATCAGGAACACATAATTATAACAGACTTAGAGAATCACTTCACAGATTACTTATTAATTGTAAGAGAGAAAAATGTACCCTTACGATAGAGAGATCACGTTGCCATGATCTTACCTAATAATCAAATGTAGCATTCATGGATACTAAGACCCTGACATCATATTCTCCTGACATGCAGTAAGTACACATATTGCCAAAAACTCAAATCTAACCCAAATCTAATCATTGATAAACCAATCAAACATATTTAAATAGGTGGAGAAGCTCTATTTATTTATTTACTGATTTGAGATACAGTCACACTCTGTTGCCCAGGCTGGAGTGCAGTGGCACAATCTCGGCTCACTGCAACCTCCATCTCCCGGGTACAAGCATCTCCTGCCTCAGCCTCCTGAGTAGCTGGGAGTATAGGCACGCACCACCATGTCCGGCTAATTTTTGTATTTTTAGTTGAGATGGGGTTTCACCATGTTGGCCAGGCTGGTCTCAAACTCCTGACCTCAAGTGATCCGCCCATCTTGGCCTCCCAAAATGTTGGGATTACAGACATAAGCCACCGTGCCAAGGGGCTCTATTTAGATTAAATGAGTTGATAAAAGAGATATAATAAAATGCAATCTGTACATCTTGACTGGATCTGATTTTAAAAACCAGAAACTATATAAGGTATTTTTGGGCAATTATAATTTTTTTTCTTTTTTGAGACAGGGTCTTACTCCGTCGCCCAGGCTGGAGTGCAGTGGCGCAATCATGGTTCATTGCAGCCTTGACATCCCCAGGCTCAGGTGATCTTCCCAAGTAGCTGGGACTACAGGTGCATGCTACCACATCCTGCTAAATTTTGTAGTTTTTGTAGAGATGGGGTTTCACTATGTTGCCCAGGCTGGTCTTGAACTCCTGGGCTCAAGCAATCTGTCCGCCTTGGCCTCCCAAAGTGCTGGGGTTACAGGCATGACCCATTGCACCTGGCAGAAAATTTTTAATAACTATTACATTGGGTAATACTGACTTCTTGCTTATAATGCATAATGTATTATGGTTATGTAGTAGAATGTCCTTATCAGGGATACATGTTGAAGAATTTAGGGGTCAAACGTCAATAAACATGTCTGTAACTTACTTTTAAACAATTTGGCCCAAAAAGTGTGTGTTTGTGTAAAAGCACAATTGGCAAATTGTGAATTGGCGTATCTAGGTTAAGGGTTGTACTTTAAGCTTTAATGTAAGCTTGACAATTTTAAAAATATTTGTATTTTAAAAGAAGGGAGAAGAATACATCCTTCATAGGGCCAATAGATGTAAAGTTACAGTCACAGTGCCAGACCCCAATAAATAGCCAGACTTAATAAGTTACAGATTTACTACTACTACTTAGAAGTGTGAAAAGTTCATAATTTTCCTTCCCGAGTGTTGCTGAATTTTGAAGGGTGAGGATGCCAACCAGGGCTAAGTGGTGGAGGAGTTAGAATCTAAGTCCGGGTGGGCAGTCTGGATAGACCCACTACCCACAGAAACCACACCACTAGGCCATTTTTTTTTTGAGACGGAGTTTCACTCTGTCACCCAGGCTGGAGTTCAGTGGCATGATCTCGGCTCACTGTGACCTCCACCTCCCAGGTTCAAGCGATTCTTCTGCCTCAGCCTCCTGAATAGCTGGGATTACAGAAGCGTGCCACACGCCTGTCTAATTCTTGTATTTTTAGTAGAGACAGGGTTTCACCATGTTGGCCAGGCTGATCTCAAGCTCCTGACCTCAAGTGATCCACCCACCTCGGCCTCCCAAAGTGCTGGGATTACAGGCGTGAGCCACTATGCCCGGCCAGGCCTGCCTATCTTCTGTGCTGTGATTCTGCCTGGGAGAAGATGGCTGTTCAGGCCTTGTTTTTCCTGCCTCGTCATGAACCCAGAATCTCTGTACCCCAGCAGGAAAGAAACTCCTGTCATGACTCACTGTGAATGTTGACAAAGGCCACTCCTGGGCCTCAGAAATGTCAAGGATGGGCAGAAAGAACTGGAGAGAGGCCAGGCGCAGTGGCTCATGCCTGTAATCCCAGCACTTGGAAGGCCCAGGTGGGAGGATCGTTTGAGTTCTGGAGTTTGAGAGACCACCCTGGACACCATAATGAGACCTCGTTTCTACAGAGAAAAAAAAAGTTAGATTGCTTGAGCCTGGGAGGTCAGGCTGCAGTGAGCCGAGATCACGCCAGTGCACTCCAGCTTGGGCAATAGAGCAAGACCCTGTCTCAAAAGAAAAAAAAAAAAAAAAAGAAAAGAAAAAAAAGAACTGGAGAGGCTGTGTGGGGTAGGCGCAGACCATGCAAGGTATTCGGCATTACTTGGGTTTGTATTTGAATCATCCCCTGCCCCTTACTAGCTGTGCAGCCCTAGGCACGTTCCTGGGCAGATGATGATTGTAACAATAACAAACACTACAACAGTAATAATAATGGCTAACATTTATTGAGCAGTTATTACCGTGCTAGGTACTTTATACATGTTAATCTCTTTCAGTCTCACAGATGAAGTAGATACTATTACATACCTACTTTACAGACCAACCATACCAGGCCCTCTTCAACTTCTGCAATTTGGCATCTGCCATCCCCTCTGCCTGGACCTTGAAGACAAATCCCATGCGTCGGCCAGGTCTCTCAGCTGGAATTCATTCCTTCTCTGCATCTCCGGAGAATTTTATTCTAACCCCTTACCACCGCCAACTTTACTTAAGTAAATGGATGCCTGGCTCCCCTGCTGGGGCTGGGGGTGCCCCTTTCTATATCCACAGAAGCATGCAGAATAGGGAAAGAGGAAGAAATTTCTCTCCTGTTTAGTCAGATCCATTTTCCCCACCTGGATTTTTAAAACTTTCTAATTTTGAAATGCTCTCTTGAATTTTCAATCTGAAATCTAAAGGCATGTGACAAGGCCGAGGTGATTACTTGGGAGTAAATGCAAGAGTTTCCACTACGTAAGGGAATGGATAGCAAGTGGCTGGGTAAATTGCAAGAAAGACAATGCTCAGAGTGACTGCTGTGTCTTCCAGTAAGTCGGAGACTTCCCCACCTTACCCCACCGGGGAAAGGACTCTGCCTTGAAGCCCTCAGGACGACTACCCTTTCTTCACCTCCCCTCCCTGATCACCCCACATCAGACAGCTGCGTCTATAACTGTCTTGCCCAGTCCATACCTCTAAGAAGCCCATAGGCTGCTCTATTACCATCACAACCCATAGGTAGGGAGAGAAAAGGTGCTTTAGACACAGGGACCCCAGAATGAGTTGCGCAAAAGGCAGGAGGAGAGAGAGGTGGGCTGGAAGAAGGACACCACAGAATCTGGCACGGCAAGGTATTCTTTCACCTGGCGTAGACCTCCAACCACCACTACCATCCCCTAACCCCTTCCAGAACTTTCCTTCACCTTCTCAGCTCACTCTCACGCTTCAACTTGTGCTTTTCCTCAGGCACCAGCACCCCATTTCAAACTGCTCTCTTCCTACCGTCTCCTCCAAACAGTAAGTTATAAACACTGTGCTTTCAAATCCATCTCATTTCATCCTCACAGTACCATACGAGGGCTGCCTTACAGGCTGCCATTCGGAAGGGTTGGGGGGACTGGTCCTGCCAGAAAATTTGCGAAGGTCAGGGCATCAAAACTTTTCTTTCTTTCCTGCCTGCCATGCCAAGCTAAACCCCTGCCTCCCCGAGTGCAGGGAAAAAAGCAAGGTATTTGAAGTAAGGAGTCCTGAGTGGTTTTAGGCAAGTCCCTTCTGAGTCTCACATTCCTCACCTGTCAACTGCTATGGTGACGCCTCTACTTTCCAGGGCGTAAGAGGTCAAGGAGATCACGGGTGTGCCGCACTGAGCTCGGGGATGGACTCTATTTCCAGTCAGTAAAGGCAGATGTTCTATGCATCACAGGCTTTTGCCCACGCCGCCACAGCGCTGCCGGCCCAGGGCTCTCCAGACCGGGGCGAGTTCCCTGTCATCTGTGTCTCTGCCCTTCCTTCACCAGTCCCACCCAGGCTGGCCTCATCGGCTTTTTCCGCACCCACTCCCCAGTTCTAGAGCCCCGACTCCGACCTGACAAGTGCCCCACCCCGACCCAGATACCCCGCCCCTCCTTGTCCCACCCACCAAGGACTACTCCCACAGTCCCGACCCTCATTATCCGGGCTTTTCCGACTATCATCATCCGCCCTAGCTCCTCCCACCAGCCCCACCCCTCTAAGAGCTCTGCCCCCTTCGGCTCACCTCGCGCCGAAACGCGCCCCCTCCCCCGCAGCCACAGGCACTGCCATCCCCATTTCACAGATGGGAATGGCGAGGCTGGGATAGATTAGTCTCATGGTAAGACAGGTGCCCAGTGGGCCCATGTACGCTCGCCGGTAGTCCCCGAGCCCCGCGACCCCGGCCGCGCCGCACCCACCTCCTGCCCTCGCTCTGCAGCCTCCCCTCCGCAAGCGGCCAGCGCAGCTTTGCTAGGAGGGCGGAGGGTCGGAGCCCAGCCCAGGGGCGTGGCGGTCCGGGGTCCGCGCGCCGCCTTCCGGGACTGGTAGTTCTCTCTGGGCTCCTCGCAGCTCGTTGCGTCGAGAGCGAACTCCATCTCCCAGGAGGCATTGCTGCGAGTTGCTCTGCGCCCCGCCTCGTCCCCGCCGGTGTCCGGCTGGCTGGCCTTAAAGGGGACGCGGTCAGAGTGGCAGCTCGCGGGGTGGCCCTCGCTCCGGCTCCGCCCCATTTACAGCACCTCGCCCCTCCCCACGCTTCGTCCCGCAGCCCCGGGGCCGCGCCGCACAGTCGGGCTCCCTGGGTGCATAGAGCCTTGTGCCAGGCAGGGTGGGAAGACTGGATTTTGCAGTGGAAGCAGCATCTCTTCCATCTGGGACCTGGCTGAGGGCGTCCCCACCCTGGGGGGAGCAGAGGACCAGCCCTGACCTAGCCGGGCCCAGCCCTGTCCTGCCCGGTCTGAGCGCCCCGCCCAGCAGCCGGCTCTGCGGCAGGGCCCACCCGGGTCCGGGAGGTAAGGGGGTTGGGGGCGTGTGTCTGGCTTTGGGGGGCGGTGTCTGCACACAGGCGTTTCGAGAACCCTGGACTTGCGAGCCCAGGGCTGGGATTCGGGAGATGTGGGTGCATCCTGGGCCTCACTGTGTGACCTTGGGTGAGTAGCTACTCCTCTCTGGGCATTAACCCCCTCCTTCTCCTATTGTATGTCGAAGTGATCCTGCTCCCTCCCCTTTCAGGTAAGAGGACATTCGCACCCAGGACCCAGTCCATTCGCTCGCTGGCTTTTCGTGGGGCCCTCCAGCTCAAGCGTGGGCTGGGCGGGGGTGCGCTGGAGGGAGGCAGGTGGCCGAGCTGGGGCACAAACTGGGGGGCCCGAGGCCACCATTGTTTGGAATGGGTTTTTCCTATTCTCAGCATGCTGGGCCCTGGGATACCCTCCCCCAGCCCCGCTTACGGCTCTGGCCCTTGCAAACCCGAGACCCTGATGTGTCAGTTTGGTGCACTTCTTCCAGAAAGCTTGGGGTGGAGTGCGGCCCTCACAGGTTTGTGAGGGGTGGCCCCGCAGGGATAGGTGTGTGTGGTGGGTTCCTGAGGAGGAAGAGCTGTTCCTGCTTTCTTCCCTTGTCTCTCCTCCTTATCCTTTAAGGAAGAGCAGTTGCTTTTTACCAGTGAAACCCTTTTTTCTTTTTCTTTTTTTTCCAGGAGACAGTTTGGTGGCCCAGACATGGGCCTCCCAGAGTAGGGTGAAGCACTTCTTCCCAGGGTTGCCTTGGGTAGAAGTTCAGTTAAAAAATACCTAGAGAGATGCTGCCATTCAGACACCTGAGGGGCCAGAGATGGAGGGCACCACCTAGTGTCGGGAGGGGCAGCCTGGTACCCCCAGGCAGCTCTGGCTCCCAGGGGAGTCAAAGGAGGGAGGCTGGCCGCGAGGGTCAGAGAGGGGAGAAAATGAGCTCCTCAGCTCTTAGGTGCTGAGCAGGGGCTGGGAGGGGCTGCTCTGACCTGGAGCAGGGAGAGGTGGAGTAACGCCATGAAGCCTTCTTTTCAGGTCCTGGGAGATACCGTGAGCTTTTGACCTGAAAGCTAACCAGGAACAGATTTTTTTTTTTTTTTTTGGTTTTGTTTTTTTTATTTTGTGCTTTTTCTTTTGCTTTGGTGGTTTGAATGATTTCTAGAATGGCTAAAGCCTCAGTCCAGTCCAGTGACCTCTGTAGGGGCTTTCTTGGCTGATGTTTAAGATTTTCAGGGTTTTTGATATGCAAGACCAGGTCTGGGCAAAGGAGGGGGCGGTGACTGGACCAAAGTTTAGGCCAGTTTCTGGAAGGTACTTTTCTGGTCACATCCTTGGTTTTCTCTCATCTTGCTGTCACATGTCTCACATGAGTCGCTTGATGCACCTTCACTGACACCTCAGTCCTTGGTTCTACACTGGGCACTGGGCTCAGAGACAGGGATTGGACCTCTGCCAAGGGAGGTCCCAGCGTGGTGGGAGACAGACGTGGATTCCAGTTACACTGCAGAGGGATGAGGATAGCTAAGAGGGCCTTGGAGGCCAGAACTTTAGACACTTGAATTGTGGAGGGAAAAAGAAAGGCTTCCCAGAGGAGAGGGCATGTGACCTGGGCATTGAAGGGTGAGTCAGAATTTTTCAGGAGAGAAGAGGGAGAGGCCCTTTTTCAGTAGAGAGGACATTGTGCAAAGTAGCAGTCAGGAAAAAGCCCCCTGCCCCAATGTCTGCAGAGTCTCCACTGAACAATGTCGCTTGAGTTCACCTCCATCCCTGCCCCACATCAGCTGAGTGTCACAGAAAGGGCTTGCATGTCTGGCTCAGGAGTTTGGACCTTATTCTGGGTCCAAGGGGCTGGATAGTGTTGAGAGTTCTGAGCAGGGGCATGGGCGGAATGGTGCTTACCGTGTAATAAACTCCATCTGATGATGCTGCACGGTGGGTTGGAGAGACCGAGGAGGGATGATGAAGCCTGAGCGGGGGCCCAGGGCGTGGCAGTGGGGCTGAGCATTGGAGTTGTGTACACACACACACACACACACACACACACACACACACACACACACTGGGTGCTTTGGGGTGATGGAGATAAGTCAGGCTTCACTATGCAGGAGCAGAGATCAGTCAACAATCAGCAGAGACGCTGAGGGTCATCTGAGAGGAACAGGTGAAGGGATCTGGGCCTTTTGGCGGAGGGATTGGGATTTTCCTGAGTGCTCACTGCGTGCTGTGGTGTGTGCTGGTGTTGCTGGGACCCCCCTCAGGCTGTCATGCCGGTAGGGCGAGGGGTATGAGGCAAGGGCTTGGGAGGAGCAGCAGCGCTGGCTGGGAAAGGCTAAGGGGTGGGCAGGTAGTCCCCTTCTATTTGGGCATTCCAAGGATCAGAGGTGAAAGAACACCTACCTCCATGGTGGCTGGGCTAGACTCGAAGCCTGGACTCTGTTCTCCAGGACACATGCCTCTGTTGGAGGTTGGATTGAGGGAGGGGATTGGGAGATGGGTTAGGAGGCCACTGCACTAGTCCAGGCAAGAAGTCAAGGGACTGATCCTGTGTGGGGCTGGGAACACCGAGGCGGCAGCGAGGGCTGATGGAGGAAGTGCCTTGGAGAATCAGCGGGATCAGCAGTGCGTGTCTCCTTGTCTCCTTTCCCTGACAGTGTCTGTGTCTCCCGTCAGTGCCAGGTGGCCCAAAAATAGACTCATGACTGCCTGGCCCTCATCTTTTTTATACCTTGTCTCAACCCTGTGAATGGCAGGCTTGGAATAGTCCCCATTTTCCAGATGAGAAGGCTAAGAAGCTGGGCAGGGACTCGCCCAAGGTCACCTGATGACTTTGAAGCAGAAAACCTGTGTCTTATGCTTTTCATGCAGGCTCTCCTGGGGGACGATACGGCTGCTGTTTGCTGCTGTGGTTGGTGCGGGGCAGCTGTCTCTTGAGTCAGAGCCAGCATGGACAGGCCATCTCCCCACCTGGGGCTTAGCAGGCTAATCCAGCCCTCCTGAGGGAGGCAGAGTGCAGGTTCTAATCCTGCCTTGCCAAGGCCATGTTCCTCTACCTCTCTGAGCCTCACTTTCCCCATTCCTGCCAGTGGGATAGCTGGCCTTGTCCTGCCTTCCCTGGCCTGATGGGGCCAGGTGAGGTGCAAGCCTCTAAAACCCTTTTGTGTGAGTGCATCCAAGATATTGAGTGGGTTTGCTGGTGACCATGGTGACAGCTGTCCTCAGACTGCCTGCGTGGGAGTTGGGGCAGGTGGGCAGGGCTTGCGTGCTGTGGCCAGGCTACAGACTGAGCAGAGGCTGCTGGCTGGCCTTGGAGATCAGAGCTCTCATGGAGCAGCTCTATTTGAACTGTCAGCTGCCAGCCTTATGTGGTATTAGGTAGAACAACATGAAATTGCCAACATTTGATCATTCAGTTTTATGTGGTTCAGTCTAATATCATTTGTCCCCATTTTACAGAAGAGAGGCTCATGGATATGATTACTGAGGGTCACACAGTGAGTCAGGGCTAGAATGTAGGACTCCTCATTCCTAGTCTGATATTCTTTCCACTCTTTCTGGTACTCTTTCTACTACCAGAGTCTTCCCTCTCCCCAGAACTCCATTTCTGCCTGCCCCTGTGCCCTCTTGCTTCACACATGATGCCAGTGCCTCATGGATTAGGGTTTCTTCTTGGCTGCCTGAGTGCCAGGATTTCTTGGCATCCTGGGTTGAAAGCATATGAAATCCACTAGCCATCCCAGGGGTCTGGGAGGATGGACTGTGTGTGTGAGAGAGGTTGGCCACAGCAACTGCCTTGTCACAGGCACTGTCTAGAAAGGGGACCAGGGCTGACGGGAGAGTTAAAAAAATTTTCTTTTTTTTTTTTTTTTCTTTTGAAACAGGAACTCACTTTGTCATCCAGGCTGGAGTGCAGTGGCGTGATCTCAGCTCACTGCAGCCTTCACCTCCCAAGTTCAAGTGATCCTCCTATCTCAGCCCCAACTAGCTGGGACTGCAGGTGTGAGACACTGTGCCTGGCTAATTGATGTAATTTTTTTTTTTTTTTTTTTTTTTTTTTGGGTAGAGACGGGGTTTTGCCACGTTGCCCAGGCTGGTCTCAACCTCCTGAGCTCAAGCCATCCGCCCACCTCGGCCTCCCAGAGTGCTAAGATTACAGGTATGAGCCACTCTGCCCAGCTGGGAGACCAGTTTTTAAAGATACTTTATAGGCCTTTTCAGATTATGCCTTGCAGGGGCACCCTTACAAACATTTCTGCCTCCCCCATCAGACTGGAAGCTCCTTCAAGGCAAGGACTTTGCTTCTAAAGCAACAGGAGTTGACATTTTCTGAGAACCTCCTTGTGCCCAGCTCAGAGAGCCTAGGTAACCTTTATGGGAACCAGAATGTATCCCAGATGAGCCGCATTCAAAGAGTCAAAACAAAACAACAGAATTGAACACATCATTTCCCTCATTTCCTCATTCAGGAAGCTTAGGAGGGACCCTAAACTTTTTTTTTTTTCTTTTTTTTTTTTTTGAGACACGGTCTCACTCTGTCGCTTAGGCTGGAGTGCAGTGGCACGATCTTGCCTTACTTCAGCTTTGACCTCCTGGGCTCGCCACCACCCCTAGCTGGTGTTGAACTCCTGGGCTCAAGTGATCTGCCTGCCTTGGCCTCCCAAAGTGCTGGGACTACAGGCGTGAGCCACCGCGCCCGGCTGCATCTGAACTTGTAGCAGGTGCCCAGGTGCTTCTGAGGCATCCAGGCCAGGATTTGGGAACCACTGATCTCTGCCATGGCTACAACCTCTAACCAACAGCGAACTCTTCAGAGGCACACACTCTTGGCATGAGAGATGCTAGCCAAGACTAATAAGCCCTGGTCCTTTTCTGGTGGAGCTCACAGCCTGGTAAGAGAGACAGATATTTAAACAAATGGGCCCTTTGCATCCTAACACGTGCAGCAATGGAGGTTAGGTCACAGCTGAGAACTAGAACAGAGCAGGGAGCTCACTGGGCCTAGTACATAGTTAGGGTTCCAGAATATCTGTGATTCTGAATAAAACTTTTCAGTTTATTATCCAGGAAATTTAAGGCTTGTCCACACTCTAGCTCCAGTTCTCAGGCATAAGAGTAGTTTTTACTGAGCCCATAAGTTTAAACACCTACTATATGCTGAGTCTTATATCAGGTCCTGCCTAGATTGGGGTTATACATCGAAGCAAAGAAATGGTTCTGCCCTCCAGGAGAGGCATTAAGTGTTAGATGTTAAGAGAGCAAGCTGTGCTCATGTGAACCTGCATGAGAGGGCTCAAAGTGGATTGGTATGGGACAAAGGCTTCAGGAAACAGGCCAGATGGAGAAGGGCAGAAGGAAGGCTGTTATGGCTCAGAGGAGTAAGGTAGAGATAACTCACACTGCACCCTGCATTTTTTGCTCATCCAGCAAATGCATGTGTGCTGTGCACTGTGCTAGGTGCTGGGGATACTGTGGTGAACAAAACCTGAAGCTGCCCTCAGGAACCTTATACAGCATTGGAGGGGAGGCTGACCCCAATCAAGAAATCATGACAAGTACTACCAAGGAGAAGGACAAGATGTTCTAATTTTTTATAAGAGAGATTGACCCAGGCAGGGAGATCAGGCAAGGCTTCCTTGACGAAGTGACTTTCAGCTGAGGTCTGCAGGGGGAGGGAAGAGCATCCACAAAGGCCCAGGGACAGAGGGCACACGGTGAGCCAAGGGTGGCAGGCTGGTGTGGGCTGAGGCAGGCAGAGCCCTAGGTGTGCAGGGCTGGAGCGCGGAGACGAGATGCTCCCCTTTGGTGGAGGGGACTGGGACCCACACCACGCCAGTACTAACTGATTCCAGCTGTAATGGAAGAGGCCACAGGTGATTGTAGGAATCAAGGGAGGGGGATGGATTCCCGCCTGGAGGACCAGGGCTGTTCTCACTGAGGACAGGTGCTTTAGATAGGCTTTGAAGGAAAAGACGCTTGCTTGGTTGTGTGACAGCATGGTGGTCGTGGGGGGCTCAGGAGATAAGGACGTGTCAGGCAGAAGGTGCAGCACACACATGAAGTGGAGTCTAGCCGAGGGGTAGGGCACTGGGGAGGGAGCAGGGAGTTGAGGCAGAAAGGAGGAGTGCGAGGGATTCTGGGACCTCTGTCTGTTCTCCCTTAGGGCCTCTTGCCCTTTCTCCACAGAGGTGTGATTATTTTGTGTCCGCCCCATCTCATCTCCCCGGTGGGCATGACTTGGCTGAGACTCTGGACAGCAGTTTCTAGATCCCGCTCCTACCTGCCCTGAGAGTGGACAGGGTCACCAGGGAGGCCTGGGGAGAGAGGGGCAAAGGGGTAAGGATGGGGAGGGGGCTCACGTAACTTTGTGCGATTAAAGGTGCTTAGCAACCATATCTTCAAGTCCCTGGGGTTAATTTATTTTGAGACAGGGCCTCTGTTGCTTAGGCTGAAGTGCAGCGGGATGATCGCCACTCGCTGCAGCCTTGAACTCCCAGGCCGAAGTGAGCCTCCCACTTCAGCCTCCAGAGTAGCTGGGATTACATGTGTGCGTCACCACTCCTGGGTAGTTTGTATTTTTTGTAGAGACGGGCCTCGCTGTTGCTTAGGCTGGTCTTGAACTCCTGGGCTCAAGGGATTCTGCTGCCTGGGCCTCCCACAGTGCTGGGATTACAGGTGTGAGCCATCACGCAGGCCCCTGGCGTTTATTATGTGCCAAGTGTTGTGCTTTACTTCATCAGGATAGCTTGCAGTGAAATGACGTCCTTGCCCCATTTCACAGATGAGAAACCTGAGGCCCAGAAAGTTTGAGTTGCTTGCCCTAAGTCTCAGCACTTGGGGACTGCACCGGGAACTCTTGAGCCCCGCGGTTGTCGGGCTGTGACCTTGCTCCCTGTCCTCCGCAGCGCGGGCGCCATGGACAAGATCTTGGAGGCGGTGGTGACGTCGTCATACCCGGTCAGCGTGAAGCAGGGGCTGGTTCGGCGCGTGCTGGAGGCGGCGCGGCAGCCTCTGGAGCGTGAGCAGTGCCTGGCGCTGCTGGCGCTGGGCGCGCGCCTCTATGTGGGCGGCGCCGAGGAGCTACCGCGCCGCGTGGGCTGCCAGCTGCTGCACGTGGCCGGCCGCCACCACCCCGACGTCTTCGCAGAGTTCTTCAGCGCGCGCCGCGTGCTGCGCCTGCTGCAGGGTGGCGCCGGCCCCCCGGGCCCCCGCGCGCTCGCCTGCGTGCAGCTGGGTCTGCAGCTGCTGCCCGAGGGGCCCGCGGCCGACGAGGTGTTCGCGCTGCTGCGGCGAGAGGTGCTGCGCACCGTGTGCGAGCGCCCGGGGCCCGCGGCCTGCGCGCAGGTGGCACGGCTGCTGGCGCGCCACCCGCGCTGTGTGCCCGACGGCCCCCACCGCCTACTCTTCTGTCAGCAACTGGTGCGTTGTCTCGGCCGCTTCCGCTGCCCAGCCGAGGGCGAGGAGGGCGCCGTGGAGTTCCTGGAGCAGGCCCAGCAGGTGAGCGGGCTCCTGGCGCAGCTGTGGCGCGCACAGCCCGCCGCCATCCTTCCCTGCCTCAAAGAGCTGTTCGCGGTCATCTCCTGCACAGGTGCGTGTGCGGCCGGGGCAGGAGCGCGGGCACGTCGAGGTCCTGGGTGGGCGCTTGGGCAGGTGGCTGTACGTGCGGATCTCTGCATGCGGGCGCCCATGTGGCCCGAGTGTGCCAGGGGCGAATGCTCAGGTGGAGGACTGCAGCCTGTCTTCATGTAGGTGGCACAACTATCTAGAACACTTGCTGTGGGTCCTCTCCCGCAGTAGGTGTTGGAAATGTAGGGAGGAGCACGCTGGTGTGAGAAGGACACGGATCATTCTGGCTAGAGGGAGGAACAGGAAGTTGAGCAAACCACAGGATTTGGGGCGGGGGAGCGGGCGTCATTATGGCCTTCGGGTTAGGTGAGTTTGATAGAAGCTATCACTTTAGAGCCAGGAATTGACAGATTGGTGGCACCTGGCAGCAGGGGCAAGGTTCCCTGGGCAGGCAGAGGTGAGGGTCCGGAGAGGTGATGGAGTCTGCTGTGCAGACTCGGAAACGTAAAATCTTGATCCTCCGTTGACAACCGTGGAACTTAGACTACAGTGCAAGTGAGTGAAAGCAGATGTGTGCCTTCCCTGATGATGAGGCTCTCCAGGGGAAGGGAAGGGAATGCACCTGGCTGGGTGAAGAACTGAGGACAGTAGACTTCGAGAAGGAAATGCTCTTTCCCATCTAGGGCTCTGTGCGGCTCCACTTGGAGTATCTCCTTTCTCCAGTCCACACAGCCCTCCCACCTTCTCTAGCCCCAGCGTTTCCCCTTCTAAAGGCCTTGCCCTTACACCCACTGTTGATCAGTGCTTGTCTGTGCCCAGCACAGGAATAGCCTCAAGGCTGTGCTAGTGAAGGTTTGTTGAGTGAGTTTAGGTGGAACCAGAGACTTTGCTTGCTATAGGAGAGGAGGTGGCCTCTGCTGTGCTCTTCGCAGAGGCCCAGCCTGGTTCGTTGGCTGCTGCAGGGCATGGTGTGCTGGGGGAAGGGAGGAGGCCTGCCTCCCTGCTGAGCTCAGCCCTGTCCCCTGTTCCAGAGGAGGAGCCACCATCTAGCGCCTTGGCCAGCGTGGTCCAGCACCTCCCATTGGAGCTCATGGATGGTGTTGTCCGGAACCTCAGCAATGATGACAGTGTGACGGACTCGCAGATGCTGACTGCCATCAGCAGGTGGGATGCTGAGGCTGAGCCATGGTCAGGGCTGGGGCCCCTCCCTCTCTTCCTCTCAGAAGCCCCTTCTCCTGGGTGGGACACTGGGCTAGATTTGGAGTCAGAGGGCCCAGGGCCTCATGCATGTTCCATCATCCATCCTTTCTTGAGCCCTGCTCTATGCCTTGCCTGGGGCTGGATGTGGGGAATACAGAGAGCCTGGCCTGGTGATGATGCTGTCAGGCCAGGTACCAGCAGTGTGACCCTGGACATGCCAATGAGCTTTCAGCCTCAGTTTCCCCCTCTGTAAAAGCAGAAGTGGGTGGTGGCATAAGAAGCTGTCAGGCGTCCTTGGGGTTGGGTAAGAAGTTGAGAGTGCTTCATGAGGTGCTTTCTGAGTGGGGCAGACATGAGAAGCAGAGTTTGGGTGCTGTTCCGCTCACAGAGTCCTTGCATATCCCCCACCTCATCTGAACGTCCTCCTCCCTGTGATCTAGACGCACCTGCCTGTCCAGTTGTCCCAGAATATGCCGCCTCCCCTCCTCCCTGCAGGCCTTTGCCTATGCAGACCCCGTCCACCTGGCATGCCTCCCTCTGCCATTCTTTCCATCCCGTGTGCAGATCCACCGTCTCCGTAGGGCCTTCCTGGATTCCTTGCCTTTAGTGGGTAAGAGTGTGGGCTCTCAAGGTAAGTTGCTAGAGGTCAAATCCCGCCTCTACCACTTCTTGCCTGTGTGACTTTGGACAAGTTACTCAACCTCTCTGTTTGAGTTTCCTCAACTGTAAAATGGAGTATAACCAAACCCATCATCTAGGGTTGTTGTGAGGATTAAACTGAGTAAAACAAGAGAATACACGTAATGTGCCTAGAACTGTGCTGTGGGAGCCGCCGTTATCATCATCGTTGTGACTTTGCTGTCACGGTTCTGTCTCTCTCTAGCACAGTCCGCTGAGTCTAGGCTGTTTTCTTGAGCTCTGACGGCATGGCAGCTGTGCGCTCAGCCCGCACAGGCAGGCTGTGTTGTGGGGTCCAGAGGGGCTGATACATGTAAAACTGATGGAATGTCCTGCTCAATGGTGAATACGACCTAAGTGTTAGCTGCTGTTATCTCCTTTAATCCATACAAGAACCCTCTGAGGGAGGTATTATCCCCATTTTACAGAGGAAGAAACTGAGGCCCAGAGCAGGGAAGTGGCTTGCTCTGGGTCACACAGCAAGAGCTTGCTTCTGGAAACCAGAGCTTCTGGCCCAGGAGCACTGCCCTTCCAGGCAGAAGCAGCTGAAAGCCTTGTTCTGGCACTGCAACCAGCGTGGAGGGGCGAGGCTTGGGGTGCCGAGAGGGCCTGGCTCCCTTCCTGATGGGCTGGGGGCCTCAGTGTCTGGCAGGTGGCTATGCTGAGCTCATGCTTTTCCCAGCCGTGTGTGGTTCAGCCCACAGACCCCGGGGCTGCCCTTTCCAGGCGTGAGTCAATGTGGGAATGCAGGACATTACGGCTGGCCCCTGGGCTGTCCTCACCCCAGCATTTTGAGTGTCCCTCGTCCCTGTGTCACTGTCACTCCCCTCACCAGGATGATTGACTGGGTGTCCTGGCCCCTGGGGAAGAACATTGACAAGTGGATCATTGCACTGCTGAAGGGCCTGGCTGCTGTTAAGAAGTTCAGCATCTTGATCGAGGTTTCGCTCACCAAAATTGAGAAGGTTGGTGCCCCGTCCTAGCCCAGACTTACAGCCTTTTGCACTAGGCTCTTGCCAGGGGCGGTGCAGGTCTCGGAGGGCAGAGCATCGGGCCTCCCCACCAAGCTCGCTGTGTGACCTGGGCGAATTCACTGCCCCTCTCTGGGCCTCAGATTCTCCCCATTAGTTTCCCTGACTGCTCATCCAAGTATGTGTGTCTGACTTTTGGTCTGTCCATGCATTCCTCAGAAATCTATCTTGCTGTCCATCTTGCCATCTGTCTGTCCATCTGGGTCTGTGAGCACCTCAGTGTTTATCCCTCTGCGTGGGTTTGAACTGGGGTGTCTCTGAGCCCCCTCTCAGGCCTGTGATTGCACTTGGCCTCGGCAGCTCGGGCCTGGGGACTCCTGACCAGGGCCTCTCTTCTAGGTTTTCTCTAAGCTGCTGTACCCCATCGTCCGGGGAGCTGCCCTGTCTGTGCTCAAGTACATGCTCCTGACCTTCCAGCACTCCCACGAAGCCTTCCACCTGGTAAGGGCCCTGCCTGCTGCCCCTGGGCTCTTGGTGCAGGTCACTTGGCTGAGGCCGAACAGCTGAGGCGTGGGCTCTGGCCTCCCTTTGGCTGTGGGGAGAGGAGTAGTCATCCTATTTTGCAGATGAAGAAACTGAGGCAGGGTGTCTTAGATCATATGTCTGGGAAAAGGAGTCGCCTGCCTGCAGAGTTGAGAGCCCCATCTGGGTCAGGGGACAGTGGTCGGTGGGCAAGCCTCCCTACCTCAGAGAGTGCTGCGTGCTGTCAGCAGGGACCACAGCCCCGTGTCTCCGGTGGGCGGGTTGGTGCTGAGCCTGACCCAGCTCTGCTCCCACAGCTCCTCCCTCACATCCCCCGCATGGTGGCCTCTCTGGTCAAGGAGGACTCGAACTCGGGGACCAGCTGCCTGGAGCAGCTGTCAGAGCTGGTCCACTGCATGGTGTTCCGGTTCCCGGGCTTCCCAGATCTGTATGAGCCTGTCATGGAGGCCATCAAGGTGAGTGACGGTCCCCTACTTGGGCCTCGCCCCACTCTGACAAAGGTGCCAGTGTGGGCCTTCCTGTGGGCCATACCACAGCTTGGTGGCAGTCCCCGTCACCTCCCCAGGTCCATCATGTGCCTCAAGCACACTGAGCCACTCACGTTCCCCAAGTGCCCGGGCTGCCTTATGGCTGCTCTGAGCTTTTGCACGCACGGTGCTCTCTAACCGTAAACCCTTCTCTGTCACTGTAGTGTGGACATTGAAACACTTTCTCTTTCTCTGCTCTGCCTGGACAGCTCCTACTTACCTTGTAAGTCTCTGTTCTAGTGTTACTTCCCTCAGGATGCCTTCCCTGATCACTGTCAGTACTCCGCTGCCCTCCACCAGGCTGGACTCGGGCCTCGCTGGGCTCCCACAGTCTTGGTACATCCTGCTGTCACATGTTGTCACTGTCTGCCTCCCTTGCCAGACTGTGAGCACTCCAGACCAGGGATAATTTACAATTGTTCACATGACTTTACTGATGTCCTGCTCTGCACCAAGCCCAGGCTGGGAACTGGGGGCACGGGCGTGAAGCAAACGGAGTCTCCTCCATTGAGGGGATCGCAGCCTAGTGAGGGTGACAGACTTGGATACAAGAAACTCTGGTCGGAGCAGCTTTTGAAAATGTCTACAAGGTTTGGCTTGAGAGCAGCCAGAAACCAGAGGAAGGAAAGATCTCCAGTTACAGAAGACAGATGAGGCCTCATTAAGCTGGGCTTGACAGGTTGCTAGGATCTGACGATGACTGACATCTGTGGCTACTGCTACACTTGACGGTGTTTTCCTGTATGTTATGTCTTCTGATGCTCGCAAGAAACCTACAAAGAAGATATGGTTCATTTCAATCTCATAGATGAGGAAAGGGAGACTTGCAGGTTTGGTGACTTGTGCAAAGTCACGGAGGAAGTGAGACATGTAGCTGGAGTCTGGACGGCAGAGCCCTTCCCCATTGCCTGATAGAGAAGGCAGGTTGGGCGGGGCGAAGGGGTCTAGGTAGGTGGCCCTTGCAGAACCTTTGATTTGACTTTCACATCTGCAGCACAGCAGACGAGATAACCTGAAAAGTGTCCTGCTACAAAACAGCTAGAAATGCTTGTTAAAATATAACCAACATCACTTTAAGTACATAGCTGAACTTGCAAGAAAGTAAGGGGGAGTCCCCAGGGGCCAAAAAGGAAGAGAGAACTGAATTCCAGAGTGGTGGGTGAGCAACGAGGCTCTTCCTCTGGGGTGAGGCAAGCGTGTGGGTGAGATGGCCAATCTCAGTCACAAAAGGGCTTGAGTTGGTAGGGACAGGAGGTGAGACTTAGGGCCTATCCCCAGTAGGGAGTTAGCACTAAGAAGCCCACTAAAAGCCAGGACCCAAGAAAGGTTTTACCATTAGCAAAAGAATGGTCTGGGGCAAAATATGCACGTGGTTTTAAATAGACATCAGGGGAACTTTTCTGGCTTGTTCTGGGCTCTGGATTAGGAGAAAAATGTAATCAGTGGCCTTCTCTCGTGGATTTAGGGGTTCAAATTAATATCATTTTGGGGGTTGTGGCCCTTCCCCACGTTAAAAGTAGTCATAAACTTGTAGTACCCACGGGTAACCTGGTAGAAAGACATAAATCAGGCCGGGCGCGGTGGCTCAAGCCTGTAATCCCAGCACTTTGGGAGGCCGAGACGGGCGGATCACGAGGTCAGGAGATCGAGACCATCCTGGCTAACACGGTGAAACCCCGTCTCTACTAAAAATACAAAAAACTAGCCGGGCGAGGTGGCGGGTGCCTGTAGTCCCAGCTACTCAGGAGGCTGAGGCAGGAGAATGGCGCAAACCCGGGAGGCGGAGCTTGCAGTGAGCTGAGATCCGGCCACTGCACTCCAGCCCGGGCTACAGAGCAAGACTCCGTCTCAAAAAAAAAAAAAAAAAAAAAAAAAAAGAAAGACATAAATCAAGCCATAAAGGTAAAGTTCTACTGAAAATTAGTTTGTAGTCCAAAAATTACAAAACACACAAAGGAACAATCCTGCATGAATGACAGTTGGTAGATGCAATAAACAAAACTTTTGCTATTTACTTAGATCTCAGTTTTTCAAACTAGACACAAGAAAGAACTTTTGATAATCAAAGCTGATCTCCAGTGGAAGGGGCTGCCACGATCGGCCATGAGCCCCGACAGTGGAGGCGGATAAGCGGACCTTGCTGTGTCAGGTGTGTTACCCAAGGGTTTCTACCTGGAAAGGGAGGTAGGAGGAAAGCTTGGAGATGCTGTGGCTGGGTCTGTTTCCTGCTAGATTGTGAGCTGCTGTGGGCAGGAACCCTGTCCTTTTGATCTTTGTGCCTAGTAGATGTCTGTGAGCGAATGAGTGGGATATTGTTCGAGCAGGACGGTAGTGTGGAGAATGCTGTAATGAAAGTGCAGGCAGAGAGGAGGGACCCTGCCCCGGGCACTGAGGAAAATCCATGATGAGTGAGATGCAGGCTTTGCACAACGGGGGCTCATAGATTGTCTGATCCAGGGGACGAGGGGAGTCTGCACATACCTGTACCAGTAGGGGCAGGGAGTTAGGCTTTGTAAGATGATACAGATACAGTCCTTCTCAAGGACCCTGTGCCTTGAGAAGATCCTGGAAAGCTTCATAGAGAGGGAATACAGGAGTTTGATCTTGCTGGATGGGGACTAGAAAAGGACACTGTGGATGCATCGGAGGGAGAGGCATGGAAGTGGGAACGTGTGAGGTTAGTTTGGTGGTAATGTGTGAGGGGAAGGGAGATGAGAAAAACCAGCAGAGCAGTGCCTTGAAAACTAGGTTGAGCCACTCGGCTAGATCTGGGCTTCTCGAACGTTTCCATCCAAGCACTTGATGTCAGAGAGGGGAACTCACCCAAAGCAGTCTGACATGAGCTCTGAGTTTCTCTACAACCTCACTTTCTCTCAAAGACTCAAGTATATATGTTGTAATTATAAACATGTTTTAATATTCCATGTTTTTCTTTGAATGTTAGAAAAGATGGCTTCACATTTGTTCTGTGGCTTTGAACACTCCTTCGTACGAGCCAGTTTGAGAGGCGAGGCAGCAAATTATAGGATTCTACTGCTTATAAAATTATTTTGCATGGGTTCTATGAGTACATCCTTTTGTACATATACCTTTGTAAATAAGCTCTGGAAAGTTCTCTGACTTAGGCAGATGTATCAGGTTATGGCAGTTTCTCTGGGAGCTGTGGTACTTGCCAAGGGAGCCATCACATGTCAGTTTCTAGTAACATTATTAGGTTCTTAAGTGATTTTGAAGTTTTTATTTTCTTGAGTATAAAGTTACCTTCTTTGGGAATAATGGCATTTGATTTTGTTCCTAGCATGGATATTTTTGCATCTTCTCTGTGTGTGCACAGATGTGTGGGGTTCTGTCTGCCTTTTTGCCTCCATTTGTTCATGTTGTGGGGTAGGGGGGCAGACAAGTAGGGCATTAGATAGGGCATCATGAAAACAAAAAGGAAGGGACGAAGAAGATACTGAGCCTGTATCTTATCTGTCTCCCCACTGGCATCTCCTTGGTGTGTGTGTGTGTTTTTAATCATCTGTGAGAAGTGACTGCTCTGATAAATTATCCAATAAATTATCTTGGGAGGTGAATGAGCAAAAGTGTTAAACCCCACTGGGTGGGCAAGACCTTTTGTGGGAGCCACAGGATGTGCACTAGGAAGATGAGGGCTTTGGATGCCGAGCTGTTTTGAAGCTCTGTGGAGCCTTGGACAAATCTAAGGTCTTGTGGCCAGGATCTGGAAATAAGATCAGGGCTAGAGGAACCGTTAGGAATGTTGCTGAAATCTAAGTAGCAGGACGTGGTGCTTGATGTTGCTCTTTGGAAGATACCTCTAGCATCATTAGAACTAGTGCTCGGTGGTATTCTTAGGTGCAGCTGTTTGATGTGACACAGATAATGAGTGGGAAGCATGCTGAGGGCCAAGACGCATATCTCAGACCCCAGGGATGTGCCCACTGTCCTGACTGTGGGGTCAAGTTGTGGGGAGGTGACTCTTCTCTTGAAAGCTGATTCCGCAAATCTAAAAGTAAAAGGTGGAAATGGGCACATCATTGTGTGCCCGCACCATGAAAATGTAGGATGCCAAACTAACACAAGGTAGGCGTATCCTCACTTGACAGATGAGGAAACTGAATCAGAGAGCCTCACCACCACCAGACAGCTAGTGCGGACCAGAGTCAGGGCTGGCATTGGCATCCTGACATCACTGGGTTTGGCCTGTGGGCCAGGGTTGGCATTGCCTGAGCTCTTTTAAGAACATGCGTATTCTTCACTTACAGTCATCCTGGACTATTATTTTCTGTCTGAATCTTCATTTTTTCCATCTATAAAATGGGAATTATGCCACCTTAAGGCAGTCATGACCTGAAAGACCATGGAGGCAGCCCATATGTCAACTGAAGGGGTTTGGAAGCAGGGGACTGTTCACACACACCCCAGAACATCTGTGGGGCAGGGGGGGTGTGCCTGGGAGGTCACGGGGTTGGCTGTATCTGAGAAGGCCTCCCAGAAGAGGTGATATTTTTTTGAGCTGACCCTGGTGCCTACCATCCTGCCTGCCTGCTTATTCCCTCCTCAGGACCTCCACGTTCCCAATGAGGACCGCATCAAGCAGCTGCTAGGGCAGGATGCCTGGACTTCGCAGAAGAGCGAGCTGGCAGGCTTCTATCCCCGGCTCATGGCCAAGTCAGACACGGGCAAGATTGGTCTCATCAACCTGGGCAACACGTGCTACGTCAACAGCATCCTTCAGGCCTTGTTCATGGCATCTGAGTAGGTGCTGCTTTGGAATTCCCTGTCTGCCCTTGCTTCTCTCCTCTGGGCTCCCTGATGACAGGTGGAAAGGTGTGGGGGGCAGGGGTTGGAGAGGGTGGGCCTTGCTTGCATTGCGGGCATGATTCCCTGAGGTCTGTGGGGACTGAGAGCCTCAGGCCATTGCCAAGGCAGTAGGTCAGGACTGAATGGGAACTGAAGAAGGGGCTTCAGGGGCTGGGCAGCACTGGGAAGGGGGTCTGCTCTGGACTGGCTGACATCACTGACTCTTCTCCTGGAGTCCATGGGGGTGGATTCAGTCTTCCAGAGTAGAACTCCCACCCATCCTGGTATTAGACATCTCTCTTTTAAAATGAAACCAACACAATCTTTATAGTCTATGGCCACCTATCTACCTATGGCTTACTTAAAAGATCAAAGTTTCAGCTTTGATTCAGTGAAAATAAGCTTTGATTCTGGCTTATCATATGTCCTCAAGTCAGTTTCTTCTCTCTGAGCGTCAGTTCAGTGGGAGGAGATTGGAGCTAATCTCCAAGGCTGCTGCACATTCTTCTCAAAATGCCTGGTGAAGGACTAGTTTTGTTTTTCTTTTCTAAATTCCAGTCTGCTGCAGAATATTACTTTGGTAAAATATAACAAAATGACTTACTAGAAAAACGGTCACATGCTTGTATGGTCGTTGTGATGCTAAAATGCTACGTATGTTCCTAAGTGCTCACTCAACTTCTGACCTTACCTTGGACTGAGACCAGCCAGGTGGCCCACACTTTGCCTAGGGCGCTTCCATGCAGCGGGCTGAGTTTGGAGAGTGCATGGGCAATATGCCTGGAGCTGCTTGTGAGATCAAGAAATAAGCTGCAGCCTGGGAATTGGCTTGTTCCAGAGAATGTTCGTGTAGGGAGGGGAGCTGTCTCCTATAGGATCAGACCCTTCCCACTAGGAGCCAGTCCACCCATCCCCACAGGGTCCTCTTCTTTCAGCATATTCCTCACATTGACCTCTGTCTCCCTCATTGGAAGGCAGGGGAACAGCTTGAGGTGGCTCTAGGGGCAGGGGCCAGGGCCCTTACAGGAGCTGTAGGAGTCAATTGGAGGGCCCAGGTCAGAGCAGGGCCTGCTGCTCTGGAGGTGGATAAATGTCTTTCCCCAGGGAAGCAGCTAAGAAGGGAGTGCGAGGGGCTGCTGCGGCTGGGATGATATTGGCGCAGATCCTGTGGCATGTCCCAGCCCTAGAACCCTGGAACCACAGGACCTTAGGACATTTGAATCTTTGAGTCCTGAAGTTATGAGGTCTCAGAACTGGAAGGGGCTACAAGGGTCACCTTTGTACCCTTCATTGTCCAAAACATGTCTATTGTTGTGTTCCTGACCTCAGATACCCCAGCCTGAGTTGTTCACCTGCTCTTCCTCCCCAGTCCCTGGCCTCTGGCTCCATCCTGGGGTAGAAATATCTGTTCTGCCTTTGGCCTGGAGGCTCTGGGCTGCCTGTGACATGCATGACTAGAGACTCCTTGGGGGCCCACGGCTTACCTTGGGTGCCCCTGCTTTGTTTTGAAGCTTCAGACACTGTGTGCTCCGCTTGACTGAGAACAACTCACAGCCGCTGATGACCAAGCTGCAGTGGCTCTTTGGCTTCCTAGAGCACAGCCAGGTGAGTGTAGGGGGAGTCAGAACCGGGTGGAGAGGCAGCTCTGGTCAGGCCCTGACACGGACACCTTTCCCTTCCCCAGGACCTGCCTGCATCTGGCTGTCATCTCCCATGTCAGTAGCTGAGCCCCCAGCGGGCCTGGCATATGGAGCTAATTTAGTGCCCCCTTGGGGCAGGAGGAGGGCCCCCTTGAGCCCTGTCCCGTGTTGTGCTGCCCAATCTTCCCCCTTCAGCAATTCAGTCCATCGCATTATGGTGTTGCCATAGTCCATCTTATGCTGCTATAACCAAATACTTGAGACTTGGCGATTTATGAAGAAATTTATTTCTCAGTTTTGGAAGCTGGGAGGCCCAAGATTGAGGGGCTGTGTCTGGTGAGGGCCTTCTTGCTGCATTACAATGTGGTGGAAGGCATCACGGTGTGAGAGCATGCATGAGAAGGGAAAGCGGGGTGAACCCATCCTTTTATCAGGAACCTGCTCCTGTCTCAGTGTGCACCACTGGGGAAAGCAGATGGCCTGTGATAGGGAATTAATACATTCATGAGGGCAGAGTGCTCAGGACCTCCTCCCCTCTTGAAGGTCCCGCCTCTCAACACTGCTTCTCTGGGGACTATGTTTCCAACACATGCTTTTTGGAGGACACAGTCACACCACAGCATGTTGCTTCATTCTGCTGTCATTTTTGAGTACCCACATGGCCAGGCAGCCTGAGAGCTGTTGAGAGTACAGAGGTGAACAGAACAAACACCATCTCTGCCCTCATGGAGCCCAAAGCCCTTGGCCAGGGATTATACAAAGCTCTGTTTGGGGGCACAGAGATGAGTAATCCCTCCCTGGCTCATGGAGGGAAGGGAAAGGTCAGTGAGGGAGGGTTGGGAAGACCACATGGAAGAGGCGGTGCTGTATGTGGGACTCATCTTGACCGGAGAGAATGGCAGTGAGCGGAGGCAGGGAGAGCAGATTCCTGGAGGCTCGTTCATCTCTGTGATCCCCATGCCCTGCTCAGAGGCATGGACATGTGGGCTGGGATGGGTCGGGGACAATAGAAAGTGGGGAGTACTTCATGGAGGAGGCCGGGAAGTTTGAGGCTGAGGGTATGAGGTAGACCGTCAGGCCTAACCTGTGCAGAGCTGGCTGGTGAGTGGCCTCCTGCTCCTGACCCTGCCTTTCACCTGCCCTGTCCTAGCGGCCTGCCATTTCCCCAGAGAACTTCCTTTCTGCATCCTGGACGCCCTGGTTCAGCCCTGGCACCCAGCAGGACTGCTCGGAGTATCTGAAGTACCTGCTGGATCGGTAAGGGGGCCAGGGCCACGCGAAGGCTCCAGGTCTAGAAGGTCCCTGGGGGCAAGCCCAGTACCTCTGAGCTGTGTTGCAGCTTCCGGGAAATAAGTGTGCTGCCTCGAACATGTGGAGGGCTTGGAGAAGGGGTGTGCTGGAAGGGCAGGGACTGAGTGTGAGGGAAATTTGGTAGATGCTGAACGGAAGTGACCTCTGGGAGGTCATCGTGTACATCTGCACACTGGGCCGTGCATCTTTGTCACTGCTATGGAAGCACGTTACATAGCTCCAGCAAGTCTTTATGTAGGGTGTGTGGGTGAGTCTAGCAAGCGTGCTGTGTGAGCACGTATGTGGATGTATGAGTGTTTGGTACGTGTGTGTGGCTGTTGGGGAAGATAGATGGGCATGGATAAGCTGGGTGCCCTGGAAGGGGACCCACATGTACATATAGAGACTCTGCTCCCTGCCCCAGGCTGCACGAAGAGGAGAAAACAGGCACAAGGATCTGCCAGAAACTCAAGCAGTCCAGCTCGCCCTCCCTGCCCGAGGAGCCGCCGGCCCCAAGTTCAACCTCTGTGGAGAAAATGTTTGGAGGCAAGATAGTGACTCGAATCTGCTGTCTCTGCTGCCTCAACGTCTCCTCCCGGGAGGAGGCCTTCACGGACCTCTCTCTTGCCTTTCCTCCTCCTGAGCGCTGTCGCCGCCGCCGCCTGGGCTCTGTGATGCGCCCTACAGGAGACATCACAGCCCAGGAGTTGCTCCCAACAGCCAGTGCACAGGGGCCAGGCAGGGTGGGTCCTCGGAGGCAAAGGAAACACTGCATCACAGGGGACACCCCTCCCACCAGCCTGGACATTGAAGGCCTGGACTCCAAGGAAGCTGGTGGGCAGAGCAGTCAGGAGGAAAAGGTAGAGAGGGATGAAGAAGGGAAGGAGGAGGGAACGGAGAAGGAAGAAGCGGGGGAGGAGGAGGAGGAAAGCACCAGAGGGGAGGAAGAGAGGGAGGAAGAGGAGGAGGTGGAAGAGAAGGTGGAGAAGGAGACAGAAAAGGAGGCTGAGCAGGAAAAGGAAGAAGACAGCCTAGGAGCGGGGAGCCACCTGGATGCTACCATCCCCTCTGGGGAACAGATGTGTGGCTCTGAGGGCTCCCGCTCTGTCCTGGACCTGGTCAACTACTTCCTGTCCCCCGAGAAGCTGACAGCAGAAAACCGCTACTACTGCGAGTCGTGTGCCTCCTTGCAGGATGCCGAGAAGGTGGTGGAGCTGAGCCAAGGGCCGCGCTACCTCATCCTCACACTGCTGCGCTTCTCCTTTGACCTGCGCACCATGCGGCGCCGCAAGATCCTGGATGACGTCTCCATCCCCCTGCTGCTCCGCCTACCACTGGCTGGAGGCCGGGGCCAGGCCTATGACCTCTGCAGCGTTGTGGTACACTCTGGAGTGTCTTCGGAGAGTGGTCACTACTACTGCTATGCCCGCGAGGGCGCTGCCCGCCCTGCCCCTTCTCTGGGAACTGCCGATAGGCCAGAGCCCGAGAACCAGTGGTACCTGTTCAATGACACTCGGGTGTCCTTCTCTTCCTTCGAATCTGTCAGCAACGTCACCTCCTTCTTCCCCAAGGACACAGCCTATGTGCTCTTTTACCGGCAGCGGCCCAGGGAAGGGCCCGAGGCTGAGTCGGGCTCTTCTAGAGTCCGGACAGAGCCCACCCTGCACAAGGACTTGATGGAAGCCATTTCCAAAGACAACATTCTTTACCTACAGGTGAGCTGAGCCGTGGGGCCTTTGATCTGATCTGGTGGAGGGAGTTCAGTCCCATTACTGGCTTAGATAAGTCATTTCCCCTTTAAGTCTTTTTAAAATCCCATTCATCCATTGCTCAGTGCTGGGCATATACTGGTGGCCCAGACAGACCTAACCCCTTACTTCAAAGTAACAGACACTGAATAATGAATGACACAGGTTTATTTTTTCTTTAAGTCCCAGGGTACATGTGCAGAATGTGCAGATTTGTTACTTAAAGGTGTGCCATGGTGGTTAGATGCACAGATCAACCCATCACCTAAGTATTAAGCCCTGTATCTGTTAGCTATTCTTCCTGAAGCCCTCCCTCCCCCGCCACCCCCAGCAGGCCCTTGTGGGTGTTGTTCCCCTCCTACCCCCAGCAGGTGTCCATGTCTTCTCATTGTTCAGCTCCCACTTACAAGAGCATGCGGTATTTGGTTTTCTGTTCCTGTGTTAATTTGCTGAGGATAATGGCTTCCAGCTCCATCCATGTCCCTGCAAAGGACGTGATCTCATTCCTTTTTATGGCTGCACAGTATTCCATGGTGTGTATGTGCCACATTGTCTTTATCCAGTCTATCATTGATGGGCATTTGGGTTGATTCCATGTCTCTACTATTGTGAAATGTGCTGCAGTGAACATACATGTTCATGTATCTTTATATTAGAATGACTTATATTCCTTTGGGTGTATACCCAGTAGTGGGATTGCTGGGTCAAATGGTACTTCTTCCTCTAGGTCTTTGAGGAATTGGCCACACTGTCTTCCATGATAGCTGAATTAATTTACACTCCCACCAACAGTGTAAAGGCATTCCTATTTCTCTGCAACCTCACCAGCATCTGTTTCCTGACTTTTTAATAATCACTATTCTGGCTTACTTGAGATGGTATCTCATTGTGGTGTTGATTTGCATTTCTCTAATGGTCAGTGATGTGGAGTTTTTCTTTCATATGTTTGTTGGCCACATGAATGTCTTTTGAGAAGTGTTTGTTCATCATATCCTTTGCCCACTTTTCAATGGGGTTTTTTTTTTTTTTTTTTTTGGACATTTAAGTTCCTTGTAGACTCTGGACATCGGACTTATGTCAGATGGGTAATTTGCAAAAATTTTCTCTCATTCTGTAGGTTGTCTGTTTACTCTGATGATAGTTTCTTGTGCTCTGTATAAGCTCTTTAATTAGATCCCATTTGTCATATTTTTGCTTTTGTTGCAATTGCTTTTGGTGTTTTCATCATTAAATCTTGGCCTATACCCTGAATGGTATTGCCTAGATTTTCTTCTAGGGGTTTAATAATTTTGGGTTTTACATTTAAGTCTTTAATCCATCTTGAGTGACTTTTTTGTATAAGGTGTAAGGGAGGGGGTCGAGTTTCAGTATTCTGCCTATGGCTAGCCAGTTCTTCCAGCACCGTTTATTAAATAGGGAATCTTTTATCCATTGCTTGCTTTTGTCAGGTTTGTTGAAGATGGTTGTAGGTGTGGAGTCTTATTTCTGAGTTCTGTATTCTGTTCCATTGGTCTGTGTGTCTATTTCTGTACCAGTACTATGCTGTTTTGCTTACTGTAGCCTTGTATAGTTTGAAGTCAGGTAGGCATGAGGCCCATGAGGCCTCTGGTTTTGTTCTTTTTGCTTAGGATGGTCTTGGCTATATGGGCTTTTTGGCTCCATATGAATTTTTAAATATTTTCTAATTCTGTGCACGTGAATGGTAGTTTAATGGGAATAGCATTGAATCTGTTACATTGGGCCGTATGGCCATTTTCATGCTATTGAGTCTTCCTATCTATGAGCATGGACTGTTGTTCCATGTGTGTCCTTCCTTCACTTCCCTTGTTAGTTGTATTCCTAGGTATTTTATTCTCTCTGTAGCAGTTGTGAATGGGAGTTTGTTCATGATTTGGCTCCCTGCTTGGTGGTGGTGTATAGGAATGCTAGCAATTTTTGCACAGTGGTTTTTGTATCCTGAGATTTGCTGAAGTTGCTTAACAGCTTAAGAAGCTCCTGGGCTGAGATGAGGTTTTCTAGATATAGAATCATGTTATCAATGCAGTTGTTTAATAAGTGTGCTGAAGGAGGAGCACAGGGACCAGTTGAGTCTGAGGGGGAAGAGGATGCTTCTGGGAGGGGGGGTGTGTGTGTGTGTGTGTGTGTCATGCTACCCACGTGGGCCTCCTATGTGCTATTTTACTGGCAGCGGCCCAGTGAGGGGCCTGAGGCGGGTTCTCCGGGACAGCTTCTGCCATGCTGTCCGGATGAAGGCAGGGTGGTGATAGGCTCTCCATGAGGCTGACCTCATGGCGGCAGGAGGATGCGTTTTCTCATAGGCAGAGCCCATTCCTCGTGATCACGAGGCCTGTAGACAGGTTCCCATGTGGTGTGATGTGACCACCCCAGGCATCCTACCACTGAGCTGCAATGTCTCTAGGAGCCCTGATTCCTTCCTCTGTGTCCAGTCCCTGGGGACCCAGAGATGACACTTAAAGGTGTGCCGGGTAGACTCTGGCTTCAGGGTGGGAATGCTAAGTTTCTTCTCATCTGTGTTCCCAGGAGCAGGAGAAGGAGGCCCGGAGCAGGGCGGCCTACATCTCTGCACTCCCCACATCTCCGCACTGGGGGAGGGGCTTTGATGAAGACAAGGATGAGGATGAAGGCTCTCCAGGGGGCTGCAATCCTGCAGGTGGTAATGGTGGTGACTTCCACAGACTGGTCTTCTGATGTGAACCTGCTGCCAACCCAACCCCTTCCCTCCAGGAGCCAGGTGGGGCCTGAAGGAGGCTGTGGAGGCAGGCTCAGTCCTGTAGTAGGCCTGATGGTACAGCTCATGGCACCTTAGTCCTCAGCCTGATGAAGGATACACAGAGACTCTCAGATACGGAAGTGAGACCTAAGTCCCTCTCACAGGGGATCAGTCCCATTAAGATTTTACACCCAAGTGTCCTGGTTAACTTGAAGCAGCTGAGATGGGCACACGCGGGTCTTTGCCTCCCCCTCCCTCCCCAGCAGGCTCCCCATGCTGGAAGAGCTGATGTTCAGGAAACAGGGCTGAACCTCAGCTCTAATGTTTTGACATCAAGTACTATTTTCCTTCTGACTGCTCTACAGTATAAAGCACAGCAGGATCCAAGCCTTGCACAAAGAAGGGGGCAGTGGTACCTCTGGCTGTCCTCTTGTTTCTCATATGGGGGTACCTGCACTGTCTGTACCTTTCTGAGAAGATCAGGTGGGAAGCAGCAGGGCCCCGGATCAGAGACCGAGAACTGCCCCCTTACCAAGCACCACTGCATGGTGGTGGGCCTAGTTCCTCATAGCAGGAGGCCTTTGCCCCCACATCCCCTCCACCCCAGCCTGCCTCAGTGCCTGAGAAGCCACCACTTGCATCCCCCTCTCCTGGTTAAGGTAGAGTCCTTATTTTACTGCAGAGGTGTTCCATGTTCCTCGTGAAGTGTGGTCTCTTCTGAGGAAGCTAGTGGGCTCCTCTGATCAGTTGGCCTTTGTAGCTGTGAGAGCAGCCACCTGCAGATTGGGTGAAGTGCCCAGACACTGCTGTAGCCCCTTCTAACCGAAGAGAAGACACCCATGTTCTTAAATAAATAAAACTAGGTTCTCTGAAGCCTAGCAAGAGATCGTTCTTCCTTGGTCTCAGGGGCTGTGATAGCCGCTGGATTTTTCTCACGGGGGCTGGAGAGGCTGACGGGTGGCAAGGTGAGGAGTCAGCCTGCCCCCCCCACCCCCGGTGACATGTGAGATGCCACAGGGAGCTGAAAGCCCTCTACTGAAGTGTGGTGTAAGTAAAGGTGTGAACTGACTTACCTTACTTATTGAGGGCGGGGTGATGCCCATGGAGAGGACTCACCTGGGAGGCAGCTCTCAAGCCTGTACCTAGCTCCTTCCCCGGGGCTGTGATGGAGGCAGGGAGTTTGGGCCCCATGTCACACCTAAGTGACCTGTGAAAGTAGTAGACAGACACGCCCAGAACCCATCTCTAGACACCTAAGAAAGATGGATTGGCAAATGCTAGTATATAATTTCCACTTTACAACAGACTGAGGTAGAGAGCATTCGTTCTTATTCATAGCCAAGTAAAATACCCAATAAAAATGGAATAGACTGGAGTGAGAATGGGTTCCAATGCCAAGCCCCTCAAGACAAGATGGACACAGCAGCTAGTTCCAGGGTGCATTTCTAGTGGACTTTATTGTCCTGCTCCAACACCACAGTAGAAAGGGACCTGCAAGCTCCAGGCCTGTACCATGTGTCACCACAGCAAAAACATGACCCACTTGAACACACTCCTGCCCCACCCACCGGATAAATATGTTACAATTTTTTTTTAAAAAAAAGAATACAACAGAATAAATTAATAACTTAAGTGATTAGGCACCAACAGTGATTTGAAAATTAAATGTCAATTTTAAATGGTAACAAGACAAGAACTCAAGACTGGGCTTCCACTAGCCCATTTTCTCTTCCTGACAAATAGTGACAATTCTGCACGAAATAATTCTAGATTTCAAGACACAAGTAGCCAACAAATACACAACACATGCCACCAGAAATCACACGATAGCCTGGATCTCTGGGGGACCTCCCCCCCCGCAGTAGGCAGCCCCTTGTGGTCCCAGGCCCCAAAGAGCACTCGGGCAAGTCCCAGAAAGAAGACCCCTATGGAAGGGCTTTAGAGCTCCTGAGGCCAGCCTTACTTCCCCTGCATTTTATGAAGGCCCAGATGGGGAAGGAAGAGCTCTGGAAACGGGGTGGGGGTTCTGGGCCAAGATGTCCCATGGCAGAAGGGGCCAGAGTGGAGATGAGCTGAGCCCATGCTCTAGTAAATTCAGAATGGTTGTGCTTTTGTCCTAGGAATGGGGCATACTTTAATGGTTTCCAATGTAGAAGTTACCAAAGTCAAGCTAGGAGGGGACTGGGGATAGGTGCTGCCCACCCCTGACCATCCACATCCCCCAGAAAGAAGTTACAGAGGGAGTCTCCTCTTCAAGCAGCTGAGCACCAGCTGTGGATGGGACCTCAGCACATCTAATCCAACCTCCCATTCTACAGACAGGCAGACCAAGGACCTAAGTAGACACCATCTCCCTATTTGATTGTTCTCACTCAGCCTTGCAGAAGTGGAGCTGGAAGTGGGTGAAGAAGGCTCCTTGGAGAGCCCCAGGCAGGGGACTTGTGTGAAGTAGCGCTGGGTGGGAAGGTATCCCCCCACTTCCAGGGTCTCAGTCCTCGCCAGGCCCCCAGGAGAGGTGGACTTTGACCCATGGATAGGCCAAAGAACCAGTTTTTTCAACTGAGTTGACTCCTTTGTTGGGGGAGGTAGTGAGTGGAGGGCAGGGATATGCTAGACACGGCTGGTAGTTTGGGGCTTGTGAGCCAGAGCTTTGCTTTCAAAAGGCCAATTTTGCCTCTCATCCTTCCATCTCTACCCCTACACTTGCACCCGAGGGATTTTGGTAGTTACCGGAATCAGGAGCTGGAAGGAGGCCTCCTGGGAGATTCGATTTGAACACCTCAGTCGTGCTCTGAAGATTCCAGCCAAGGTCCACTCACATCATGGCACACTCAGAACATGCTCACATGTTTATGGGAGGCTGCAATAGTCTGGGGCCCACTTGTGGCTGCTGCGGGTACAGGGAAGGCACCAGTGAAAAGCTCTGTTGTATGGGGCCCCTTGCGGAGGGCCTTAAAGGCACACATTCAGGGCTGGGCAGAGTGAATCAGCACCCTGCCAACTCTGCCCAGTGTAGGCGCTGCCACTGCTACCATTCACTTGTTGGAACACCAAGGCATGGCCCCGGCACTTCTGAGTGGCTGGACCCATATGCTCAAAGGCCTTTTGTTCCCAAGACACAAGGCTTTCCAAGTCTCTCCTTCCTTCTTCCTCCACTGGACCCAAGCCCTGCCCTCCTCCTCTGTAAAAATCTGACTCATCCCCTTCTAAGGCCTACCTCAGGCATCCCCTTTTCCTAGAATCCACCTTCCCTGATTGTGACCCCACTCCTGCCTCTGGCACCAACCTCCCTAAGTCTTTACTTCCTCTGCCCTCCATCAGCATTTAAAGTCTCTCTCTGATGGCCATCACCACTGTCTTGTGTCCTTGTCCTTTTTCTGATTGTGACTATCTCAAGTTCAGGGACAAGGTCTGATTGATTCTTGTGTGGTTGGTGCTTAACCCCAGAGACTGGACACAGCAGCCATTAATAAATGCTCCTTGAGTTGATCTAAACTAATGCTAGGAGGAGAGGTGCAACTCTTGAGGAAATAACTTCTTCCAGGATGGGACTTAGAGAATGGCTAGGCCATTGGTCTGGTGAAGTATGCATGCTCATGGGAGCTGAAAGGGGAGTGGGGGCAGAAGGGAGTAGCTGCCCCCATCGAACATGGCAGGAAGTCACTCTTTGGGAAGAAGAACGTCTGTTCATCCCAGGGTAGAATGAAACATCTAGTCTGTCCTGTTGCTTCTGAAACTCTTGAAAATTTAGTCAAGAACTGTCAACATAAAAAAATTCAGATCCCCCACCCTAGGCTTAAGAGAAGGAACTTTGGATGATGCCCTACACCCCATCCCTGTTAATCTGATAGCCTTTCAAGCCCGGGGAGGAGAGTCCAACATGGCTCCTGGAATGCTAGAGAGCAACAGAGGACGGATGAGATGAGGAAACCCAGGGCCGGCACCAGGCCAGACTCGTTCCTACCCTGCGATCTGACATACGCCACAGCCCATGGGCACAAGCTGTCAGCCACGTCTGATGTGGTCCTCTAGGCATCATTCTTCCCTGCTTTCTCCTTGTCCTGGCTGACCTGCTGTCCCTCCATCCTAGGAACGGTGCTCATGTCACACCACCATGCACACCACTCTTGCACAACGTGTCACTCCTTCACTTTCTGCTCCACCCTGTACCCCCAAGCATTGCCTTGGGCACTCCCCCACGCCCAGGCCCTTTGGATATATTTCCCCACTTGCTACATGGCCTTCACCCCTGCTTCACATCTGTCTGCTACCTCTGCACCCAACTTCCACTGCACTGCTCACTACATAGAAACTCGCTGCCCCACCCCACTGCAGAGTCCCCTGCCCTGCTCTGCGCCTCTGCCCAGCCTGTGCCTGTCCCCGGGTTCCCCTCATTCCCTGAATCACACCCATCGATACCACACTCCCTCCCATATTCCCCATGCCTTTACCATGTGTTCCTGCCCACGTGCTTGGTCGCCCAGCTTGGTTCAAGTCTTCCCCTGTGTGATGCTTTCAAGGTGAGGCTGGCGGGAGGCCTTTGAGGGGGTTGGGGAAGAGGACTGCCCTTGGGCCTAGAGTGGCCTGTAGCTCCAGAGTTCTGGGGACCCAGACCCCACAGTGTCCTTGTCATCTCTACCACCTGAGCTCCAAGCCCTGCTCCTTGCTTCTCTAGGTTGGCCATCATCAGTTTTCCCTTCCTTTTGTCCTTCATCCTCTGCCTGTGCACCCCACAGCAGCTGTCCTGCCATGGCCTTAGCCTGAAAGTGGGGGTCCCTGCAGATGTCAGCTTTCCCTCTGCATCTGGGCATCTAAGTCCTTTACCCCTCAAGACCACTGCTGGGCCTCCTTCTCCACCATCTCCTCTTTTAGTGGCCTTGCTTCTCTCCTGCCAAGAAAAACAGGAATGAAAAAGTCCATTATCCACTTTGGTCTGCTGGTCCTTGACTCCCTGGGTCGGTGAGACTTGTCTTCTGGGACTGAAGGAGAGGTAGCCCAGTGGCCGGAGGGAAGATAGCTGAGGGCTGTGACTGAACGTGAGGTGTGGAATCTGGCTCAGAGCCCCAGCCCTTCCCTCCAAACATCTGGTAGATAGTCAGGTCTAAAGGACAGGAAAAGGCTGAAGGATGCTTTTTGGCAATAGCTCCTAACTAAGGTGGGTGGAGGCATGGCCATTACTGATAAAAATCACAGCTGGGCCCCGAGTGGGCAGAGGAGGTGCCTTGATCAGGCCCTCACCTCCCAGGGGAAGGGTTCAGGGTCCCTGATGTCAAGTGCTTTGAAGGCTGAGACTGGCAGAGTAGAGAGGAGGTGAATGGAAGGAACAATGGGAGAGGGGAGAGGGGTAGGGGAGATGTGAAGGGCCAGCTCTGGAGACGCTGCCTCCTGGCCCCTCCCTGGGCTCTGCGGTGGCCCTCTCGTCACAGCTTGGCACCCTTGGAAGGCTCCGAGGACTGCCGCACGTCTGTCCACTCCTGCATGGTGTTCTGCAGGGCCTGGGTCTTCTCCTTGTCCACCTGAACATAGTCCACCTTCTCATCAGAAGTGACAGATGAAGTAGATGGCTGAGGGGACACAGTGGGAAAGAGGGAGTAGCTGTGAGTTACCAGTTAGGTGGGGAGGAAGAAAATGGGCGTGGGATCTTCCTGAGCTGTCTGAAGGAGAGAAGAGCATGGCCTCTGCCTGCCACTGACCAGCCTCAGGAGCCTGGCTTCTCTTTCTGAATGTGGGCTTTAAAGCTCAGACTCCAAACTCATTATCCCTCCTGCAGGATGCGGCAGCCCCTGCCAGCCCTTCTTACTTCCCGGCTCCTGGGACGACCCAGGCCCTTCCTTGGCCCTGGTGGATGGGTCCAGGCCTTCATCTCTGCCTCCACCCATCTCTGTCAGGTTGCTCATCCAGGGGAAGGACTTTGCTGGGTGTAAACAAGCACCAGCCACAGGACTTTACGTGCTGTGCTCACCGCCACCCTGTGAAGGGGAACCATGCTGAGGCACAGCTCTGCACCCTGCTGTCTAGACTGCTTAGCTAAGGGTACCTCCTGGGGAGGCTTTCCCAGGCCTGGAAGTCCCTTGTGAAGGCTGATGTATTGACGGCAGGGCTCTGGGACACACCTAAGAGCCCAGGACCAGGAGGCAGTATCCTCATTCCTGGATCTGTTGCTGATTCACTTTGTTTAGCACAATCAGATCTCTATGCACTCATTTGCCCATCTCTACAACACGGGGGGTGGGCTGACTGATGAGGTTCTTTGAGGGTACTGTGCTCTGAGAGCAGGAATAGGTGTCTTTAGACCTAGGTGAAAGCTCTGACTAAAGATGCATCATAAAAGCTAGGTACTGGAGCAGGAGGGAGGCTGAGTGCTGCTGTTCAGTGTTGAAGGCACCCTGACCTCCATGATCTCTGCCTCCGGGGCCCTGAGAGCTCTTACTGTCCCCCCAACCTCTACTCCAGGCACCTTGCGGTGGGGGCTTGGGGAGCTCGGCTGGAAGTCCAGGGCCAGATAATCGACGCTGCCGGTGCTCTTCTTAGGGGCAGGACTGTTGGTGCCACTGGGAACGGGAGATGCAGACACTGGGTTTTGCTGTCACAAGGAGGAAAAATCCGTGAGTGTAGAGAACAGACTAACCCACTACCCAGAAAAATACCTCTGGGAGTAGGAACACTGGTTCCCTGAGCCCTACTCTGACTCATGCATCATGCTAAGGACTTTTCATGTTCTCATTTTAGTCCTCATGACAATCCTGTAATGTAAGTATGATTACTGTTGATATTGTTTAAAACAAATATGAAACTGTGGTTCACTTTACTTTCAGAGAAGTGACTTTGCCTGTAGTTGCACAGCTGCTGAGTGATGGGAATCAGGTCTATTTTCTGACTTCCAAACCTGTGCTAACCCCTGTGCCACACTGTCTCCTTTATAGCACATCAGGCCAAGTCTCATCAACAGGGGCTCTCCTGAGACACCCAGCCTTTGCTTGCTGGCGCTTAAGAAGGGAGCACATTTCCTTTATGCACTGGAAAGTTTTCTTCTGTTGCACCAAATCAGCCCCTCTGAAACTCCCACCTGTGGCCTGGAGTGGGGTAGTCACCCCAAAGCAGCTTGCTCCCCCACCTCGCTCCTCCAAGATCTGAACAGGCTTTATCTCCAGGCTGCACAAAGCCCGCATTTCTTCAGATGACACACTCTGGGATCCTGTCCATCCAGACTCCTGCTGTAGCAAAGCACCACCTCCTCTAGGACTTTCCTGAAGTCTTATTCTAATGAGAAGGTGATAGTCCTGTGTTCTGTTTGTTGGCTGCTTTATTGGTTGGTAATTCATTCTTTCACTGTCTATGCAGTGACTACCAGGTGCTGGGCAGTTATGCCCTTAATGGAAATCTCAGGGAAGAAATATCCTCCTCTGCCGGTGCTGATAGCTCTATTACGGCCTCACCAAAGTGAGTTATGTGCATGTATGCCTCTCACCGCCGAGGAGGTACCTCCAGCACTGACTATCCAAGGGCACACAGATCCTGCCACCTGTGTCACTGTCATGAGAGAGGCAGGCCCCTGCCCTTGAAGACCATGACTTCGTTGGGACAGGTCTCATGTCTTCCTTACATCTGATGACAACTCCTACTGCTTGATAAATAGGTGCTCAAGAAGGGTTTGTAGCAGGAGACGAAATCATGAATAATACAAGGAGTCCCTGGGCAGAGGTGAATTAGCTAAGCTGGGAAGTGGGGAACTGAGCGGTGGGTCCCAGGGGACTTTGATAGGAGTCATTCCAGCGAAGCCCGAAGGACTCACCATAGGGACGTAGTTCTCTTCGCTGTCTCCTGAGTCTGTGCTGGTGATGCTCTGGGTGGAGATGGGGCGGCAGTACTGGGAGGAGCTGGAGTTGAAGGTGTGGCTGTTGTGGGAAGGAAGAATCAACACTGGGGAAGCAGCATGGCTGCTGCCCTGTTTCTAGCCTACAGCTGAGCCCTGACCCTCACACACCCAGACCTCAGCCATTAGAGCTGCACACTCCATCAGATTAAGATCTGATATAGGGCAAGTATAATTATTCTCTTATATAGCTGAGGAAACCAAGCCACAAGAGATCAAGAGACATGATCAGCTAATGATAGCGTTAGCATCAGAATCCAGCTGTCCTGGCCCACAGGCCAGCTACCATTTCACTCATCTTCTCTAATGGGCTGACTCCAAGCTCCCACCCCCACACATAGGCACTCACCTGGCCCTAGACCAAGACTTGGTGATAGGTGACTTGAAGGGGAGTTCATCGATGACAGTGTTGTTTCTCAGGTCAAGTGGTGTTGGCTTTGCTGGAGCAGGAAAAGAAAGTCTGGTAATCAGCCAGTAATAATGCTACACATACACAACTTATATATAACACATGAGCATGTTTATAAAGGCCTGCAAAGTCATTCCAGTTTCACACAGGGAAACTGATGCTCAGCGAGGTTATATAATCTTTGCCCATATTGATGGGCCTTGAAGTCATGTCTTCACGCTCCAAATTAAATATTCTTTCTGCTGTATCTACGGTAATTATATTTTCAGAATCAAAAATGAGGACACAGGGTTTGACAACAGATTCTTCTCCCTCGATTTATGACTTCATTTAAAAATAAGAGACTATATATAAAGATATATTTATATATAATACAGATATTAACATATATTTATATATACATATATATTTACATACATTTTCTTTGAGACAGGGTCTCGCTGTGTTGCTCAGGCTGCAGTGCAGTGGTGCAATCTCAGCTCACTGCAACCTCTGCCTCCTGGGTTCAACTGATCCTCCTGCCTCAGCCTCCCTAGTAGCTGGGACTACAGGAGCCTGCCACCACGCTTGGCTAATTTTTGCATTTTTAGTAGAGACGTAGTTTCACTGTTTTGGCCAGGCTGGTCTCAAACTCCTGACCTCAGGTGATCCACTCGCCTCAGCCTCCCAAAGTGTTGGGGTTACAGGCATGAGCCATGGCACCCAGCCAAGAGACCATATTTGAAGTGGAGATGGTCACTGTGACTACTCTCTGCTGCTCCTGGCCAGGTCTGTGCAAGCCACAGTGGAGGAAGGTAGATGCCACAAGGGCCTGAGGGCTTCAGTTTCACATGCTAAGATTTGAATTCCCTATTGGTCAGACCCACAGGGGGCTATCTCTGCCCAGCTATCCTACTCCTCCCTTTGAATCCTTGCCACTAATCCAAGACCAGGAGAGTTTGAGATCACAGCAGACTGGTAACTTGCCTGGTCTACATGCAGGGAGCACAAACCTGACTTTACTGAATGCCTGCTGTGTACCAAAGTACTATCCTAGATGCTCTCCTTCACAGCAAACCTGGAAGGTAGGAATTACCATCTTCATTTCACAGATAAGAAAACTGAGACTCAGAATTTACATGATTTGCCCAAAGTCACACATCCCAAGGATCCACATGACCCCTAAGCAAATGGAAAGAGTCCCTAGCTATTGTCCAGAGATGGGACAGGGGAAAGAATGGACTTACCTTTCCGATCAGGTTTGAGGTTGCGGTTGACAGGGGGTGGCTGGATCTCACTTCCTCTGCTGGGGCCTCGGTGCATAGGAAGGGTTGTTGATGGGTAGCCAAGTGAGTCAAAGTGATGGGCCCCTGGGCTCATTGGGATGTAGACGCTCTGGGAATTATCACCTGCTCGTTCCATGGCCAACAGGGTGGAAGAACCTGGGTTCATGGGCACATAGTTGTCTTCAGAATTGGTGCTGTCTGATCGGCCCACAATCATTTTCCCTGGCTAGGGAGAGGAACAGTGAAAGAAATACAGCTGTTACTAGCAAGAAGAAACAGGAAGTAGGTAAGACTTTGTAAACTAGGCAAGACAAGTCATGACTGGGTTAGCTACACTTTGAAGCTGTAAGGGAGACCCTGGGGAGACCAAATAAGAAAGCAGAGTAGTGGGAGGTTAAGGCAGTTGGATCACTTGAGGTGAGGAGTTCGAAACCAGCTTGGCCAACAAGGCGAAACTTCCTCTCTACTAAAAATACAAAGCATTAGCTGGGCGTGGTGACATATGCTTGTAATCCCAGCCACTCAGGAGGCTGAGACACGAGAATCGCTTGAAGCTGGGAGGCTGAGGTTGTAGTGAGCCAAGATCACACCACTGCACTCCAGCCTGGGTGACAGAGCGAGATTCTGTTTCAAAAAATAAAAAATAAAAGGAAGCAGAGTAGGAGACAAGAATATATGAGGTCTGTGGGCCCCTTCAAGCCTTCATGATCCTTTGGCATCCACCAATAATTTTTGATAAATCTAGAGTATAAAATATTCTTGGTGACTGGGTCCACTTGGCTTTCTGGATGCCTGACCAACACCGTGGGTAGCATAGTCCATAGACTGTAGGTTTGGTTCAGGACCTGCCCTCCACCTCAAGTCCAGACTCACCATTGGCAGGTCAGCATCTCGGGCCCTGGATCAGAACAAGGAGCATATTAGGAGTCCTGGCTCTGAAAGGTGAGGTCTGGGGCCAGTTGTGTTTCCCCAGTCCAGGTTCCTAAGTACCTGGGGCTCACTCCAGGCACCTAGGGGACCACCAAGCTGCAGTTGGAGCTTCTACAGAGTTGTGCAATACAGCACCCTTAGCTATAGCCTTCCTCTAACTCTTGTTCTACGTGCCCTGACATACAACTAAGCTGCTTCTGCCTTGGTTACCTGATTTCACTGTCTTTCCAGTGGGCCTGAAGCCAAGCCTTGGTTTTCTTGCCTGACACGTTGGAGAACTGTGTTAGCATCTTCCAGAGGGCAGCCTGGGATCCTGCTCTCAAGCCATAATTCTGCCACTTAGCATGACTGTGAGTACTACCCTTGCCTGGAGTCTCACACTGCAGCCTCCCTCCTACATGTGAGGCCATGTGGGTAAGGTTGTTGCCTTAGAAGATCCCCCACCGTGCAGCCTGGGTCTATTGCATTCTAGACCCTCTGCTTACCTATAAGGTTGGTGAACCTTGTAATCCAGTCTACCTTAGCACATACATTTCTTCCGGACTAGAATACTTGTATCTTACTTGTCCAAAGACTCAACGCAGGGTTCTGAACTGAGACAAGAACTTGGGCAGGGTCTTAAGATGGAGATGCCATCACTTTTTTGGGGTTGTGCTTTTAGTTCCATAAGGTGTGGCCTTTTACCTAACCAGGCCTGCCTGAGGACCCCTGGTTAACCCACACTCACCAGTAAAGAGCCGACTCCATCACTCATGGATTCAGCAGACCGGCCTGCACTCTCTCCACCACGCTGTGGGTACTCGTAGGTCTCACAGGAAGAAGCTGACAGAGGAAGGAGGATCCGTATGTACTCATGGTTGATTCATGTGTTGACACTTCCCCATACCCTCACCACTGTGGTTCAAGGTCTTACTGATACTCCAGAAGATACCACTCTCAACCCCAAATGATAAGGAATTTCTTCGAACACATCACTCCTCAGTTCAAAAATCCTCCTGGGCTTCTAGATGTAGCTCCAATGTTAGCATCTGCAGAGAAGCCATCCTTGACTACTCTACCCTCATCTATGCACCTCTCCTTTGACTCCTATAGCACTCACCTGTCCCACTCACCCCAGCCATCACTTCTCTGAATACCACAGTAACAATACTTGTCCTGATTTATATGTGTTGGTTTTATTTTCCCAATGAGATGTAAGCTCTGAAGGGCAGGAACATGTTTTATGTATGTCTTTATCATCTCAGTTCCAAAGCACAGTACGACTGCTCAAGTTGTTGATGGATTGAAAGGCGGCAAAGAAGTCTAAACCAGGAGCTGGGACTCTAGGGTCTGAGTCTCATCTCTGGCACAATGACTCTGCAACTCTGTTTAAGTCTCTTAACTGTCATTGGCCTCATGTGAGATGGAGACAAGGAGGTTTTGTCCCACCAACCTCTCTGCCTGGCTTAAACAACAGGATGGACAAGAAAAGGCTTTGCGAGCTATAAAGCAAGATGCAAAATGAAAGGAATTAATATTGTTCTATTTTTTCATCATACAGAGGAGGTTATATGCAGAGTTGGAATACTCTCAGTGGAAAACAAGTAACAATAGAATTTAGGTACTTCAAAAAAAATTTTGACTTCAACCAAAGAGATTCAAGTATGATTCAGAAAATATTCTTAAGATCTCATTTTGCTTTAACAGTCTGTTAGTCCACACAGGTTTCACTCTAGTTTGGACTGATCTTCTAAATTTATTTTTTAGATCTTTGGTTTGATTTATAAATGAAAAAATATAATGATTTGGACTTCTAAACCCATAATGTTATACTGTGGTTAGTCAAGAATGTCCTATTCTCCATTAGAATATTAACTTCTCCGGGACTAGCTCTGTTATACAACTGCTAACAGCCTCCTGTGCTGGATGACCCAACTGGTAAGTGATCTGGGTAGAAGACACCTACATTTGTGAGTATCAGTGACCTAGGTGGTTCATAAGTTCCCCTCGGCCACAGATGACCAAGGACTACCAAACTATTGAGAACCCCTGTGTTACCTCCTCCTCCCTCTGAGTCTCAGCTAGGGCTTATACTGACCTCGGTGAAGTCGGCTGTTGTCCATTGCAGGGAGGGTGTTGCGTCTGGGAATGGTGGCAGCGACAGATCTGCTATTTTCACTGATTGGAGGTCTCTGCTGAGGACTACCCCATCGAGGTGTTTCTGCCTGACTTGGCTTGGGGGGGCGGGGTGGGGGAGCTATGGCTGAGTCTCCAGGAGTGGCCACTGTCATGGCATTATGGTTTTTGTCCAGAGTGAATGTCCTAGGGATCTGGTAGGCTGAGAGTGGGGTGGCCGGAACATCCATATTGTCTACCAGGAGGTCCCCAAACTCCCGGCACAGGGTGTTGCTGGGTGTCTTAAAGGTGTACACATCCTCATTATCTGTCTCGGAGCCTGTGAGGCTGCCCTTGGTGTGGCCATGGGAGGCCAGGCTGCGGGGGAGGTCGTAGGTACTGTCTCTGAATTCTGTATTGTGCCGGCTCGGCTTGGGAAGGCTATAGAAGCCATGGACTTGACCACTGACCCCGTTGACACAGTGTCCATTGCCCTGGGCAAGTTTTTGTACAGCCGTGTCACTTCTCATGAGAAAAGAGGCTCTGGTGCCCTGAGAAAAGCTGGCACTCCTAAAAGAGAAAGAAGGGAAGGGGCAGGAGGGTGAGACAAGCCAAGGACTGCCCCCAAGGAGACAGGCTGGGATGTTCAAAGCCCCATGAAGTTAATTGATGTGGGCAAAACACAGGATGAGGAGTCAGGCTAACCTGAGGTTTACCTACAATTTGCCAATTACTAGCTGTGTGACCTTGAAGCAAAGCACTTTCTCAGGAGCTAGGACTATAGGTTTAGGCATCTGTAAAACAGTGACTAAAAGCATATTTTGAAGGTTGTTTAGATATTAGACTCTAGTACATGAATGTTTAAACAATGTTAGACTTCATCTGTCCCCCATCTCCAAATGGCAGTTATTAGCGGGGGTTATAACCCCCACTCCCTGACCAGGTATCAATAAGCCAGTTGGACTGCCTATCTGTTCATTGTTTTAAGTACCACAGAATATGCACATTCAAATACAAATGTTGTGAGACAGTGGAAAGAACCTTTAAGTTGATGACAGGAAACAGCAAACAAGTCATTTCATCTCTCCGAGTCTATTCTGCCACTGTGAAACTAGCCCATGGGTATTGATGTTGTAAGTTACAAAGAATTATTTGGGTCAGGTGCAGTGGCTCATGCCTGTAATCCCTGCACTTTGGGAGGCTGAGGTGGGAGGTTCACTTGAGGCCAGGAGTTCAAGACCAGCATGGGAACATAATAAGACTCCATTGGTACCAAACGAACAAACAAACAAAAAAACAAACTAGCTGGGCAGGGTGCTGCACACCTGTCGTCCTAGCTCCTGAGGGGGCTAAGGCAGGAGGATTGCTTGAACCCAGCAGTTCGAAGTTAGAGTGAGCTATGATCACACCACTGCATTCCAGTCTAGTAAACAGAGTGAGACCCTGTCTCAAAAAAACACACCCCCCAACACAAACAACAAACTATTCAAACGTAAGCTATAGATTTATTTTCTACAATTATTTATGGTTGGTTGAGAGGCATTTTGAGGGGAAAGATCTCTTTCCAGAGATCTAGAAATCTATAGGAAGAATGGTTTCCTGTTTGGGAACCATATTCAGGATAGAAAAAGTTTTGATTAGTACATTTTTAAATTTAGGTTTTGGGCAATAAGGCAAGCAGTAAAAAGAGATGAGAAACAAGAGGGGAGACTTGTGTTAGGTTCCAGTACTGCTACCGATATGCGCTGTGCCTCCTCTCTCAGGTGTGACCTAGTTCGTCACAATGATTTCTAAGGGCCCATCTGGCCCTGATGCGCTGCAAAAGCCCTTTGCTTCACAAGAGTGGTTTTCAAACTAGATTCTATGTTCTCTGTAGGTGCTTTGGGAAATTGGAGGGTGAGGTTCTGAGCAAGCAGGGATTTAGGTCTGCTTCTTTAGCTTTTATATGATGATTCTTCATAGGATTTCACTTGGGGAAAAAAAGAATCAATCCTTTGTAGCAGTGATTCTCAGCCTTTTGGAGGCTGTAAGAGTTTTTAAGATTCTGGTCAAAAGCTCTTGAAGTGTCTCATCAGAAAAGGCAAATCTCAAATGCATATAAGCTTGTGGGGGCTGTCATACATAGCCCTCTGAGGCCAATCCCTGGACCTTTCGCCTTACAGAAGCTCTCTCAGCTCCTGAGGAGTTTGTTATTTACAGATGTGGCCACCAGATGGTGTTAGAAAATACAGGCCAGAGCTCAGAAAGAGGAAACAGGTGTGTAAGCCAAGCTTCCTCTCATGTAAACTGTACCCATGATGGCTAGGAGTTCCAGGTCAGTCTCCAAACCTTCACTGATGCTCCTCCCTGGGCCTCTGCACTCCTCCTCCCTTTCTGTTCCATTCCACACACATAACCAGGCCCACAGCCAGGGGCTCGGATGATTGAACATCTAGCCTTCAGATAACGTAGTGTTCGGAGGAGAGGACGGGGTGGCGGGGGGAGCTAATGGTAGACATAAGGTGTTAATGTTGTATGCATTTTTTTGGTGCCTTTCATTTTGCTTTTTTTTTTTTTTTTTGGAATTTCCAACTCTCTGTTGGATGCGCCCATCTGGATTTGTTCATTTTACATTTACTGATGTCCTAAGTTCCATCTGGGCCAGGCAAGAGGGATACAGAGATGCCACCTGCCCAGTGAGGGGTGGTCAGGGAATGTCACAGTAGTGGAGGAGGTGACATGGATGCAAATCATTAGTCAAGTAGGGGTGAGTATGTAGCTGTTGACAGTTGGTATCAGCCCTTGGTGGGGTGGTGGTAGACAACGTCAGGGAAGCCTCCTTCAGAGATGTTATTATCTTGAGTGAGTCTGGAAGGATAAGCCACAACTGGCCAGGCAGAAGGCAGGAGAAGGGAAATGGTGTTCTAGTTGAAAGCTCAAAGATGTAGAACACAACCTGGCAAGTTCTAGGAACTTGAAGCTATTCAGGCTGCAGCAAGCACATTAGAAGGCAGGGCTGAAAGAAGACAATGCAGGCCAGGACTGAAGGGAATAGGGAGCCTCTGAAGGATTTCAAGGTGGCAATGGGGTTGCAAGAGCATCACAGGTACCCTGCAATAACCTTCAACATAGTCAAGAACAAACTCATCATCTTCCTCTGGAACTCTTACTTCTCCTCCTGACTCTCTTATTTTGGGAATGGCACCAGCTACTTAAGCCAGAAACCTGGGAGTCACCCACATTATGATTTCTGCCCAGGGCCTCTCTGATCCTTCCATCCTACTACTATTTACTTTCCTAACTTCCCAGTGTAAACATTTTCAATACTGCCTCAGTGCTTCAGGATTAAGCCCAAACTCCAAGGTTTATCCCAACTCATCTCACCAATCTTTTCTCTTTAGTTCCCTTTTCCACTCTAGAATCCAAACCTAACTTTGCAGTGTCCCCTGTGTGCCCCAGTCAGTCAAGCATTGGGCTTTGTTGTGTTGTTGGGCTGTGTCTGGAAGACTTCTTACCTCAATCTGGCAAGCTCCTATTCCATTTATCCTTCAAAATCATCTCAGAGGACACATCTTTCAAGGCCATTCTTACATCCTCTACCTCTAAGCATTGCTTAACTTAATCACTTGCTTAACTTTGTTCTTGGAGCAGGGAGCAAGTGTTGCCTATATTAGGCACCATTACTACTTATCTCTGCCAACAGACTGTGATTTCCTTGAAGAAAGAAACTGTGTCTTACTCTTTTTTCTCTCCTTAGCACCCAGCTTAATGCTTGTTGCAATATAAATAATGAATAAATGTCTGTTGTAAGTAAGCAAATGAATAAACAAAAGTATGGGGCTGCCACCCCTTTTCCTGGGCTTGGCCCAAACCTTCTGATCAGCAGATCAAAACCCTTCCTCTGTAGAACCCACTAGCTTATGTTCCAACTTCCTTCTACCCCAGCATCGTCCCGTCTCACTCACAGAACTACTCACTCATCCCTAAACATGTCCTGTGTAGTCTAAACTTCAGTCCTGTTCTCGCATTACTCACCTCCCTGTGGAATGCTTCCTTGATACATCAACATTTTACACAAAGTCCACAAGAAGCCTTTTCACTCTACAAAGGTATTACGGGGTCCCTAATTCTCCTTTTTACGGTAATCATTCCTTCCTCTGTGCTACCCACAGCACTCTGTGCTTCCATCACAACACTCACCTTATTCTGCCTTATGTCAGTTATTCAGGTCTGTGTCTTTCCACTTCTACCAGACCATATGCTCCTAGAAGGCAGAGGGCCATATCCTGTACCCTGGCATAGTGCCAGGCATATGATAGATAATAGTGACACATGTTGAGGGAGACTGATTATTACCTCAGTAACCAAGTAAGAGGAGTTGAACAAGGGACTCTTGCCCAAAGTTACATACTCAGAGGGTAGGGAATTTGTTCCAGCACCCAGGTCTCTGGGCGCCCCCGCTGCGCAAACCATGCTACAGTGTGCTCCCTTTGGGCAATAATCCAGATGGGGAATTCCAAATACTCAGCAGTCCTGTGGCCTTTAGTATTTTCCTGTAAACCTTAACTGAGGCCTATGTCACTGTGATGACCTGAGTTGCTTTTGTGGGATGGATAATCCACCCGGACGTGGTGGATTTGGAGAGAGGCTTCCCTTCCAGGGCTGGGCTTACAGGAGCCTTATAAAATAGGCAAGATCCTATGCCATACATATCGCATGTGATCTCATTTTAAATCATCCTAACAGTTCTGAGACACACCTCTTTCTTTTCACATTATCAGATGAGGAAAACAGTAAATGGCAGAGTTGGTGCAGGAAGATACTCAAACACAAGTATGTAGGGGAGCTCCCCGGAGGCAAGAAGAAGTTTGAGAGAAGATATTCCCTCGAGTCAGCTGTGCCAAGTGCCTTTCCTTTCCATTCCTGGCCAATGGCTCCTCCGGAGGCTAGAGAGGCTACTGTCATCACACTGAATCACACAGTCTCTCCCTTGGCTTTTTTTTTTTTTTTTTTCTTTTTGGTGATGGAGTCTCACTCTGTCTCCCAGGCTGGAGTGCAGTGGTGCAATCTTGGCTCACTGCCACCTCTGCCTCCCGGGTTCAAGCAATTCTCCTGCCTCAGCCTCCCGAGTAGCTGTGATTACAAAAGCATGCCACTGCACCTGGCTAATGTTTGTATTTTTAGTAGAGACGGGGTTTCACCATATCGGCCAGGCTGGTCTCGAACTCCTGACTTCGTGGTGCGCCCGCCTCGGCCTCCCAAAGTGCTGGGATTACAGACATGAGCCACTGCGCCTGGCCTTCCCTTGGCTTTTAAAAATGGTTTTCTAGTTTTTCTAGCCACTTCATTTTGTACTTGTTTTTCCACACATTTTCATATAATTTTATATACCAAACTATATGATGATTTTGCTTTTTTCTATCCCACTGGATTTCAATAGCCCTAATGATGAAGGACTTTTGATTTTCAATGAGTATGTTCCCATTTAAGGGTAACTTAATATAAAATGCTTGTAAGTAGATTAACCACCATTTAGAGTTCTGTAACTGTCACTGGCCATTGTTTAAGAGGTCATTTGAACTATCCTCTTGCATTTGACCCATTCCAAATGGATTCTTCCTGTGAAAGAAGAAAACTCAGAAAACTCTGTGTCACATATCTTTGTGATGAGGTGATCTTTGTATCTCAAACCCTTCTGGCTGCAGTTCTGAGCCAATTTTGACAGGGCTCTCTGGTTACAGAGTAAAGCTGTGTATGTGAACGAAAAGTTGTATATTTTGCCTTTGGTCAATCAAAGCCTCTGGTGGATGAGTTAGGGAAGACTTGGAAAAGATTAATGATGGGTAAGCTCTCGATTGACATTTCTAATTTTACCATTTACCCACCATCTTTCTATAGAGTACTGCTGCAGGATCATTGCTTCTGGAATCTCATCAATGAAATTTCACTCCCCATAACCCTCACCAGAATTATGGCTTTTCAGGGCATGTGACTCACATCAATCTGTTACAGGTTTAATAGCCTTCTTGAAATAAGACGACAGACACTGGCTAGAATCCGGAATGAGGCCCCAAAGGCTGGAGGACAAAAATAAGTCCAGTGAAACCAATTTGTCTTCAAAGAGAAAAAGAACTCTTATTTGTCTTGACTCTGCCAGTTCAAAACTCTTTCAATTGGCAATAGATATTATTCTGAGTAGTTACTTATTTTAGCTCAGTGGAAGACCTGCATTTTGAGAACTGAAGTTATTTTAGCAGGAATACATATTATCTAGTACTTGAAGGAAAACTAGTGGCTATTATTGCAGTAAAAGTGATGATAAATACATAATTCACAGTTTTATTTCTAAGGTGCTTAATTTACTGTATCTTTAGAATCAGGTTCCCACATAAATGAAAAAAGAGATAGAAGACTGGTATTAGTAGCGTCAGTAATCCAATCAGACATAATTATGTCTAGTCTGTGCTATGCAGGGATGAATGGGCCAATTCACTTTATACTCCCTACTCAAAAATAACCTTATAGGATTACTTTGGAGATCATATGAGGTACGCAATGTAAAAGTGCTTTGTAAACTTTAAAGCATCATTTCTTTTTTCCAGAGCACCTAGTATATAATGTGAATGTTAGAGGAAACCCAGGATTAAAGCCTCTTCATATACTTACCAATACTTGGCAGGCACTGTTAACCGTTTTTTTTTTTTTTGAGACAAGGTCTGGCTCTATTGCCCAGGCCGGAGTGCAGTGGTGTGATCTCAGCTCACTGCAACCTGCGCATCCTGGGCTCAAGCCATCCTCCCACCTCAGGCTTCTGAGTAGCTGGAGCTACAGGCATGCACCACCATGCCTGGCTAATTTTTTTTTGGATTGTTTTTGGTAGAGACGGGGTTTCACCATGTTGCCTGGGCTAGTCTCAAACTTGTGAGGTGAAGCAATCTGCCTGCCTTGGCCTCCCAAAGTGCTGGGATTACAGGCATGAGCCACTGTGTCTGGCCTGTTAGCCATTTTTATTTTAGCCCTTCCAGCAGAGGTAAAGCAGAATCTCACGGAGATTTTAATTTGCATTTCCCAGATCACTGAACATTTATTCATGTGGTTATTGGACATTTCTGTATCTTTTTGTGGTGAAGTATCTGTTCAAATATTTTGCCCACTAAAAAAAAATTGGATTGTTCTCTTCTTATTGAGTTGTAAAAGTTCTTTATATGGACCAGAAACAAATCCTTTGTTAGATATGCGCGTTGAATATTTTCTCACATTTTGTGACTTGTCTTTTTTTTATTTTATTTTTTATTTTTGAGATGGAGTCTTGCTCATCTGTTGCCCAAGCTAGAGTGCAGTGGTGTGATCTTGGCTCACTGCAACCTCCACCTCCTGGGTTCAAGCAATTCTCGTGCCTTAGCCTCTCCAGTAGCTGGGACTATACGTGAGCACATTCATGCCTAATTTTTGTATTTTTAACAGAGGTTTAGCATGGTGCTTCATCACGTTGGCCAGGTTGATCTCGAACTCCTGGCCTCAAGTGATCTGCCTGCCTCGGCCTCCCAAAGTGCTGGGATTACAGGTGTGGGCCACCACGCCCAGCCCATTTTGTTTTCTTAAAGAGGCCTCTTGAAGAACAAGTTTTAATTTTGATAAAGACTACTTTATCATTTTTTTCTTTTATGATTCTTGCTTTTTGTGTCCTATATAAAAATCTTTGCTTACCTCAAGATCATGGAGATACTTTCTTCTAGAAGTTTCTTTTCTTTTCTTTTTATTTAAATACAGGGTCTTATTCTGTCACTCAGGCTGGAGTGCAATGGAATGATCTTGGCTCCCTGCAGTCTTGATCTCCGCCAGGCTCAAGTGATCCTCCCACCACAGCCTGCCCAGTAGCTGGGAATGCAGGCACACGCGACCACGCCCAGCTACTTTTTGTATTTTCTGTAGAAACTGGGTTTTGCCATGTTAGGCAGGCTGGTTTTCAACTCCTGAGTTCAAGCAATCTGCCCTTCTTAGTCTTCCAAAGTGCTGGGATTACAGGCGTGAGCTACTGCGCCCAGCCTAGAAGTTTTGTAGTATTGGATTTTACATTTATGTCTCTGACACATTTTAATTTTTGGGTGAGTGGTGTGATATGAAGTAAGGGTTGCTGTTCTTTTTTTATTATTCCTATATGAATGTCAAGCTGTTTCAGCATCATTTGCAGAAAAGGTTTTTCCTTTCTCCATTGGCACCTATATATTATATATTTTTAATAATTCTTTATATATTTATATATTTAAAATATTTATATATGCATTTCAAATATTTATACACATAAATGTATTTATATATATCTCTCTCCTGGACTTGCTAATTTCTTCTAGTGATCTATAGGTTTTTATCCTTTCACCAATACAACAATATCTTGTATCTCTTACTACAGTTTGACAGGAAGTCTTGAAATCAAGTAGTATAAATCCTGACTTTACTGTTGTTCTTTTAAAAATTTCTTTGGTTGCTTGGCCAACATGGTGAAACCCCATCTCTACAAAAAATGCAAAAATTAGCCGAGAGTGGTGGTGGCACGCGCCTTAATCCCAGCTACTCAAGAGGCTGAGGCAGGAGAACTGCTTGAACTCGGAAGGCGGAGGTTGCAGTGAGCCGAGATCATGCCACTGCATTCCAGCCTGGGAGACAGAGCAACAGACTTTTCCTCCCCTGCCTCTGGAAGGGGCTGCCATGAAGGTCTCTGACATGTCCTGCAGACATTTTCCCCATGGTCTTGGAGATTAACATTAGGATCCTTGCTACTTATGCAAATTTCTGCAGCCGGCTTTTCTCCCCAGAAAATGGATTTTTCTTTTCTTTTTGAGACGGAGTCTCACTCTGTCGCCTAGACTAGAGGGCAGTGGCTCGATCTCGGCTCACTGCAAGCTCCGCCTCCCAGGTTCATGCCATTCTCCTGCCTCAGCCTCCCGAGTAGCTGGGACTACAGGCACCCACCACCACGCCCGGCTAATTTTTTGTATTTTTAGTAGAGACGGGGTTTCACCGTGTTAGCCAGGATGGTCTCGATCTCCTGACCTTGTGATCCGCCCACCTCGGCCTCCCAAAGTGCTGGGATTACAGGCGTGAGCCACCGCGCCCAGCTGGGTGTTTCTTTTCTATCACATCATCAGGTGGCAAATTTTCCGAACATTTATGCTGTGCTTCCCTTATAAAATTGAATGCCTTTAACAGTATCCAAGTCACCTCTTGAATGCTTTGCTGCTTAAAAATTTCTTCCACAAGAAACCCTAAATCATCTCTCTCAAGTTCAAAGTTCCACAAATCTCTAGGGCAGGGGCAACATGCCGCCAGTCTCTTTGCTAAAACAACAAGAGTCACCTTTGCTCCAATTCCCAACAAGTTCCTCATCTCCATCTGAGACCATCTTAGCCCGGACCTTATTGTCCATATCGCTATCAGGCTTTTGGTCAAAGCCATTCAACAAGTCTCTAGGAAGTTCCAGACTTTCCCACATTTTCCTCTCTTCTTATGAGCCCTCCTAACTGTTCCAACTTCTGCCTGTTACCCAGTTCCAAAGTCGCCTCCACATTTTCGATACCTTTTCAACAATGCCTCACTCTACTGGTACCAATTTACTGTATTAATCCGTTTTCATGCTGCTGATAAAGACATACCCGAGACTGGGATTTTTATTTGGATTGTGTTGAACCTACAGAACAATCTGAGAAAAACTGTCATCTAAATAATATTGGATTTTCTAGTTCATAACTACTGTACATCACTCTCCAGATTTAGGTCTTTAATTTCTATCAGCAACATTTGATAGTTTTCACTGAAGAGGTCTTGCATGTTTGTTGTTAAATTTATTCCCAAGTATTCCACATTTTCCGGTACCATTCTATAAATAATTAAAATTGTTTCATTTCCCCAATTGTTTGCTGCATACTGTAAAACTTATTTTTTGCAAAAAAACCTTTTTATCTTGTGACCTTGCTAAATTCACTTAAAAATTTTTTTTGTTGTTGTTAAAATAGAGACAGGTTTTCGCCATGTTGCTCAGGCTGGTCTTGAACTCTTGAGCTCCAGTTATCCACCTGCCTCAGCATCCAAAGTGTTGGGATTACAGGCATGAGCCACCACACCAGGACTCTTACTTCTTTTTCTTCCTCCATGGAACTGACTAGGATCTCCAGTACAATGTTACATAGAAGTGGTAAGAACAGGTACTTTCTCCTTGTTTTCAATCTTAGGGCATTATGTTCAATATTTCTCCATTATGCATGATCTTAGCTATAGGGTTCCGTAGAAGTCCTTTATCAATTTAAAGAAGTTCTCCTCGATTCATAGTTTGCTAAGAAATACTTTTTTTTTTCAATGAAGTATTGAGTTGTCAAATGCTTCCTCTGCATCTATCGAGGTTATGATTATATTATTTTTCTCCTTCATTCTCTTAATGTAATGAATTACATTGGTTGGTTTTTTTTGAAGTCAAACCAACCTTACACTCGTGGGATAAACACTACTTTGTCACGATGTCTTACCCCTAATGTATACATACATGCATATTCCCTAATATACATATATTGTCCCTAACAGACACATATAGATATACACACATACGTATTTAGTTGGATTTGACTGCTAATCCTTTGTTTTTAAAGAGCATTTCTATTTATTATTCATGGGAGATATTGCTCTCTAATTTTATTTCCTGTCATCTTTGCCAGATTTCAATAGTAGGGTTATGCTGGTCTCATAAAATGAGCTGTGAAAGAATCCCCTCCTTCTGTGTTTTCTGAATGACTATGGGTAAGATTTGTGTTATCTTTGAATGCTTGGTAGAATTTACCAGTAAAACCATCTGGGCATAGTTTTCTAGGTATTTGCTTAAGAGAAATAAAAACAAATGTTCCTCCAAAGATTTGCTCATTACTGTTTAAGAACAAATGGGTCTTAATTTGTAACAGCCAAAACTGGAAACAATCTAAATGCTTATCATCATGTGAATGGAAAAGTGAATTGTGATATAAAGATACACTGTACTACTGAGCAATAAAAAGGAACAAACTAATAACACATGGAAAAACATGGATGAATCCCAAAAGCATTTTGCGGAATGAAAGAAGTCAGGAAAACTAGTACATACAATATGATTCCATCTATGTAAAATTCTAGAAAATGCAAATTAATCTGTAGTGATGGAAAGACTGTTACTGGTTCTCTAGGAATGAGGTAAGGGAAGGATGGATTACAAAGGGGCATGAAGAAACTTTATATAAATGCCAACGACTGTACTTCAATTTCTTCCTAAAAACTTGTGGGGAAAAAAAGGGTGGGGAAATGTAAAATTGAAAAATCAGTTTAAAAATCATCTTACCTGAGCAGAGACAGAAAAAGATTGGGAAAAAAAGAGAATGTAAGTGATTGTTGGGTCAGTATCAAGTGGTCTACCATATGAATAACTGAAGTCTCAGAAGGAATGCCCATCAGTGATAGACTGGATCAAGAAAGTGTGGTACATATACACCATGGAATACTACGCAGCCATAAAAAGGAACGAGATCATGTCCTTTGCAGGGACATGGATGGAGCTGGAAGCTGTTATCCTCAGCAAACTAACACAGGAACAGAAAACCAAGCACTGCATGTTCTCACTTATAAGTGGGAGCTGAACAATGAGAACACACGGACACCTGGGGGTGGGTGGATAATACAAACTGGGGCCTGTTAGGTGGGCAGAGGGAGGGAGAACATCAGGAAGAATAGCTAATACATGCTGGGCTTAATACCTAGGTGATTGGTTGATCTGTGCAGTAAACTACCATGGCACGTGTTTACCTATGTAACAAACCTGCACATCCTGCACATGTACCCTGCAACTTAAAAGTTGAGGGGGAAAAAAAAAAAAAAAGAAAATGTGGCAGAAAAAGATTTGAAGAGGCCAGGTGTGGTGGCTCATCCCAGCACTTTGGGAGGCTGATGTGGGAGGACTGCTCGAGGCCAGGAGTTTGGGACCAGCCTGGACAACATAGTGAGACCATATCTCTACAAAAAATTAATCAAGTATGGTGGCATATGCCTGTAGTCTCAGCTACTTGGGAGGCTGAGGCAGGAAGATCTCAAGCCCAGGAGTTTGAGGCTCCAGTGAGCTATATACTCCAGCCTAGGTGCCAGAGTGAGACCCTGTCTCTTGAAAAAAAAAAAAAAGTCAAAGAAATACTGGTGCAAAGTTTGCTAGATTAAAAAAATAGCAACACATAGAACTAGAAAACTAAGTCAACCCACAAGAACAAAGTGTTTGGACCTTTACCTTAAAACAGATACAAAAACTAACTCAAAATGGATCAAAGACCTAAATGTAAGAGCTACAACTATAAATCTCTTAGAAGAAAACACAGAAGAAAAGCTTCCTAACATTGGATTTGACAGTGATTTCCTGAATATGACACCAAAAGCACAGGCAACAAAAGTAAAAATGCATAAATTGAACATGAGAATTAAAATACCTGTGTTTCAAAGAACATATCAGCAGAGTAAAAAGTCCATCTATGGGAGAAACATTTGCAAGTCATATATCTGGTAAGGGTTTAATATCCAGAACAGGTAAAGAACTCCAACAACTCAACAACAACAATCAACTTGATTAAAAAATGGACAAGACTTGGAATATACATTTATTCAAAGACGATACACAAATGGCCAACACACACGAAAAGTTGCTAACGCCACTAATCATTAGGGAACTGCAAATCAAAACCACGATGAGATACCACATTGCACCCATTTCTATTAAGAAAAAAAACAAAAGGAAGTGATGCTAGCAAAATGGCCAACAAGAAACCCCAACTGCTTGTCCCCCTCACAAAGACAGATCAATGAATAAACAACTACATTTTTAAATTAAATTAAATTAATTTTTTTGAGAGAGAGTCTTGCTCTGTCGCCCAGGCTGGAGTACAATGGCGCGATCTCAGTTCACTGCAACCTCCACTTCCCGGGTTTAAGCGATTCTCCTGCCTCAGCCTCCTGAGTAGCTGGGATTACAGGCACACGCCACCACGCCCTGCTAAATTTTGTATTTTTAGTAGAGACAGGGTTTCACCATGTTGGTCAGGCTGGTCTCGAACTCCTGACATCGTGATCCACCTGCCTCGGCCTCCCAAAGTACTGGGATTACAGGCATGAGCCACCACACCTGGCCTCCTGAACAATTACATTTTAGTAAAAATAACAGACGGAGAGCCCTAGAATGCATGAGAGGAGTAACAGCAATTCGATGAGCACAGAAACTTGGGATGGTCACATGGAGAACCGAAGGAAACACACTAGGCCTTTACCACTCCATTGAAGATCAGCTTGGAACCAGGACAAACTTCTTTTGGTGAGAAGGTAGGCAAGAGGATCATGGCAACTGCCATCAACACCTTGGACATCTCAGACCTCACCACTGGAGTCCCTGGAAGTCCTCGTAGGCACTAAGTCCAGTGAAGAGAGTTGCATAGGGTCCACATAGCTGTGTTCCGTGTGGGTACTGTGCTATGCCATCTTGGAATTGGAACTATGGCTGGAGTGTGTCTTGCTTCAGGGGTGAGTATCCATGGCTCCCTTTCATTCCTGAGGCTAAGCTATGGCTGAGCCATTGCTAGCCCAGTGGCCCAACATTCCAAAGCTGAGCTATGAGCAGCTGTTACACCCTTCCCAGTGGGGTCAAGCAGAAGTAAAGCTAATCCACCTACCCCTCTCCCCGCTCCCTTGGGCCAGAGCTGAAGCAGTACACGCTCTTCTAGGAAAAGAGTATCTTGGCTGCTCAGAACAGTCATACCTCCACAGTGCCTAAGCTGAAGCCAGTGGCTGCATCCTATGAAACAGTGCGCTGGCTCCTTAGAGTCAGGTACCCCAGTACCTAAAACGATATGGTACCCTGCATTCCAGGGAAAGGATGCCTGGTCTACTCAGAACAGTCATACCCTCCCGGGCCTGAGCTGAAGTAGCACGTTGTCCCCTGGGGAATGGGTGCCCTAGCTGAGCTGAGAGGTGGTGCATTCCAAGGCTGAGCTGATATAGGACCCTGTGTCTCAGGGAAAGACAGCAGTGTCTGAGCTGAGACACCCTGCCCTACAGGCCAAACAACTCTAGTGCCTTGCTTTCCTGGAGCTATACTAGTCCCCTAGAGTCTGAGCTGTTGAGATACTCCTCTCCCTGGGGAGTAGTGTAATTGCTGTGCTGTTCCCTGCCCCTCTATAGCCCAAAAGACTGTGCCATTCCCGGGTATTTGCTAAGCCTAACGAGGGTCCAGAGTCACTGCTACATGGTGTATCATCCCCTGGGACCCAAGTTGCCACTGAGCCTTATTGACTCAGATTCCCAAATTCTAGTTGTACCCTGCTCCCTGAAACTAAACCTCCAGAACATCCCTTCTTGCCCAGGGTGAGGCCAGTGCTGTGCTCTGCCTACCAGGGGTAGAATTACAGCTGGCCCCTGAGCCTGAGCTGCTAGAGGGTTCAACAGAGTCATAGATCCTGGCCCAGTGGGCAGTCCACATCCAACCTTGGTACCCCAAGACCCAGCCGCCACAACAGGTTCATGAGACTCTGAGCTTAGAAACCCAACCCTACATAAGTTCTAAGCACCAGTACCTAGAACCCAGCACTGCTGCAGCTACTTGTAGGCCATGCCAGACCTGACACCAAAAGGGATCCCCCTGGCTAAGTCTCCTCATTGTGGGGAAAATGAGAACAGAAAGACCCGAAAAGTCCTTGATGCTAAGGACATTAGCAACTTATGCTACCACTGCTGCTGTACAAACTTCTACAGTCTAGGCCACTGAGGCACGCAGTTATTGTTGATGGTGAACATAGGCAAAGAAGCTGCATGGAGACTATACCATTGCACCTATGTGGAAACACAGTCATCACATCCTTCTCAACTGGAACACTAAAACCCAACTGCAGGTGAAAGTCTTTAAGAAATCCACTCTAGAAAGTCTGGAAGAGGTGATCATTCCACCAGAAGCATGGACACTTAACATGAAGACACAAGAAACACAAAAAATGAAGGAACTATAACACCAAAAAAGCACCAAAGGAACTCTGTGGCTAGTAATCCTGGCTAGTAACAGAGCCCAATGAAAAGGAGATCAACAAATTACAGAAAGGGAATTCAAAATAATGACCTTAAGACAACTCAGTGAGGTACAAGAAAATACACACAATTCAAAGAAATCAGGAAAAAGAATTCACAATATGAATAAAAAATTCAACAAAGAAAAAAAAAAAAAAAACAAAACCAGAACTCTTGCAGCTGAAGAATTCAATGAATGAAATAAAGAACACAATAGAGAGCTTCAACAGCAAACCTGATCAATTAGAAGAAAGAATATCTGAACTTGAAGATAGGTAGTTTGAAATTACCCAGCCAGAAGGAAAAAAGGGAATATGAATGAAAAGACTGAAGAAAACCTGCAAGACTTATGGAACACCACTAAGATCTACCGGGAGAGATAGACTCTAATATAATCATAGTTGGAGACTTCAACACCTCGCTCTCAGCATGGACAGATCACCTAGACAGAAAATCAACTAGATTTAAAGTGCACTTTAGACCAAATGGACCTAACAGAACATTTCATCCAACAGCTGCAAAGTGTAATTCTTCTCATTAGCACATGTGACATTCTATAGGACTGACCTCATGTTAGGCCAAGAGATTTTAAAATAATTGATATTACATCAAGCACCTTTTCTAACCACAATGGAATAAAACTAGAAACCAATAACAAGAGGAACTTTCAAAATTGTACAAATACATGGAAAATTAAATAACATGTTCCTGAATGATACAATGGGTCAATGAAAAAATTAAGAATGAAATTTAGAGCCAGGCGCGGTGGCTCACACCTGTAACCCCAGCACTCTGGGAGGCTGAGGTGGGGGGATCACGAGGTCAGGAGATCAAGACCATCCTGGCTAACATGGTGAAATGCCGTCTCTACTAAACATACAAAAAATTAGCCAGGTGTGGTGGCAGGCGCCTGTAGTCCCAGCTACTCGGGAGGCTGAGGCAGGAGAATGGCATGAACCTAGGAGGCAGAGCTTGCAGTGAGCCGAGATCGCACCACTGCACTCTAGCCTGGGTGACCGAGACTCCGTCTCAAAAAAAAAAATTAAATAAAATATAAAAATTTAAAAAAAGAATGAAATTTAGAAATGCCTGGAAACAAATGAAAATAGAAACACAACAGAAACGGATAAATACCAAAATCTATGGAATACAGCAAAAGCAGTATTAATAGAGAAGTTTATGGCAATAAATGCTAATATTAAAAAAGTAGAAAATTTTCAAATAAACACCCTAATGATGCATTTCAAGGAAACAGAAAAACAAGAACCAAACCCAAAATTAGTAAAAGGGGAAAAAAAGATCAGAGTAGAAATAAAATTGAGACAAAAAATACAAAAGATCAACCAAATGCAGTTAATTTTTTCAAAGAATAAACAAAATCAAACCAGTAGCTAGACTAACCAAGAAAAAAAGGGAAAAGATCCAAATAAATAAAAAATGAGGCTGGGTGCCATGGCTCATACCTGTAATCCCAGTACTTTGGGAGGCTGAGGCGGGCAGATCACTTGAGATCAGGAGTTTAGACCAGCCTGGCCAACATGGTGAAACTCCGTCTCTACTAAAAATATAAATATTAGTGGGTGTGGTGGCACACGCCTGTAATCCCAGCTACTCAGGTGGCTGAGGCATGAAAATTGCTTGAACCTAAGAGGCGGAGGTTGCAGTGAGCTGAAATCTCACCACTGCACTCTCCAGTGTGGGGGATAGAGTGAGACTCTGTCCCCTCCCAAAAAAAAAAAAACACCAAAACGCTGGGCATGGTGACTCACGCCTGTAATCTCAGCACTTTCGGAGGCTTTGGCAAGTGGATTCCTTGAGGTCAGGAGTTAGAGAGCAGCCTGGCCAACATGGCAAAACTTTGTCTCCACTAATAACAGAAAAATTTGCCGGGAGTGGTGGTGGGCGCCTGTAGTCCCAACCACCTGGGAGGCTGAGGTATTAGAATCACTTGAACCCAGGAGGCAGAGGTTGTAGCGAGCCAAAATCATGCAGTTGCACACCAGCCTGGGTGACACAGCGAGACTCCGTCTCAAAATAAAGAAGTAAATGAATAAAATAAAAAAGAAAAAGGAGACATCATAACTAATAGCACAGAAATGCAAAGGATCATTAAAGATGATTATGGGCCAGGCACAGTGGCTCAGGCCTGTAATCCCAGCACTTTGGAAGGCCGAGGCGGGCGGATCATGAGGTCAGGAGATCGAGACCATCCTGGCTAACATGGTGAAGCCCCATCTATACTAAAATACAAAAAAATTTAGCCGGGCGTGGTGGCACGTGCCTGTAGTCCCAGCTACTCGGGAGGCTGAGGCAGGAGAATCACTTGAACCCGGGAGGCAGAGGTTGCAGTAAGCCGAGATCGCACCACTGTACTCCAGCCTAGGAGACAGAGCAAGACACCGTCTCAAAAAAAAAAAAAAAAAAAAAGATGATTATGAACTATACACCAACAAATTAGAAATCCTAACAGAAATGGATAAACTCCTGGACAAACACAGCTTACCAAGATTGAACCAAAAAGAAATAGAAAATCTGAACAGACTAATTATGAGTAATGAGATGGAATTTGCAAAAACAATCTCCCGTCAAAAGCAAAAACAAAAAAGGGCCCAGCTAAGACCTCAAAAGCACAATCAAAAACTAAACATAGACAAATGGCTGGATGTGGTGGCTCATATCTGTAATCCCAGCACTTTAGGAGGCCAAGATGGGCAGATTCCTTGAGATCAGGAGTTCGAGACCAGCCTGGCCAACGTTGTAAAATCCTGTCTCTATTAAAAATACAAAAATTGGCCAGGCATGGTGGCACATGACTGTGGTCCCAGCTGCTCGAAAGGCTGAGCCAGGAGAATCACTTCACCCTGGGAGGCAGAGGTTGCAGTGAGCCGAGATCGCGCCATTGTACTCCAGCCTGGACGACAGAGGGAGATTCTGTCTCAAAAGAAAAAAAAAAAGACAAATGGGGTTAAACTAAAAGTCTTCTGCACAGCAAAGGGAAACAATCGACAGAGTGAAGAGACAACCTACTGAATGGGAGAAAGCCATTCTGCAAGCTATTCATCTGATGGAAGGTTGATATCCAGCATATACAAGGAACTCAAACAACTCAACGGCAAAAAAACAAATAATCCAGTTGAGGCAAATTAGCTGAAAATAGATATCTTTCAAACTAAGACAGAAAACCAGCCAACATGTATATTTAAAAAAAAAAAAAAAAAGTTTGCCATCACTAATCACCAGGGAAATGCAAATCAAAACCACAATGAGATATTATCTCACCCCAGTTGGGATGGCTATTTTCAAGAAGAAAAATAACAGATGCTGGTGAGGATGTGGAGAAAAGGGAACTCTTACACACTGTTGGTGGGAATGTAAATTAGTACACTCATTATGGAAAACAGTATGAAAGTTCCTCCAAAAACTAACAATAGAACTACCTTATGATCCAGCAATCCCATTACTGGGTATATATATCTGAAGGAAAGGAAATAAGTATGTTGAAGAGCTATTTGCATCCCTATGTTTATTGCATCAGGAGTCACAATAGCCAAGATAATGGAATCAACCTAAGTGGTCATCAACAGATAAATGGATAAAGAAAATGTAGTATGATTCCATGTATATAAGGCATCTAGAGAAGTCAGACTCACAGAGACAGAAAGTAGAATGGTGGTTTTCAGGGCCTGAGGGAAGAGGAAATGGGGAGTTGTTGAATGGTTAGAATTTCAGTTTTGTAAGATAAAAAGATTTCTGGAGATTGATTATATAACAATATGAATGTACTTTACTGAACTGTGCATTTAAAAATGGTTAAGATGATATATTTATGTTATGTATTTACTACAATTTTTTTCAAAGAAAAAATCATTCAGAGGAAGGAAAATACAGAAGAATAAAAATTAAAATAACTGCTGATCTCTCATCAGAAACAATGAAGGTCAGAAGACTAGAATGGTATCGTTTAAATGCTGAAAGAAAACAGAACTGTCATTCTGGAATTCTATACCTAGCAAAATCTCTCTCAAAACTGAAGGTGAAATTAAGAAATTTCCAGATAAATGAAACCTGGAAAAATTTCTCACCAGGCCACTCACATGGCAAGAAATGGCAAAGGGAGCTCTTCATACTAAAGAGTAAGAAAACCAGGGGAAAACCTCACTAGACATTGTTTGAGTTTTGCTTTTAACACTTATACATATTTTAAAGAAGTTAAAAGGGAAAAATAATCTTTCATAGTTATGCAAGTATTTACTATTTCTATTGCTCTTCCCTCATTCCTGAAGATTCAGGTTTCCATCTAGTACCATCTTGCTTCAGCCTGAGGAAATTTCTTATCAGTTTTTAAAAGGAGATCTCTTGGAAATGCTCTTATTTTTCCTTTATCTGAGAGAATGTCTTAATTTTGTTTACGTTCCTGAAGGATACTTTTGCGGAATACGGACTCCTTGGTTGGCAGAGGGTTTTTTTTTCTTTTCTTTTTTTTTTTTTTGAGACGGAGTTTTGCTCTTCTCGCCCAGGCTGGAGTGCAATGGCGCGATCTCAGCTTGCTGCAACCTCCGCCTCTCAGGTTCAAGCGATTCTCCTGCCTCAGACTCCTGAGTAACTGGGATTACAGGCACCCACCACCACACCTGGCTAATTTTTTTGTATTTTTAGTAGAGACGGGGTTTCACCGTGTTAGCCAGGATGGTCTCGATCTCCTGAGCTCAGATGATTCACCCGCCTCAGCCTCCCAAAGTGCTGGGATTACAGGTGTGAGCCACCATGCCCGGCAGCAGAGGGTTTTTTCTTTCCATTAGTTTCAAATATGTTTTCCTTTATTACATGGAATGTTGTTTTAATAGGAGCTTTGAAATCTGTGTCTGAAAATTCCAACATCTGGGTTATTTTGAGGTTCGTACCTGTGACTTCCAATGAGAATGGGTTATATTTTTCTGGTTTTCAATATGCAGAGACATTGTGGATTACAGATCCCTGAATGCTATGAACATTATGTTGTGTAGATGCTGGGTTCTGTTATAATCCCATGGACAAGTGATTTTTTTTGTTTTGAGACAGGGTGTCACTCTGTCACCCAGGCTGGAGTGCAGTGGCACGATCTCGGTCCACTGCAACCTCCACCTCCCGGGTTCAAGCGATTCTCCTGCCTCAGCCTCCTGAGTAGCTGGGATTACTGGGGCCCACCACCACGCCCAGCTAATTTCTGTATTTTTGGTAGAGATGGGGTTTCACCATGTTGGCCATGCTGATCTCAAACTCCTGACCTCAGGTGATCTGCCCGCCTCGGCCTCCCAAAGTGCTAGAATTATAGGCGTGAGCCACTGCACCCGGCCGAGAAGTGGTATTTTTATAGGAGATCAACCTGGTTAGGTTCAGACCGCAAGTTCTGTCTCTCCTCCTGTGTATGGTAGTTCAAATCTTCATTCAGTTCACATAGACTTTGTTGCACTCGATTGGGTCCCACACGTGTAGCCCAAGGTGATCCTAAGACTCACGTAGTTTCATTCCCAGAGTTAGAAGATCCCTTCTCCAGCTCTCTTCATTCTGGAATACTTGCTCCTTCCAGCCCCAATGGGGCCCCTCTTCTGGTTCCCCTACTCAGAAAGATGGGGTTTTTATGACATTTTAGACATTTGTTCCACTGTGCTACTTTGTGATGGGGCCCAACCTGGAGGCAAATCCACGAAAGACAAAAAGTTTACCTCTGTGTAGTCACTTCTACAAGTTTTTCTCCCCTTTACAATCTGTCTCCTTTCATTCATTTTTCAGTCTTTGGGCATTGTACTTTAGATTTTGTCCAGAGTTTTTAGTTGTAATCAGTGGGAAGGAAAGCCTGTGGTGGCTTCTGCCACCATAGTGGAACTGGAACTCCCCAATTCTTTTTCAGTTTCTATATCCATCCTAAAATCCACCATCTCTTCACCTATTATATCCATTCATTACCCCCATAGATTAAAAAATTAACGTAGTTATTTTAAAGTCTTGTAGGCTGGGTCCAAAAGCTGGGTTTATTTTGATCTCTTTCTAGATATCGAGTTCTCTTAACTATGGGTTAATGTATACAGTTTTTCATATATCTGGCATTTTCTCATTGTATACTGAATATTCTGGATGATATGTTATTGGAACATCATAGGAAAAGCCCTGTAAACTGAATTTCACTTCTTTCAAGAGTCCCATCTCTTGCAGTTTCTGCCTTTTTAAATTGCTCTTCGGGGCCTTAAAAGTTATTTTTTAATATTTTGTCCAGAGTTTATAATTATTACAGTGGGTTCAGCATGATGCAAGCTACTCCACTACTATAAGAAAATATATAGTCTTTCTGGATTTAAGAAAGCTTCCTTCCTACCCTTCAGTTGGAATTCTGCAAACATTATTCGAAGTTATTTTCTCCAAAAATCTCCCTGAGATCCTGCTCATTACCCTATCATTCCCTCATCCACACAAGTGAAAACCACGACAGAGAAGAACATGGCTTGGTCAAAGGCCTACAACACTGTGACTTCCTCAGCTGCAGAAAGTTCTATCTCTTCTACTAGGTTATCCCTCTACAACATAGATTTGTTCAAATATTTATTATGCACCTACTGTGAGCTCCATCTTCAAATAATAATGTATTAATATAAAAATCCACACTACAAGGCAGAACGTTCCAAATGCTGTGAGAGAGAGAATAAAAATCTGCTGTGGCGATTCACAGAAAAAGTGAATTCCATCCAGGTAAGAAGATTAATAGAGATTTCACAGAGGAGGTGGCGGGGCAAAGATTAGCCCTAATGGCTAATTCAAGCAGAGATGTTTTTATGTTTTTTCTCTCATGCGCCAGCAGGATCACTGGAGTGATGGTGGTGGCAATTGTTAATACTATATAAATCCTTCTACTTAAAGGGTGAGCTGTAGACAAGCTGCACTGGTATCATCTGGAGTTTATCAGAAAGGCAGGATCCCAGGACATAGGCCAGGCTTACTGAATCAGAGTATTTCAACAAAGTCTTCAGGTATTTCATAAGCATGTTTCACTACAGCGAAGTACTTTGCCTTTCACTACAACTATGATTTTAAGACCTCACATTCTCTGCTCCCAGGCAGTTATATATGTAGTAGAAGAGGATGGGGCATAAGAAGAACAGGTAAAATGTATTTACTCTATAGTACTATTTTATGTATGTTTTATCATTTTACACTCATTAGTAAGCCTTTGAATTAGTTATTTCCATTGTGAAGATAACAATATTGAGGGTTAATTAGGTTAAACAATTGGCCTAAGATCACAAAGAAAGTGGAAAAACCTGATTTTGAACCCATATCCGACTGACTCCAAAGCCTGAACATGCTTTCCATTATACCACACTGCCTATCTCTGGTCAGTGATTCAGGAGAATCAGGTACTATTATTTACAGTTATGCCACTAACTAGAGTTCAGTGACCTTGATTAACTCACTCTATCTTTTTAGGACTCAGCTCTTCATGTATAAGTTGATGGAATTTGAACTAGTGAAAGTTCACAAACAAATCAACCATGTTGCTTCATGAAAATGGGTATCTGAGGCAGCCTTAAGAATGAGTTTTGGGGCCTCTTCTGTGTGACAGCAGATGACTCAGAAAAACAAAAGTAGGGTAGCATAGTGTAGAGAAAAGAGTACAGGACCAGGAACAAGAAGACCTGGGTTCTAACCCAACCTCTGCTATTTATTAGTTGTGAGTCTCAGTTTCTTCATCTATAAAATGGAGATAAATTTTGTACACTGGCTATGTCTCAGTGTGTTGATTGGTTCAAATGAGATATGTATGAAAATATTCTCAAGGACAAAATCAAGTAATACATTAGTACAGCCATTTCTCCATTTGCCTTAATTGTCATAACATGAATCATGAATTAGATCTTGTAAGTTAATTAAAATGTGATTTGTAATCTGCTGGCTATGGTAGCAACTGGGAATTAGGTCTGGCAAAGCCTATCGGCTCTGCACTTTTGCTTACCCTAACAATGGGAATAAAACATAATAAATATATGTACAGGTTCTGCACCTGTGAAAGAGCTGATGATGTCAGAAAAACAAAAGACCATTATCCTAGAGCAGGGAGCCATTGCTCTATAACTTTGTTAGGATGGAAATTTTCTATATCTGTGCTGTCTGGTACAGTAGCCCCTAGACATATGTGGCTACTGAGGACTTGAAATGTGGCTAGTACAATTGAGGAACTGAATTTTACATTTTATTTCATTTTAATTAATTTGAATTTATGTAGACATATGCAGGTAGTAGCTACCATACAGAATAGTGCAGTTCTAGAGCAAAAGCAAGGTATGGATTTGTTCAACAATGTTATGGTTTTATAGCTATACTTTTAAGGCCAACAAGTAAATTTACTGTTTTTTTTTGCAATTTGGAAACTCTGTCCCCTAATGCTTTCACCCCTGCCTCCAAATCAAACAACATTTTTTATAGCATTATTTTTGATAATGGGAGGTTTCTCTGGAACCCAGTAATCACTGTGTAGCAACACAGATGATGCCAATAAAATATGAAGGCTACAGAAGCAAAAAATTATGTTTTGTCATAGATGTGTTTGTTTACCTGAAACGATATAATGTTTTGCTTGTCTTTAAAATTAAAAAACTAGGGACTGAAAAGTACTAGGCCCTGTGAGCAGTCACTAACCCACCTAATGGCTGTGGCAGCCTCCTACCTTGCATTTTCTGCTCTTCGGCTTATGCACTGGTGCAAGTAGAGATACTCCTGAGGTGCACTGGTGGACAAGGCGGGCTGCATGTGGTTTGACACAGGGGGTTCAAACGTGAACAGAGTTGGCTGGCTGGAGTGTGATGGGGCTGAGGACTTGCGCTCTCGGAGAAGGTGTTGGCTAGAGCTGCTGAGCTCAGCTGGAGAAGAGCGGGGGCCATGACCAGCTGAGGAAACGTTTCTCAGGGTGTCTGTAAAAAGGAGAAATAGCTCTGTGAATGAAAAAAGAAGGAAATGTATCCTTATCCCAAAGTGAGTTGTCAGAGGAAGAAAAAATAGTAAGAGCAGAGGCAATAATCCAGCAGTAGCATTCTCTCCCTCTCACAAACCTGCCCCTTGCTGCCCTCCTGGCCATCTTGGTTGAAGAAGAGATCCTCTGTACCTCTGTACTGCTTCTGGGGTAGCCTGGAGGTGACTTCCTATCACAATTTGGGCTATATCTGCCCCACTTCCAGGAAGTACGGCTACCTGTGGTCTAGGAGTGTGACCCTGACCCTCAGGCAAGGTCTGCCTCTAGAGCAATGTGTACTACCACCTTCCCACTCTTTGGTGGCTCCTGCTGTCGTCAAAGGATGAAATCATGTCTTTTGCAGCAACATGGATGCAGCTGGACATCATTACCCCAAGTGAATTAATGCAGAAACAGAAAAGCAAATACCCTAATGTTCTTGCTTGTAAGTTGAAGCTAAACACAGGGTGCACATGGACATAAAATGCAAACACTAGACACCGGGGATTACGTTAACAGGGAGGGAGAGGGGGGACAAGGATTGAAAAACTACCTATGGGGTACAATGCTCACTATTTGGGTGATAGGATGAACAGAAGGCCAAACCTCAGCATTAGACAATATACCCATATAACACACTTGCATATGTACCCTGGCGTCTGAAAAACAAGCCGAAATTAAAAAAAAAAAAAAGAAATTTAAACATCTAATTAACAAGAAAAAAAAAAAAGCTAAGGCTGGCTTTGTTAAATGAGGCTTTGCTTACTGAAGACTCATTAATTGAGGCTCTGGACTGTGCCTTACTGCATTAATGATAAAAGCACAAATGCATTTGGAGCTGTCAATACTGGACCCCAGCTGCTCCTGCCTGGCCTCCTGAGACCTCCAAGGACAGTTACATTCCCCACTGCCCACCACTCCCTCTCTATTCGTCTTTTTCCCTCTTATCTTAAACTCTCCTCTGTTGTGTTAGAAAGTGAGGTATTAAGGAAGGATAATAACTTATAGTGCTACACCCCAAGCCAAGGGCATTATTCATTCGGCTGGCTCTCTAAGCTTAGTCCAAATTCCTTAGCATAACATAACAAGGCTTTTGACAGTCTGACCTACTTCCCGCTTTTCTCCACCCATAAACAAGGCATATGGAAGCATCATCAATCCCTGAACACACCAGCCTCTTTTATGATTCTTTGTTTTGGCCTCTGCTGTTCCTTCCGCTTGGATTTCACCTCTACTCTACTGGCAAATTCATATGTAGACTTTTTATCCTACGCGGATATCATATTCTCTCCGAAACCTTCCTGGAGTTGGATCTTCTTCTGTGTGCCAACAGCACTTGGCCCATGCTCCCATTATATCCACGGTCACTATGCTTCCTTGTCTAACCCATGGCTTTGAGAACAGTGACTGTGATGTTGTTACCATTATAGTCCCAGCATTTACCTAATAAAGGCAAGGTACATAGCAGGTTCTTAGTTCATGTCTGCAGACCAAACAAACACAACACGTTCATTCAGCATTAAAAAATTCCACTAGTGAAACTTCTTGTTCAAGAGAAATAAAAGTTTAAAGATGTAATTTTAGGCAGCATGATAGTTGGTGGGTTAACATTTTGGTGATGGTGATGGTGATTTTCTAGGGTTATTCAACTCATGTCAGAGGGGACACAGTTCACCTTCTACTCCCTGTCATCTGACCTACCTCAGGCTATACCCTTCTCATGGCCCTAGGCAGGATCACCAGCTCATTAATGCTCTACAGTATTAATTACTCTCCAGGCATTTCTGGTGCTGGGCAGGACACCTTCTGCCAGTGTACAACAGAAAAAGCTGATGGGCCTCTGGGGAAAAACTGTTCCACTGACAGCTGTACTGACCTCCAAAATGAACTCCCATTACAGGTCTTGTAGTAAACTGGACATTTGTTAACAGAATCGATGGCTCCTTACTCCATTATATTTGCAAGATGAACTCTCTAATAGTGGAGGAGAGAGGTTTTACAATATGGGACAGAGTAGCCACAGGGCCATGGAAAGAATACAAGCTACTGCCTAAGAAAACACAGGGAACCTGCAAAAACCAAGCCTCTGGTGAGATTCTGTATTCTCTGTTGTTTCGTTGGACTCCTCTTCCTTCACCTGCCCCTTCAGTGGAGGCATTCCTTAGGGCTCCACTGTAGAGCTTCCTATAGCCTCTCTCTCTCCCGCTGGAGACTCTCCAGGGGTAATCCTGTCCACTGCCACAGCTTCAGTTACCACCTATGTGCTGACAACTCCCAAATCTTCATCTCTATCTTAGTTCTCTCTCCGGTACTCCCTGCTGTATATCCCTTCACCTGCTGAGCACCTCCATTCAGACGTCCCACAAGTGGGCCAAACTCAACAATTTAAATTGACCTCTTCATCATTCATGTTCCCTGTCTCAGTGAGGTCCCTCATCACCAGCCAATCAGTTCTCCAAGCCAGAAGTCCAGGCATTATCTATGACTCTTCCATTTCTCAGCAAGCATGTCATGTCATTATGTCACTGTCCCACTTAAAAACTCTTCTGTTATACCTCAGAAGACTTACAAATATCTTTCTTTTTTTCCTTTTTCTTCTTTTCTTTTTTTTTTTTGAGATGGAGTCTCACTCTGTCATCCAGATTGGAATGCAGTGGTGCGATCTTGGCTCACCACAACCTCTGCTTCCTGGGTTCAAGTGATACGCCGGCCTCAGCCTCCCGAGTAGCTGCGACTACAGGCATGTGCCACGACGCCCAGCTAATTTTTGTATTTTTAGTAGAGATGAGGTTTCACCATGTTGGCCAGGATGGTCTCGATCTCCACCGCCTCGGCCTCCTAAAGTGCTGGGATTACAAGCGTGAGCCACCACACCCAGCCAAAGCTCTCTCTTTTTTAGAGACATGGTCTCACTCTGTTGCTCAGGCTGGAGTGCCATGGTACAATCATAGCTCACTATAACCTCGAACTCCTGGGCTCAAGCAATCTTCCCGCCTTAGCCTCCCAAATAGCCAGGACTACAGGCATGTGCCACCATGCCAGGCCAATTAAAAAAATTTTTTTGTAGAGACAGGGTCTCACTATGTTGCCCAAACTAGTCTTGAACTTCTGGCCTTAACCAATCCTCCCGCCTCGGCCTTCCAGAGGACTAGGATTACAGGTATAAAGCCCTGCACTCAGCCTCTTTTTTTAAAGCCACTTTCCTGTTTCTTTCTTCAACCTTCTTTCTTACCGGTGCTTCCCTGTGTTTCAAATAAAATTACAGGAAAATATCAACCTTTCTCTCATCACTTTGTACATCAGGCTGTAAACACAGTGATGGCAGAGATTCTGAAATGGTTTTATTCTCATCATTAAGCCCAGTGTGTGATACAATTCAATAAATACGTGTTGATCAAAGAAAGTACAGAACATAAGAAATCCTTATTCCTCAGTAACATTCACTGACTCCTCACTGCCTTCAGAATAAAGTTGAGTTTCCTCAGTATTACAAGAAAGGCCATTGACACAACCTACTTATTCTGCCTTGTCATCAAATGCATCCTTCATGCCCCCTATGTTGAATGCTTTGGCTGTGAGTATAAATAAAAGAGGAGTGACCCATCCTCACCTCTGCAGCCCCTGCCTTGAGCTCAGCCTGTGGAGCCATATCTGTGACTCCGTCTGTTCAGCTGCATACTTGGGGAAGTCACTTCACCTCTGAGAGTCTCAGTCTCCTTATTTACAAACCAACACAGGGCAGCTATAAGGATGAAAAGAATGAAATACACACAAGGTCTAGAAAATCTTGAATGTCATAGGTACATGGAACACCTTCTAGTCACTTATGTACCCCCAGGGCCTAGAACAGCCCCAGCCATGGTATGTATTCAATACGTATTTGTTGACTGATCATACTGAAAAAATAAAAGAATTTTTCCTGGCACAAAAATCCAAATATGCATGTCTCTTGTGGTCAAAATCAGAGAGGTTTTAAAGGTTTGTTAATAATATGAAGTAGGGATTAGGATGAATTGCGCCTTCATCCAACAGAAACTTGGATTTCTATTCCAGCACAAAGCCATGTCAACGAAACCAGCCAGCTCCATCTAATGATCGACAGCTTGGCCGGGTGCAATAGCTCATGCTTATAATCCCAACGCTTCGGGAGGCTGAGACAGGAAGGTTGCTTGAGGTTAGGAGTTTGAGACCAGCTTGGGAAACCTAGTGAGAGCCGTCTCTATCAAAAATTAAAAAATTAACTGGGCATGGTGGTCTGTGCCTGTAGGCCTAGCTACTCAGGAGGCTGAGGTGGGAAGACTGCTTGAACCCAAGAGATTGAGGCTGCAGTGGGCTATGATCGCGCCACTGCATTTCAGCCAAGATGACAGAGTGACACCTTGTCTCAAAAGAAAAAAAAGTATGTAGCTGTAGAAAAATTCTTTCAAAGCTGTTTTGGCACTAAAACTTGCCAAAATCCCACTTCTGCTTGCAACTTTAAAAAGATCTCTGCCTAAATTTATGTGATTATTTCTTAGTGTTTATACTAGGTTGACTAGTGTCCTTCCAAAAGTCATGTCTACCTGGTATTTCAGAATGTGATCTTACTTGAAAATAGCATCTCTGTAGACATAGTTAAGGGGAGGTCATACTGGATTAGGGTGGGCCCTCATCCAATGAGCTGGTATCCTTCTAAAAGAGACACAGAGACAGAGAAACACACAGGTAGAATACCATGTGATGTATGGGTCAAGGTAGAGATTGAAATGATGCATCTACAAGCCAAGGAATGCCAAGGACTGCTGGCAGCCACCAGGAACTAACGGAAAGGTAGAAACAGACTCTCCTTAGAGCACCCAGAAGGAACCAATACCACCAATGCCTTAATTTTGGATATCTAGCCTCTAGAACTGTGCGAAAGTACATTTTTGTTGTTTTAGTCTACCCAGCTTGTGGTAATTTGTCATGGCGGTCCTAGGAAACCAATATATACCATAAAACCTAAAACTTCAAACAAGGTTTTCTTGCTTATCTCAGGAAAAATAATTACAAAGCTAAATTCAGAGACAACTTTTCTGGAATAAGATTTTCCCATTTTGGACCCTGAAGGCCAAGTACCCCTGCTACTTCTTCCTCCATGGTTCCAACCCCCAATTCTGATGAGCTGCCCATGTCCCAACAGATGAGGTTCCAGGGAGGTGCTACCTCACTTTCCTCATCAATTGGAGGCAAGAGCTTCAGCAAACTTGGGTTTAGTGCTGTTTTGTTTCGCTCACTGAAAGCTGCTCCCTTCAGATGGCTTGCTGTTGGTAAGTGGAGTACATTCTACGTGTCCATTCTGGACAAGGCTGATTCCTAGGCCTGGTACTGCTATGACGCATGGCTCCATCACCCCTCAGGGTCATTTCCTATAATTACAGTTTTCAAATATACTTTCAAACATTTCACATAACAAAAGCAACATGGTGTGCTACATGTAACAGAAAAAAATGTATTAGGCTAATAGTGTAGAGACTTGGCTCTGTTCCTAGATCTGCCTAAAGGCAGATCTGCTTGCTATTTGACCTGGAGCAAATCACTTAGCCTCAGTTGCTTCATCTGTAAAAAGGGACTGTTACTATCTAGGATTACTTGCCCTGCTGTTTATCATAGAGGGTTGTTGAAAGGATTGAATTAAAACACACACACCAAAAACTTGTACATGAATGTCCATATCAGTATTATTCATGAGAGCCAAAAAATGGAAACAACCAAAATGTTCTGACGAATGGATAAACAAAATGTGATATATCCACATAATGGAATATTATTTAGCCATAGAAATAAAAAATGCTGATATAGGTTATCTTGATGAACCTTCAAAATATTACGCTAAGTGAAAGAAGCCAATCATAAAAGACCACAGATCTAGAGTTTTGTAAGAAGGTGGGAGGAGTGTTTGTATGCTGGGCAGGCTTCCTAGCGGTGATTGTGGAAAGGAAGGGGAGTGATTCTAGAAATGATTTCATTTATGTGAAATATCTAGAAGAGGCAAATCCGCAGGGATGGGAAATAGGTTAGTGGTTACCTGAGGGCAGGCATGGGGGAGTGAGAATAGATCTAAGTGGGTTGAAATTTTACCTTGAGTGAGTGAACCTCATGCACAGGACAGAAGTCAGGAGACCAGGAATCCAGTTCCAGCTCTGCCATAAACTAGCTGTGAGATCATGTGTGGTCACTGAACTTTAATTCATAACTATCAAGTATTGGAGGATAATCCCTAGCCTACCTATCTGTCTCACTGGGTTGTTTTAGGAGGTGAATGAGAAAAGGGTTTGGAAGCAAATCCATGCACATGCATAAGGTGTTAATAGGATTTGTTTTTATTGCCTGGGTACCCCTTGAGAGAAGAAAAGAGTGGTGAAAATAAAGGAAGATATTAAACAATGTGTGGCTGGGGTGTTTCTGGTACTTCTTGCTGTGTAACTGACCTTCCTAATGACCCAAGACACAAGAAGAAAATGGAGGTTTCTAGACTCCTGGCCTGAGCTTCTATCTCCAAGTCTAGACTAAAGATAATGCCCACAAATGCCTGAGTCAATCTATTTTCTTTTAAACAGTTTTTTTTTTTTTTTTTTTTCCTTCTTCCTGGCTTCTTTTTAGGGCCCTACAGAATCACTCCCCTTCCTTTCCACAATCACCCCTGGGAAGCCTGCCCAGCATACAAACACTCCTCCCACCTTCTTGCAAAACTCTAGAACAGGAAAGCTCTGAAAGATTTCAGCCGAGGAGCCCAGCCCAGGCCAGCCCAGCCATCGACTGGCTAGTGATAACATGAGCAGGAAAGGGGTGGTTGGCGGGAGTTTCTGGAAAAGATGACTGGCCAAATAATGACTAGTTCCCTTATCTCAATGCCCTTTTCATCTTTATCCCTTCTCCTCAAAAAATTTATCCCCACCCTCAAGCCTCAGTGGATCTCAGAACCCATAAAGTGGTAGACCAAAATCCGTGTTGGAGCTGGATTCAAAGTCTGGCTCTGCCAACTCCTAGCTCTGTAGCCTTGGATAAGTTAATAAGCCTTTTTAATTCTCACTTGTTCAATAGGGGTAAGTACTCTGTAGGACTGCTGTGAGGAATAGAGATCATTTTAAATAAAGCAGTTAGCATAGTACTTAGCCACTCTTATTGCTCCTATTCCTGGAGTACACGTGGAGCTGGCTGAGACCTTGAGATTGGCCAAAGAGGTACGAGCTGCTTTCCAAGCCATGATGGATGCTTGGAAGGTAACTGTCACTGTTTCAGTCACAATTATACTCCATATAGATGGTATATGGGGAATTAATGAGAACCAAAAGGACAACAGTGACTATGGTAATCACAGCTGCCATTTACTAAGCACCTACTGTGTGCCTCTAGTCTACCCTGTGAGGTACATATTATTACCTCTATTTTTTTTTTTTGGATGAAGAAAAAGAGGCTCAGAGACGTCAATAGCAAACTCTGGGGTCACACAGCCAGAAAGTGGCATAGCCTAGATCTGAATCAGATCTCACAGTCTCCAAAGCCAATTCTTTTCACCTGTGTAGAGGAAGAACTCCCACAAGAGCCCTATGAGGTGAATAGTACTAGGGAAAGAAAGTGAAATATGAGGATGGGGGTCCAGGCCTAGCTCTCCTGCCTACTGGTTGAGTGAATCTGGGCATACCATTTCATCTTCCCAAGCCTCGCTGTCTCTATTTACAACAGGAAGAGGTTGGATTAGATCAGGGATACACATCAAAGTTATCTCTGGGAAATGTAAATGCAGAGAGCTGGTCACACCTCTGACCTCACGAGTCATATTTACAGAGATTTAGATTAGGATCCACTGGTTTGGTTTTAACAATCTCTGGTTCTTAATTCTGGGGCAGAGACAGAAGTGTTAGGGTGTACTTTAAAAAGGGCAAAGCAGGCTTTGAGTGACAAATGAAAGAGCAAATACTTCCAAAAACCTTTCTTTGGATCATCAAAATTGCAAATTGATAAGCATCCATGTTCTCACTGGCCCTTCACATAATCTATGGCTCCAAAGGAACAAGGTGTAACAAAAATAACCCTGATGTGGACTTCCCAAACACAGGTTCTGAAACTATTTTATTTTTTTTCCCTCAATGAGAAACATGTACTTGAAGGTTTTCTTTAAAAGCCTGTTAGAGTTAAATATATAATTTTTTTTAATTTTTAATTTTTTTTTTTGAGACAAGGTCTCGCTCTGTTGTCCAGGTTGTAGTGGAGTGGCACAATTATGGCTCACTGCAGCCTCGACCTCCTGGGCTTAGGTAATTCTCCCACTTTGGCCTCCCAAAGTGCTGGAACTATAGGCGTGCACCACCGTGTCTGGCCTGAATGTATAAACTTTAAATAGCACATACAATATATGAATCAATGTTATAATTCCATATACAGGGTACCCTTTTTGATTTTCATAAGTTTATGATGTTTTCATTGGCATTTTTTCTTTTTAAACTTTTAGGTTCAGAGGTACATGTGTAGGTTTGTTATGAAGGTAAACTTGTGTCGTGGGGGTTTGATGTACAGATTTAATCACCCAGGTACTAAGCCTAGTACCCAATAGTTATTTTTTCTGCTCCTCTCCCTCCTCCTACCCTCTACCCTCTGGGAGGCCCCTGTGCCTGTTGTTCCCTGACTTGTGTCCATGTGTTCTCATCATTTAGCTCCCACTTATAAGTGAGAACATGTGATATTTGGTCTAAAACTATCTTATTACAGGGTCTTGAGCAAAACTTTTAATCTCTTTGTACCTCATTTCCCACACTGTCAAATGCAAAAGAGAACACCTACTCAACAGGGTTCTTTTGAGGATTTGATGATATGAAATATAGGTAAATAATTATTAAACACTCAATAAATGGCTGTTGGCCTGACACTTGTCCCATTATTTATTACTAGAAGTGGAATGGTGGTAAAATTCTAAAAGTTCTAATGCAGAGAGGATGACCAAAGAATTTGGAAAACAGTATTTGATAGGATTCTAAGGATTGTGTGGTCCCTGTAGAAAGCTCATTGAAAAACAAGGAAGAAATGAAGAATCCTAAAAACAGTCTTGCTGAGGGCAAGACTAGATCCAAAGCTCCAGGTCACTTTTAATCATAAGCCTGAAATTATTTAAGAAGGATTAAGTCTCAAAGTCCTTTGGCATATATCATAATTTATGCCAGAGGAAATTCAAAAATTCAAGGCCAAACATAAAATGGCTCCACTTTACACAGTAACTCACATAATATAGCAATTGGAAGGATCCCCAGAGTCCAGTCTCTAATTTATCACCCTCCTCCCACCTCTCAAATCTTTCATCTACAGTTTGAGAAACTGTGGCCCAGAGAAATAAGACTTGTCCAAGGCTACACAGAAGGTCAGAAGTTGACTCTGGAATCAGAATTCAGATCTTAGTCCAAGAGCCCTTCCCCTGAACTACAAGATACATCGCTATGAATGAAGATGTACTCTCTGTAATGTGGGCCTGGGGGCAGGAGCAATCAAGCTGTGAGATCTGATCACCAGGACACTGGCTGACCAGACCTGTTATTTGTTTTGAGTTTATAATATCACTCATTATTTGCAAGGTAAGTAAACATTTGTGGATCAAAGTACTAAACACTAGTATAAATAGATCCCCACGTTCAGAAATATAAGTTTCCTAATGTTTATAAAAACTATAAAGCGGAGGAAGAAAAAAGAAGAGATAGAGACAGGCAGTAACATGAGATCCCATGAGACCTTTCTGGGCCTATGATTCCCCATCCCCCTGCCAAGGGAAGACTCTGAGAAAGAACACCATCTCTGCTAGGGAGAGCCAAGTCAGAACATCCTGACCTTGATGCATACGATCTCACAGTATATATTAGCAGAAATTGATTCTGTGAAAGACAAAGAGGAAAGACAGCAAGTGACTGTAGCTTAGTGGCACAGCACAGTCCCTGGTCACACGTCCTTTTACAACCTTCTTTGGCTCAAGGCATCTCATTTTAGAGATGGAAATGCCTTGCCTCCCAAAAGGCCTCTAGTTAGAATTAATCATGCCTTCTAAATCTTTTTTTTTTTTTTTGGAGATGGAGCCTTGCTCTTGTCTCCTAGGCTGGACTGCAATGGCATGATCTTGGCTCACTGAAACCTCTGCCTTCTGGGTTCAAGCAATTTCCTGCCTCAGCTTCCCTAGTAGCTGGGATTACAGGCACCTGCCACCACACCGGCTAATTTTTGTATTTTTAGTAGAGACGGGGTTTCACCATGTTGGCCAGGCTAGTCTTGAACTTCTGACCTCAGGCGAACTGTCCGCCTCAGCCTCCCAAAGTGCTGGGATTACAGGTATGAGCCACCACGCCCAGTCTATGCTTTCTAAATCTTTTGTAGTATGTAATTTTGCCATTTATTCTAATTGGGAATTCACAAATCTGTCATATAAAGTGAGACTATAAACTGTTAGAAGCCAGGATCCAGACCATCTCTTTTTCTCTGATGCTGTTTAGCACAATGTCCTATGCCTAGAAAATGGTGCAATTAGAATAAGGAGGTCCCAGCCCTTTGGGAGGCAAAGGCAGGAGGATCACTTGAGCTCAGGTGTTCAAGACCAGCTTGGGCAACATGGGAAGACCCTGTTTGTCTCTCTCTCTCTCTCTCTCTCTCTCTCTATATATATATATATATATGTGTGTGTGTGTGTGTGTGTGTATATACATACATATAAATTAGCTGGGCACTGTGGCAGATGCCTGCAGTCCCAGATTGGGGGGTTGGGGAGCTGAGGTGGGAAGATCACTTCAGCCCAGGAGATCGAGGTTGTAGTGAGCTGTGACCACACCACTGCACTCCAGCCTGGGCGACAGAGTGAGACCCTGTCTCAACAAAAACAAAACCAGAACCAGAACAAGCAGGTCTTCAATCAACACACTAGAGCAGCAAGTTCTGTTGGAATCCTTCCTCCCTGGGTTAGAAGAATGAATGACCAAATAGAATCCAAATGTAAACAGTTCTTTAGGGTACAAGAAATTGTCATCACTTAATGAGGTTTTCTGGGTTGTGTGTATTTCTGTTTGGGGACAGCAAGTCTATATTTAGCCATGCACTGTCCTGTTCATTTGAGAGAGGTCAGGTTACAAGCTTTGTTTACATCTATCGTACCCCTCAGTTGTGGCAGACCCTTCTCCTGTTCCTTCGCGTGGGGCTTGGGTTGGTTAGTTGGTCCCCTCAAGGATTCATTCATATTTGAAATGAAGCACTCTTGTCATTTACTTAGGGTCAGGAGCAGGTACTGGAGGCACTACTGAGCTGCAGGCCAGTGCCAAAGGGTGGCCTATGCTCTACGAACTTATATGTAGTCAGGAAGAACAAATTTATATTCCGAGGAGCACTTCAGCCTTCCCCCAAGGAACTTTGGGAACCCATTAGTTTTCTCACAGGAATCAATCCATCGAATGGGTACCTTAAGTTCATGTTACTGATGCATTAGACCCTTGTAACCTTTCCACAGAAATATCCAAAATACATCACTGTATTTTGAAGCTAACCAACTTTATAAGAGATAAGCATTCCCCTCCTTTCACGGTGACTCTGAGACAACTGGCAATTGGTGGAAAATAGAAGCATCAGACATATCAGTTGTGGATGCTTATCAAGAATCGTGATCAGCAGCAATAATCACAAGATTGCACCTTAAACTGACCTAGTGTGGATGGCTAGGCTGGGATTCAAAGAGCTCCAGCTTTGCCGAGGGAATTATGAGATCTACAGAATTCTCTGAAGGGGAACTTCAGCTTCAGGAGAGGCAGTGTGCTACTGAGAAAGGAACATGCACGTCAGAGTCCGAATCTCAGCTTACTAGTTGTGAAACCTAGGGATGGTCCAAGAGTTCTAATTTGTAAAATGTATGAAACAGCTACCTGTAGAACTGTTCTAGGGAATAGGAAATGTCATAGTCCCTGCACATAGATGTTCCACAACTGGTAGGTGGTCCTCAGCACTGCACTGTGGGAGGTAACCTGGTGAGGGAAAAGATCTTGAACTCTGTGTTCCCAGACCTTCAGGGTTTGACCAGAGGCAGGGTCTGTCACAGAGGGTGCAAAAATGGGGTCAGCTGCCTTTCGTATGGTGAGTAGAGGACTTCAGGTACAGAGCCTCGCAGGACCCAGCTTGTAGCTGGCAGCTCTTTCTCAACCCCTGCCTCCAGTCCTGGGGGTCCTAATAATCTCCTGGTTTCACATCTGTAGTTTCCCTACTCATCTTCCGGACTTGTGTCTTGTTGCCTCGCCATCTCTAGGTTTTAAAAATTGGGGTCCAAAGGGAGAGTTTCTTTTTAACGCCATTTGGAAGGCCAAAATACTAAGACTATATGTACTGAGTGGGCCTGCATACTGAGTACATTATTTGAGCAGGCCTGCCAAGGCATATTATTACACTAGAACAGGGGTCAGCAAACTACAGCCCATACATCACATCTGGTCTGTTTCTGTGGTTTTACTGGAACACAGCTACACCTACTCATTTACATAATTGTTTATGGCTGCAAATATACTACAACAGCAAAGCTGAGTAGTTGCTACAAAGTACAGATGGCAGTCTGAAGTATTTACTATCTGGCTGTTTACAAAGAAAGTTTGCTGGCCCCTAGACTAAAAGTTCTCACTCTGGTTTGCATAAACATGTCCTCCTTCAAAATATTACCATCTAATTTAAGTTCATCACTAAGGAGATAGATTTAAGCTAAAACTGAAACCAATGAATCCCAAATGTATGCTTTGAAATAACCAAGAGAAGAAATGACAAGATAAGTTAGTTTGAAGAGCCCATTAGTATTATTGTAAGAAATCATATTCCTTTTTATTATAGCATACCTTAGGCACAAACAATGTCCTAGTTGTTGGTCAGCATAAAGAATGTAAAGATTCAAGAGTCTGGCCGGGCACGGTAGCTCACGCCTGTAATCCCAACACTTTGGGAGGCCAAGGCGGGCAGATCACGAGGTCAGGAGATAAAGACAATCCTGGTGAAATCCCGTCTCTACTAAAAATACCAAAAATTAGCCTGGTGTGGTGGCACATGCCTGTAGTCCCAGCTACTCAGGCGGCTGAGGCAGGAGAATTGCTTGAACCCGGGAGGCAGAAGTTGCAGTGAGCCGAGATCGCGCCACTGCACTCCCACTTGGGTGACAGAGCAAGACTCTTTCTCAAAAAAAAAAAAAAGAAAAAAAAAGAAAAAAAAATCAAGAGTCTAATATGGTAAACTTGTACTAACAAGCTTAAATCACCAGCTTGTTCTTTCTGATTCTTAACCATTTATTCTTTTTCCATATCACAGAAGCACAGGTCTGGAAATAACTCAAGGGATCATTTAGCTTAATATTAACACTTTACTGACAGAAAACCTACAGTCCAGAAAGATCAAGTGATTTTCTTACCAGTGACTGAGTGCCCAGTCACCTGGAAAAGGATGTCAGTCTCCTGTCAACGTTTTTTTTTTTTTTTTTTAGTAAAACATCTCATTGGGGGAGCAATAAATATAAGTTCGGGGTATATTTTTCTACTGTAAGGAAAATGAGAAAAGCTTTTATTTACCAATCTAACATAGTTCCATAAAGTTCTCTAAAAAGTCCAACATTATGACTGAAAAAGGTCTGAATTATTATTGACATGCTATTTTGATAAATAGTACTGTTTTCATATATTATATAGTACTTTCTAATTTCCTTTTATGTCAATACAAACAAGCCTGCTGGGATTATGACAGAGATTGGACTGAATCTATTGATTAATTTGGGGAGAACTGACATAAACAATACTGAGTCTTCTCCATAACACGATCGCTTTCCATATTCTGGGTCTTCTTTAATTTATCCCAGTAATGTTTTGCTGTTTTATGTATAGAGATCTAGGATGGTTTTTGTTAAATTGATTCCTAAGTATTTTATTTTTTGATGTCATTGTGAAAGGAATTAAAATTTTTTTTTTTTTTTTTTTGAGACAGAGTCTTACTCTTTTTGCCCAGGCTGGAGTGCAGTGGCACGATTGCAGCTCACTGCAGCCTCTGCCTCCCAGGTTCAAGTGATTTTCCTGCCACAGCCTCCTGAGTAGCTGGGACTATAGGCACATGCCACCATGCCCACCTAATTTTTGTATTTTTTTTTAGTAGAGTTGGGGTTTCGCCATGTTTGCCAGGCAGGTCTCCAACTCCTGACCCTCAGATGGTTTATCTCCCTTGGCCTTCCAAAGTGGTGGGATTATAGGCATGAGCCACTGCGTCCGGACAAGACACCTTTGTTTTTGAGTACCACAATGACAAGTGTAATGCCCTTCAAATCAGGAAATTCAGCAAGATCTATTATTTGATAAACATTTTAATCACACATAGCAAAAAGGTTTTTTGAGTTTGGGCAAAACAGAGATAGGGGTTATTTAGGATATTTTAGTTTTAAGGACATAAAAGTAACATGATGGAAGTCTCCAAAGGGCTGTTGTGAAGATCATAGAGAAGGCAGCAGCAAGTTATTAGTCACAGATTCAACAGACATTTAATATGTACTTATTGTATACCAAACACTATGCTATATGCTTTAAGTGGATTCTTAATCTTCATAATAATCTTGTGAAGAATGTCTTGTTTCTATTTTACTGAAGCAGAAGTTGAAGCTCAGAAAAGTAAATTAACTTACCCAAGACCACGTTAAGACTAAAGTCATTAATGTTGTGGGTTCATATTCATGTGATTCTAAGACCCTATGTACTAAACTGGTCTTCTATACCATATATATACACACATATATGTGTGTGTGTGTGTATGTGTATATATATATGTATATATAAAACCACTCTATAAATCATAAAATGATTTTTATATGATCATAACCATAACCATCAACATCATTTAAAATACTAAAAGTCAGGAAACTTAAGTTTTAATTCTAGCCTGGCCAGTCAGCTGCATGATCTTGAAAAAATTAGTTTCCCTCTCTTCACCTCTAGACACTCTGTCATTTGAGCAGTTTGGAACTAACCGCCCTCTAAGGACCCTTCACGATCTCATATTCTAGAAGTTTCTCATTCTATGAAATCTATTCCCTTCTGTCTTGGCTGAGCGTTCTTGCTAATATGATTCACTAGCCATGAAGAATTTTGTTCACTGACCTCATCCATAAAAGGGCCGAGGAGGTAGCAAATAAAAGCAAACAATAAACAAATGGTAGATGTATAAAATAAACTTCAGGTCTTCAGCATGCTCTATCTTTTCAGCCTGGTTAGTATACCATCTCTTTTGAGCTCTTCTTCATTTTTTTGTTTTTCCATTGTACTTTAATACCATGTTAAAGTACATGTTATATGTTTCAGAATTATACACAATTTCAGGTATCTCAGACTTTGTCACCTAAGAGTAAGATGAGAATGTTTTTAAAGCTCTCCGTTCTCCCCAACAGTGAATTTCTTAAAATAAAAATGTCTGGAAATAAGTCAGAATTTTTCAAAAGAATTTTTTGTAACTATTTACAAAGTTATAACCAAACACTAACTAAAACATTCAGCCAGGCATGGTGGCTCATGCCTGTAATCTCAGCATTTTGGGAGGCTGCAGCAGGTGGATAACCTAAGGTCAGGGGTTTGAGACCAGCTTGACCAACATGGTGAAACCCCATCTCTACTAAAAATAAAAAAAATTTGCCAGGTGTGGTGGCTCATGCTTGTAATCCCAGCTAATTGAGAGGCTGAGGTGGGAGGATCACTTGAACCTGAGAGGTGGAGGCTGCAGTGAGCCGAGATCACACCACTGCACTCCAGCCTGGGTTAACAGAGCAAGACTCCGTCTCAAAAAAAAAAAAAAAAAAAAAAAAATCATGTGGATATTTACTGGGCAGCTACTCTGTGGCTACTAATGCGGTGATCTAAAGAGGAATAAGATGCATCCTTACTCTTATCTCCCATGCATCTCCTCCCCCAACCCCAAACTGTGCTCCAGCCTCAATAAACTGTCTCCAGTTCTCTAGACCTTGGGGCACTTAAAATAGCAGCCCAGGGACAAAAGAAGACAAACTTGAATTTACTGAGAAAATCCCGTATTGACCAGGATTACCCTGAGTTGATTAAAACTTACATTTCTATCACTGGCCAGATGGGGGCTTGATGTTGAAACTAAATTCAGAATTAAAAAATTATGTACTTTCGGCCGGGCGCGGTGGCTCACGCCTGTAATCCCAGCACTTTGGGAGGCCGAGGCGGGCGGATCACAAGGTCAGGAGATCGAGATCACGGTGAAACCCCGTCTCTACTAAAAATACAAAAAATTAGCCGGGCGCGGTGGCGGGCGCCTGTAGTCCCAGCTACTCAGGAGGCTGAGGCAGGAGAATGGCGTAAACCCAGGAGGCGGAGCTTGCAGTGAGCCGAGATCGCGCCACTGCACTCCAGCCTGGGCGACAGAGCGAGACTCCGTCTCAAAAAAAAAACAAAACAAAAAAAACAAAAAACAAACAAACAAACAAAAAAAATTATGTACTTTCACACTTGAGATTAACCCCAAATTTTTTATCTGGTAGTTATATCTTGGCACGGAGTCAGGCATGGTTCAGTTAAAAGCAGGTAAATCTTGCTGAAAACTGAGAAGCCCAGAACCTCTTAGAAGTAGACATAGAGAAGGCAGAGAGAGCCACTAAGAAGAGTTCCAAGGCTGGTTTGGCCGAGAGAACAAAAACTGGAGAACATAACAAGGCTCAGGAGTCCACTGAAAGCAGGTCCACATCTTATGCTCTTCTCTAACCCTTGTCCCTAGAACAGGAACCGGCAAAAGCAGGTTCTCAGTGGTAAGGGCACTGAAGAAACAGAAACTAAGGCATCACTAGAAACGTGGGCAGTAGAATCCAAGAGGAGGAGGAAGCATGTTCTGGGAAAAGAGAAGCAGATTTTCTTCAGAAATACAAGCAGAGACCCCACATGCAACCCAGAAGCCTTCCAGTCAGCAGGCAGGCTCCAGCCACTGGACTGAGGTGTGGTAAGACTCTGGTCTATGAGAGGGGGTTACATAAAAGCAGGACAGGGTCCACTCCTGGGTGGAATCTGAGACTACAGGCAGGTTATCAGGGCAAAGATTGGGACACTGGAAAATTAGCCAAGATCCCAGGGCTAACCCTAGCTAGCACACAAGAGCAGGGCTAAGGAAAAAAGATTCCACAGCACTGGCTTTATGCTGGGATGCAGGAGGCCTGGACTTAATGGTAGAGTTCAGAGGCCCCTGGCAATGAGTACAGAAGCAGAAGTTGGCAACCAGGTAGTCCTGACACACATATCACCTCTAGATCACTATTTCCCAGACTCTTCCATTTTGTGGACAGGTGAAAACATTACCTCTTTATGCACTTGTGCACTTTTAGAAATGGACACATGGGGCTGCCAATTTTTAATAATGTCAAATATGGAAAACTATCATTTACTATGACTGTCACTTCACACACACGAGAATACTTTAACATACATGCACAAAGAGAATCTCTGAATAAAGGGAAGTCTTAAAATCTGATTACATTTAGTTTTATGAAAATTGATTATATCTTCCTTGTGTTTTTCATATTTTTGTGGACTAATGAAAATTTCTGCAGCTCAGCCCTGTAGGTCCCCATTTTGAAAAATCTGCTGCAGACCAGTATCTTCACATTGTGCACCAGCCTTCCCAGGCAACCGGTGGAGAGAAAGAGGGGTGGGCAGTTGAGTCCAGCTTGCATCACTTGACCCTCTCCTCTGCTATATTTAAAGTGGCTCCCTCTCAATTGTTTCATAAATTATTCTGTTTCATGTGAGATTTGGTTAAAAAGCAATGCTTTAAAAAAGGTTTGGAGGCCGGGCGCGGTGGCTCAAGCCTGTAATCCCAGCACTTTGGGAGGCCGAGACGGGCGGATCATGAGGTCAGGAGATCGAGACCATCCTGGCTAACACGGTGAAACCCCGTCTCTACTAAAAATACAAGAAAATTAGCCGGGCGAGGTGGCGGGCGCCTGTAGTCCCAGCTACTCGGGAGGCTGAGGCAGGAGAATGGCGTGAACCCGGGGGAGCGGAGCTTGCAGTGAGCCGAGATCGCGCCACTGCACTCCAGCCTGGGGCACAGAGCAAGACTCCGCGTCAAAAAAAAAAAAAAAAAAAAAAAGGTTTGGAAATCACTCCAGTTTACTGTTGAAGAAACTGAGATAAATCATAACAAAGCTGAAATTTAAAACTAGGACTCTGATTCCCAGCACAGATCCTAGAGAGAGAGGACCGTATCTACTGATTTTGTAGAGTTCAGAATCCTATGTAGAGCTACACGTAAATAGATGTTTAATCGTAATCGAGATCTTCAGAGGTCCAAGGTGACCTTACCACTAAATACAAAGTTCTAATCTACTTCTAGCCCAATATGAGAGTTAGCCTGGGCTTTGGAATCCAGTCAGGGACCAATTCAACAATCATTTACTAGGGATAATCAGAAGCACTCCAAGAACCAAAAAAGTAGAGGGGATCTTATGAGATGTTTGGGAGCCATTCAAAGCTTCTGGCACAGTGGAGTTGGGAAGAGATGTTCTCTGGGTTTTGGCAGGTAACACTAGACTGTCTATGCTGGCTGGATGGGGTGGTGAGGGGGTGTGTCTGGTATTAAAAAAAAAAAAAGGCAGAAATAAGGATGAAGACAGAATGAAGAGAACAGGGTCAGGTTTCTCCCTGTCTCCTTTTCCTCCTCCAGAGGATTTAGACTTCCCTGAAGTTGGTCAAGGTTGGAGTTTGTTCTAGGATAACACAGAAATATTTGTGAGGATTTTATGGAGCTCATGTCTGAACTCATGGCCTGTTCTGTGGATGACTAGAACCAGCTGTAAACAAAAAATGACAAGCAAGAGATCGAGGAGGAAGGCCCGATATTTCAGGGTTATTTAAAATAACCTTATTTCTTTCCCTTTCTCTCTCTCTCTCTCTCTTTCTTTCTTTCGAATGAGGATTTCAGATCTGGCTGGAAACTGGTCTGGATATTTATTTTCCTCATTGTCTCAGTGGAAAAAAAGGGTGGGTGATTCAGACAGCAGCCTCCGCCTCTGGGCTGGAGCCTGGGTCAGTCTCCACTCTGTTCTTTCTTCCTTAAGAGAGGAGTCTCAGCCTGGGGAGAAGATGCGTATTACCGCCCACATTTGCTTTTGGCTTCCAACAAGGGTTCCCCAGAGGAGTTGGTCTGATTTCAGTTAATAAAACAAAACCCAAAAGGTCGGGGAGGGAATGAGGGAGGAAAAGGCACTCCCAGGGATGAGAGGACGGAAAGCGGGAGGTCTCTGATCAAGGTTTCTCCTGGGCACTCTCTCTCTCTTTTCATGGTGGGGGAAGGACCAAGGTCATCAGAATGAATCTGAATGGACTACTTGGCTCTACCACACTTCTCCCTGCTGTAAGAAATCCAGCTGGAATAAGAGGTCCTGACTTTTAAGGCACCAGTCATTCTCTCTGGAAAGAGCTGTTTGAAGACCCCAGTAACATTCCTCCACTGGATGCTGAAGACTTCCCCAAAAGCATTCCCATGGGTATCGTTTGACCCCAGGTGGGACCCAGGACTTAAAATAATTCTAGTGTTGACTTACCTGGGAAACTTAAGGATTACTAGAAGTTTAAATATTTACAAAATATTTAAAGGGGGCAGTCTCACTAAAATTTTAGTAGAGAAAAGGTGGGGAAGAGACACAGAAGAGTTGGTCAGAACTTTGGGAATTCTTTATTCCTTAAGATTAGACATGTGACTACTGTGAAATTCCTGCCAAGGAGTTTGAGAAGGTAAAAAACTAAAATAGTAGAGAAGATACAGTGGAGGCTCTGGCCTTATTTCAAAATCTCCAAGAGTTACAAAATGGGCTCTGGTGAGCTAAATTGCATGAGCTGTAACTCACAATAGTTTGTAGGTTCCTCTAAGAAGGATCATGTTATCTTGCTAGTTTAGCTATCGGAGGTTAATATCAATGTACAGACAGCATTGAGCACTTTGGGAGGCCTAGGCGGGTGGATCACAAGGTCAGGAGATCAATATCATCCTGGCCAACATGGTGAAACCCTGTCTCTACTAAAAATACAAAAATTAGCCAGGCACAGCACCGTGTGCCTGTAATCCCAGCTACTTGGGAGGCTGAGGCAGGAGAATCACTTGAACGTGGGAGGTGGAGGTTGCAGTGAGCTGAGATCACCCCACTGCATTCCAGTCTGGGCAACAAAGCAAGACTCCGTCTCAAAAAAAAAAAAAAAAAAAAAAAAAAAAAAAAAAAAAAAGAATAGTCAGTTCTCACTGATTTATAAACCTCTTGCTCCTCTTCCTTCTTGCTGGCCGTTTTGTGACTTAGAAGCAGCCATGGTAAACAGCTCTGTGACAATGGGTTGGTAAAAGTGAGGAGTCAGAGGACACAGCCATAGACGGGAGTCAAAAGCCTTGGATTCGGGGCCCTGCCACTCTGCTTTCTGGCATCATCACTTAGTGTCTTTAAGTCTTAGTTTCCTTGCTCGTGCGATAGGAATGATATTATCAGCCCCTACCTATCTCACTTTGTTTCCTCATGCTTAAATGAGACTGCATAAGTGTTGTGTAACTATAAAGTTCTGTAAAAACACCGAATATTTAAATTATATTCTGTTCATCTTGTCCTACAGACACAAAAATCATCACTACTACTGCTACGACTACTACAAGCAAAAAATGAAGTGAGCAGCTGCTGTTCACAATGTGTACCTGTACGTTCTCCAAGCTTTACCTATGCAACTTCCCAACAACGCTGTGAGGAGCATCATCTCCAATTTACAGATGATAAAACCTCCAAGAGGGAAAATTATTTATTCAACATCAATAAGGTAAATAAGTAGCAAGGTTGAGACTCAAGTGCAACTAGCTGTCTTTTGGCATCCCTGTGATAGTGGCTGTGCAGGCCCTAGAATAGCTACTGAATACATGGAGGAGGGAGGGGATAAAAGGAAAACAGAAGTCCTCAGCTTTGAGGATTCAAAAGGGGTGATGGCTTTCCTAACAGGGAATGACTCCTGAGCACATGAATAATTCATCGAAGCTCTCTACTGAGAGACGGCTTTTTGTGTGTGGCACATCTGGTCAGGGATAGCTGCCCACGACTGAGCCACAAATGTGAGGACTTGGATCTGCTTGCTTGTAAACACGGCTCAGAGCAGCTCTCTGCTTCCTTACTCTGAGGACTGACAGCTATTTTGATTCCAAAAGGCAGGTGAGGTTTTTTCGTTGGTGCACACACACACACAAAATAAGCAAAAATAAATCCCACATATATGATACAGAATCTTGATATGTGTTCCTGCAACTGCTTTTCCTTCTAGCACATCATTCCTGGTTTCCTTTTGAAACGAGTTCTCTATCAAGAGAGTGTTTCCTCCAACCTTATGTCGTTTTTAAACTCACTTTCACTCCTGGTCTGGTCTTGAGCCTGCAGGTTTTATCCTAGACATTTTTGGTTGGAATATGTGAAGACTGGAAGGTGGCAGTAGAAATAAGAATCTGGAGGTGGCAAGAAGGATGAAAAAACAGTCTCCATCTGCCACAAACCTCTTCTAGCTGAAAGTAAACACATTAAGTTTTTATATGAGTCCTATCACAACTCTTTAAAAAAAAAAAAGTAGTTGGGCACAGTGGTTCATACTTGTAATCCCAGCACTTTGGGAGGCCAAGGCAGGTGGATCACTTGAGCCCAGGAGTTCAAGACAAGCCTGGGTGATATGGTTTGGCTGTGTCCCCACCCAAATCTCATCTTGAATTCCCATGTGTTGTGGGAAGGATCCAGTGGGAGGTAATTGAATCATGGAGGCAGGTCTTTCCTGTGCTTTTCTCATGATAGTGAATAAGTCTCTTGATATCTGATGGTTTTAAAAAGAGGAGTTCCCCTGCACAAGCTCTCTCTCTTGGCCTGCTGCCATCCATGTAAGACATGATTTGCTCCTTCTTGCCTTCTGCCATCATTGTGAGGCCTCCCCAGCCACATGGAATTCTAAGTCCATTAAGTCTGTTTTTTTTTTTTTTTTTTTTTGGAAATTGCCCAGTCTTGGGTATAATCAGCAGTGTGAAAATGGACTATTACAGAAAATTGGTACCAGTACAGTGGGACGCTGCTGAAAAGGTACCCGAAAATATGGAAGTGACTGGAACTGGGTAATAGGTAGGGGTTGGAACAGATTGGGGGGCTCAGAAGAAGACAGGAAAATGTGGGAAAGTTTGGAACTTCCTAGAGACTTGTGAATGGCTTTGACAAAAATGATCACTGCAACATAGACAATAAAGTCCAGGCTGAGGTGGTCTGAGATGGAGATGAGGAACTTGTTGGAAACTGGAGCAAAGGTGACTCTTGTTATATTTTAGCAAAGAGGCTGACAGCATTTTGCCCCTGCCCTAGAGATTTGTGGAACTCTGAACCTGAGAGAGATGATTCAGGGTATCTGGGGGAAGAAATTTCTAAGCAGCAAAGCATTTAAGAGGTGACTTGTGTGCTGTTAAAGGCATTCATTTTTATAAGGGAAGCAGAACATAAAAGTTTGGAAAATCTGCAGTCTGACAATGTAATAGAAAAGAAAATCCCATTTTCTGAGGAGAAACTTAAGCTGGCTGCAGAAATTTGCATAAGTAAGGAGGAGATGAATGTTATTCCCCAAGACAATGGGGAAAACGTCTCCAGGCCATGTCAGAGGTCTTCACGGCAGCGCTTCCCATTACAGGCCCAAAGGCCTGGGAGGAAAAAACGGTTTTGTGGGCTGGGCCCAGGGTCCCTCTGCTGTGCACAGCCTAGGGACTTGGTGCCCTGTGTCCCAGCTGCTCTAGCCATGACTAAAAGGGGCCAAGGTACAGCTTGGGCTGTTGCTTCAGAGGGTGGAAGCCCCAAGCCTTGGCAGCTTCCACACGGTGTTGAGCCTGCAGGTGCACAGAAGTCAGCAATTGAGGTTTAGGAAACTCTGCCTAGATTTCAGAGGATGTATGGAAGTCTGGATGCCCAGGCAGAAGTTTGTTGCAGGCATGGTGTCCTCATGGAAAACCTCTGCTAGGGCAGTGCAGAAGGGAAATGTGGGGTTGGAGCCCCCACACAGAGTCCCTTCTGGGGCACCATCTAGTGGAGCTGTGAGAGAAGGGCCACTATCCTCCAGACCCCAGAACGGTAGATCCACTGACAGCTTACACTGTGTGCCTGGAAAAGCTGCAGACATTCAATGCTAGCCCATGATATCAGCCCAAAGGGAGGCTATACCCTGCAAAGCTATAGGGGTGGAGCTGCCCAAGGCCGTGGGAGCCCACCTCTTGCATCAGTGTGACCTGAATGTGAAACAGGGATTCAAAGGAGATCATTTTGGAGCTTTAAGATTTGACTGCCCCACTGGATTTTGGACTTGCATGGGGCCTGTAGCCCCTTTGTTTTGGCCAATTTCTCCCATTTAGAATGGCTGTATTTACCCAATGCTTGTATCCCCATTGTACCTAGGAAATAACTAACTTGCTTTTGATTTTACAGGCTCATAAGTGGAAGGCCTTGTCTTGGATGAGTGAAGACTTTGGGGGACTGTTCGGAAGGCATCATTGGTTTTAAAATGTGAGGACATGAGATTTGAGAGGGGGCAGGGGCGGAATGACATGGTTTGGCTGTGTCCCCACCCAAATCTCATCTTGAATTCTCACATGTTGTTGGAAGGACCTGGTGGGAGGTAACTGAATCATGGGGCAGGTCTTTCCCAGGTTGTTCTCATGATATCTGATGGTTTTAAAAAGAGGAGTTCCCCTGCATGAGCTCTCTCTTGACCTGCTGTCATCCATGTAAGACATAGCTTGCTCCTCCTTACCTTCTGCCATGATTGTGAGGCCTCCCCAGCCATGTGGAACTGTAGGTCCATTAAACTTCTTCTTTTTTTTTTTTTTTGTAAATTGCCCAGTTTCAGGTATGTCTTTATCAGCAGTATGAAAATGGACTAATACACTGGGCAATATAGTGAGACCCTGGTCTCTACAAAAATTAAGAAATTTAGCTGGGTGTGATGGTGCACAACTGTAGTCCCAGTTACTTGGAGGCTGAGGCAGGAGGATCACTTGAGCCTGGGAGGTCATGATTGTGCCACTGCACTCCAGCCTGGGCACAGACAGACAGACAAATGAGAGAGACAGACAGACAGACAGACAGACGAAGGGACAGATGAACAGATGGAAGGAAGGAAAGAAAGGAAAAGAGGGAGTATCTGCTTGAAAGAGGCTCCGCATATGATGAAGCCCCTACAGGAGCAAACCAGGGGCAGGAACACTGGCTTGAACAACTCCAGGGGATACCCCTACACAGAAAACAATGTGAACAGTCCTTTGGGAAATGTGCAACTTGAGGTTCTGCCAGTGGGTTCTAGGTCTGTCTGGATGCATCCATGGAGAAGCAGAAGCATGGGGTGAGAACAGAAAGTATGTTATCCCTATTTTACAAAAGGAAGCTGAGACTTTATTGAGTGACCTGCTCATGTAATCACAGAGTAGTGATTTGAACTCAGACACCCTTGTCCCCAGCATACAGACTAACCAATAGAGCCTGATGACTAGATTAAAGCTCTTGAAATTACTAAATTAGGAATATTCCAGACCAAGGACTTTGGCAATATGGGTTAGTAAGGAGGGAGAACCTCAGCCTACCATAGGGACCCCTGGTGGGTGCTTCCAGTACAATGCATAGTGTCCAAAGGAGTAAAAATATCCAGGCCTGTTTCTGGCAGATGCTTATATTCCAGAAGAACAGGGACAAAAAGACAGCATATTATAATGCAACGTCAGGTCTGGGTTAGACTAGAATCCCAACTTTCCCATCTTCTAGCTGTGTGACCTTGGGTCAAATCGTTGCTGTTTGAAAGGCTTACTGTGACTTTTTAGTGGGAATTTATGTAAAGTCTCAATTTTCACAGAATAGATGGTCAATACACAGCTGCGATAATTTCTTTTTGTGATCACCAAGGGTCAGGTGCTTTTCACCTAAGGCAGGTACTGACATGAAGACTCAGGTGATTGGATTGTTCTCAACAGGCCCCAGTAAAAGGAAAGCAGTGTTGCATTAAGGAAGAGTTTCTGGGGCTGATAAGAGTTGGGTAGCCCTTCTGAACCCAGCCGAGGATGCGGGGTGGGTAGAAGAAGAAGATCTTTAGCCCTGGGGAGTTATAAAAGTGCTGGGCAGGGAAGAAAAAGTATTCAATTTCGTCATTTGAAAAACTGAAATAAAGGTGATAAAGTGATTAAATGAAATAGGCTACTATGCAAAAGAAAGTAGTCAAATGTTAACTTTCTGTTTCTCCTCAGATCCCAACTCTCAGTCAAAAAAAAACAAAAAAAAAAAAACAAAAAAAAAACTGAAAGAATAATTAAGTTTTAATTTTTTACCTGAAGGTTTTACAGATATAATCCAGTTTAAGAGAGCCACAAAATTAAAACATAACCAGATTCTCCTCTGAGACAGAAGAAAAGCCAATTGTTTTCAACAGAAGGATCTCACAAATAACCTCTATCACAGACGATATTCTTGCTCTGATAAATTAAAACACGAGACATTTAATAATTCCTTAAAAAAGGCTTAAGAAAATATATACATGCGTATGTGTATATACATATTTGTGTGTGTGTATATATATATATATAAAAATACACACACACAGATATCTATCTATCTGAATATATTTCTGGCCGGGCATGATGGCTCACACCTGTAATCCCAGCACTTTGGGAGGCCGAGGTAGGTGGATCACTTGAGGTCAGGAGCTTGAGACCAGCCTGGACAACAGGGTGAAACGCTGTCTCTATTAAAAATACAAAAATTAGCCAGGTGTAGTGGTGCATGCCTGTAATCCCAGCTACCGGGGAGGCTGAGGCAGGAGAATTGCTTGAACCTGGGAGGTGCAGGTTGCAGTAAGCCGAGATCGTGCCACTGCACCCCAGCCTGGACGACAGAGCAAGATTCCATCTCCAAAAATCAAAAGAAGAAAATAATATATTTCCTAGCTACGTGCAGTAGTGCATGCCTATAGTCCCAGCTACTTGGGAGGCTGATGTGGGAACATTGCTTGAGCCCAGGAGTTTGAGGCTGCAGTGAGCTGTGATTATGCCACTGTACCCCAGCCTGGGTGACAGGGCTCACAAGACCCTGCCTCTTAAAAAAATATAGCTCAGTGCAGTCTTGAACTCCTGGACTAAAGCAATCTTCCCCTCTTAGCCTCCAAAGTAGCTGGGATTACAGGCTAGGAAACATATACATTTTTTTTTTTTTTTTGGAGATGGAGTCTCGCTCTGTCGCCCAGGCTAGAGTGCAATAGCACTATCTTGACTCACTGCAAGCTCTGCCTTCTGGGTTCACGCCATTCTCCTCTCTCAGCCTCCCAAGTAGCTGGGACTGCAGGTGCCCACCACCACGCCCGGCTAATTTTTTGTATTTTTAGTAGAGACGGGTTTCACCGTGTTAGCCAGGATGGTCTCAATCTCCTGACCTCGTGATCTGCCCGCCTCGGCCTCCCAAAGTACTGTGATTATAGAAGTGAGTCACTGCACCCGGCCAGGAAATATATTATTTAATAAGGCTATTGACAAAATACTCAATTATTTGTCACCCTCTAATACTCTTCTCCTTAGGGAGGCCTAAGCTGGTTGTATATGTGTCACTAATCTTGGTGATTCCTGTTACAGCATGACTCTGTGACTATCTGGTTGCATGCCTGTCCCCTCCTCTAGGCTATGATGTCTGAGCACTGAGACTCTACTGTTCATCTTTGTAGCCTCATTGGTTATGACAGGAACTTGCATAAAATAAATGCCCCATAAGGTTTGCTGAATGAATAATGTGTGAATGAACAAATGAACCTTGCTACCAAAGAAAGCAAGCCCAGATAATATAGTTCCCACATTTTCATTGTACTGAAGTCCTATGCAGTAAAAGGATTCAGACAATATCTTTTAAATATGTGATTTTTAAGAAAGATATCTGCACCGAGTAATTTTTGCCACATCTCAAGAATATTATTTTCTTGATGAGAACACCTCTAATCCCACAAGAAAATAATTCAATTAAAAGCCATTTGCTTTTTGGTTATTATTTTCCCCTCATCATACCTATTTCTTAAAAAGCTGAGGTACTTCTTGGACTCATTTCTCACATGGTTAGAGTAGGCAGCTAGGCAGACACGGGCAGGGCAAGAGAGGCTCCCACCCACTTCCCACCAGGAATGTCAGACAACCAGCAGGTGAGAGTCAGGCGGTTAAACTCTCTAAAATAACAACTGGTTGCAGCTGATGCTGGGGAAAGAGGGTCTCCCAATAGATAGAAAGCACCTGAAACTGGTGATCAGCAGCTTTCTGATAAGATCTAGGAGATAGGCAAGTGGGCTCAAGCACGCACACTATAAGGCAAAATGGTAGAGTTTAACTGGTATTTGGACTTCCTCTAGGAACACTTGACTGGTAAAAGAACACCTCAAGTGGGCACGTGTACAGCTTTAGTAAAGACACTGTGCATGCAGCTCCTCCAAAGTGTGGCAGGCCACTGCACATGCAGATAGCCCTCTCCAAGGGAAGAATCAGGGGAGAAGAGACACAACCCCCCGGAAGCATGCCAATGTCTAAAACTCCAGATCAAAGGTCAAACAGAGCACTGAAGTCTCTCAAGTTGCCCGCTTGGCCCTCTTCCAAGTGTTATTTACTTCCTTTTGTTCCCGCTCTAACACTTTTTAATAAACTTTCACCCCTCTTCTAAAACATGCCTCAGTCTCTCACTCTGCCTTATGCCCTTTGGCTGAATTCTTTCTTCTGAGGAGGCAAGAACTGAGGTTGCTGCAGACCCAGATAGATTTGCCACTGCTAACATTTATGAAAGCTTTGAGACTGGTGATTTTGTGGAGTTTTTTTCCCCTGCCTTTTTTTTTTTTTTTTTTTGAGATGGAGTTTCGCTCATGTTGCCCAGACTGGAGTGCAATGGCATGGTCTCAGTTCACTGCAACCTCCACCTCCCGGGTTTAAGCGATTCTCCTGCCTCAGCTTCCCTAGTAGCTGGGATTACAGGCACTCACTACCACGCCTGGTTAATTTTTCTATTTTTAGTAGAGATGGGGTTTCACCATGTTGGCCAGGCTGGTCTTGAACTCCTGATCTTAAGTGATCCACCCACCTTGGCCTCCCAAACTGTTGGGATTACAGGCCTGAGCAACTGTGCCCAGCCTCATTTTTTTTTTTTTCTTGAGACAGGGTTTCCCTCTGTTACCCAGGCTGGAGTGCAGTGGCATGATCTCGGCTTTCTGCAACCTCTGCCTCCTGAGTTCAAGCAATTTTCTTGCTTCTGCCTCCTGAGTAGCTGGGAATACAGGCGCACACCATCACAGCCTAATTTTTGTATTTTTAGTAGAGACGGGGTTTCACCATATTGGTCAGGCTGGTCTTGAATTCCAGGCCTCGGGTGATCCGCCTGCCTCAGCCTCCCAAAGTGCTGGGATTACAGGCGGGAACCACCATGCCCAGCTCCCCGGCCTTTTAATTCATTTCTTATTCCTCACCCCCAACTTTTTTTGTTTTTTTTTTTGGACACAGGGTCTCGTACTGTCATCCAGGCTGGAGTGCAGTGGCGTGATCACAGCTCACTGCAACCTTGAATTCCTGGCATCAACCAATCCTCCCACCTCAGCTTCCCTAGTAGCTGGGATTACAGGCATGCTACCGTGCCCAGGTAATTTTTATTTTTTATCGAAATAAAAATGTTACAGCGAACCATGATTGTGTCACAGAACTCTAGTCTCGCTATGTTGCCCCGGCTGTGGCCCCTTTCCCTCCCTGACTTTTTTTTCACTGAACATGCATTGCTCTTCATCAGGAATAAAATAAAGGGAAAAAAAATCTCCATGAAACCTATAAAATGACAAAGATTTGGGGAAAACAGGAAATTCCACTCAGGAAGCAAGAAGATTATACTAAAGAACTCAATAAATAGGGGCTGATTATCCTTCCCCAAGGAAGATAAAAATCACAGAATTCCTAGGTTAGGACATCTCGTTCAGGAATGTCTGGCTACATAATTTGCAGAGCCCAGTGTAAAATGAAAACGCAGAACTTCCTGTTAAAAAAAACTATCAAGAACTTCAAGATAGTAATAGTGGAGTGTTAAACCAAGTACAAGGCCTTCTAAGGATGGGGCTCTTTTTGACGCTACAGTTCATATCTCCACGAAGCTGGTCCTATGTCTAGGGGCTCCCTAACCTGGCTGGTCCTCAGAATCACCTGAGGAACTTTTTTTTAAAGAATGAGACATAATTTACATGCCATAAATTTCAGCATTTTAAAGTGTAAAATACAGTGGTTTTTAGTATACTCATGAAAGTGTACAACTATCACTATCTAATTCCAGAACATTTTTACCACTCCAAAAAGAAACCCCATACTCATGAGCAGTTGCTTCTCATACCGTCACTCTCTGTCACCACCAATGTATTTTCTGTCTCTGTGGATTTGCCTACTCTGAACCTTCATATAAATGGAATCAAAAAAAGATGGTTTGCTCTGTCTTCTTTCACTTAACATGTTTTCAGTACTTCATACCATTTTGTGGCTTAGTTATATGTATATACCATATTTGATTTATTGATGGATATTTGGGTTGTTTTCACTTTTTGGCTATTATGAGTAATACTGCTGTGAACATTCTTGTGCACGTTTTTGTGTGAACATGTTTTGGCAATATGCCTAGGAGTAGAATTGCTGGGTCAATTCTACCACCCCAGAAAAAACTCTGCTCTTTAACCATCCCACAGAGTTTGAGATGAGCCTAAACAAATGTTAAGGAGCATTTCTACAATTTAACACTAATTTCAAAAAGGTGAGTTACTCTTTTGTGAAGATTATCAAAACCCAAACATAAATGACTGTTTCCTCCTTTTATCTGTCCCTCCCAAGTGAACATAAATGAACACTGGATCATCAATAATCATCACAAAGAACCCACACAAACAAGGGTCAAGTGTGACTGTGCAGGATGGCCTGAAATGGGCTAGGACAGACAGAGGTGAAGCAGAGGAGGGACCAAGCTGAGACCTTCCCTATGGGATGGGTGACAGGTAATGGGACACAGAGTGCTGGACAGCACAGGGAAGAGAGAAAGCGGGAGGGATGAGGAATGGCAGTGGTGTTGAGGCACCTGAGGAAACACCACAAATACCTTTAGCTTTATCACAACCCTAACACTTTTTTTTGCTTTCCTGTTAGAGCATAATTAGGGCCAGGTGTCCCTCTAATATTTGGCCAACCCCTTCACTCTTTACTCTTTATCTATGAACCCTCTTCCAACAGGAAACCTTAGCTAGAGCCTGCTGTCAATGCTCCAGGAATCCAAGGGACTCGCCTCAACTCCCTGTGAGAAAGATCTGTGTGTGTTCTCATACCTGTGCTCTCCTCAGCCTGATTGAAGCCACAGATCTGGCAGATGCTCTGGACCCACTTATTCATGTCCTCTTCTGTCTCAGCCACCAGGTAAAAGGTGCGCTCGCTGGTCTTGACGTCAAACACAAAACTATCCTGCAGCTCCTTCTTGTTAAAGGTCAGGCCTGCATCCACCTGCTCACAGAAGTTCAGGTTGATGATCCGCAGAGGCTTCTTGGAGTGATCGTTCTTGTAGTATTCCAGAACATCTGGGTCACCGCTCATCCGGCCACTCCGTAGGATAAACCAGCGTTTCTTCCAGGCCTAAATCAATTCAGGAAGGAGTAAGAAGAGGGGAAAGAAGTCATTAGTTATTTCAAAGCTTTTTTCTTTCAGAGACAGGTCTTGCCCTGTTGCCCAGGCTGGAGTGCAGTGGCACAATCAAAGCTCATTGTAATCTTGAACTCCTGGGCTCAAGCAATCCTCCCACCTCAGCCTCCCGGGTGGCTGGGACTACAAACGCACACCACCACGCCCAGCTAATTAAAAGATTTTTTTGTAGAGGCAAGGTCTTGCTCTGTTGCCTAGGCTGGTCTCAAATTCCTGGTCTCAAGAGATCCTCCCAACTCAGCCTCCTAAAGCGCTTGGATTATAAGTATGAACCACTGTGCCTGACCTTAAAGCATTTTTTTTTTTTTTTTGAGACGGAGTTTCACTCTCGTTGCCCACGCTGGAGGGCAATGGCATGATCTTGGCTCACTGCAGCCTCCACCTCCAGTGTTCAAGCGATTCTCCTGCCTCAGCCTCCCGAGTAGCTAGGATTGCAGGTATGTGCAACCATGCCTGACTAATTTTGTGTTTTTAGTTGAGACAGGGTTTATCCACATTCGTCAGGCGGGTCTTCAACTCCTGACCTCAGGTGATCTGCCTGCCTCGGCCTCCCAAAAGTGCTGGGATTACAGACGTGAGCCACCGCAACTGGATGACCTTAAAGCTTTTAATAGGTTCTCAGATATCGTAGGTTAAAGATGGGGGCTGTGGGACCTGCAGGTGCCACGTGACCTGTCCCCTTTTCAGAATTCCCAGGTTTCAAAACTGGAGGATTATTTTAGAATGCATGTTTGTGCAGCATCTCACTATGTAAACAGGGTCTTATCACTATAAAGTAAGATGTGGCATTTCCACTGTTTAGATCAGGAAGTTAGATGATGACACTTCAGAGCAACTATTTCTTTAGGCTAGAATACAGATCCAAACTCATAGCATTTTTAGGTAAGGGAGAACTTGCAAAGCCATAATCAGGTTATCCATGGGAACCCCCACTAAGGCAGGGTGAGCTGAAGTAACAATGTTATACACAGTAAGTAGCAGAAAAACAAGTTGTCTAACTTTTTAGTACAACCTGCTTTTAACCAAAACATGATGCCTTAGAAGAATCACAGACAAACTGCTCTAAAACATGTAACCTCAGGACTTTTTTTTTCCTGTCTTGTTCACTGGTGTTTCCTTAGTCCTTATGATAATGCCTTGTACCTACTAAGCTTTCAATATGTATTACTGAATGAGTAAACTCCTTATACCATTCCACACCACAGAACTGAACAGGTGATTACATATTCTCTCAAGTTGTCTTCTACATTCCATTTCTTCAGCAAGACTGAGTAATCTGTAAGCAGACATCACACAAAGACTACATATAACAGAGACCTGGGTTCAGTCTATGCTTTACCACTGACTTGCTGTGTGAATTTTTTTTTTTTTTTTTTTGAGATGGAGTTTCACTCTGTCACCCAGGCTGGAGTGCAATGGCATGATCTTGGCTTACTGCAACCTCTGCCTCCCGGGTTCAAGCGATTCTCCTGCCTCAGTCTACCAAGTAGCTGAGATTACAGGTGCCCAACACCACACCTAGCTAATTTCTGTATTTTTAGTAGAGACAGGGCTTCACCATGTTGGCCAGGCTAGTCTCAAACTCCTGACCTCAGGTGATCCACCTGCCTCAGCCTCCCAAAGTGCTGGGATTACAGGTGTGAGACACTGTGCACGCTGGCACTGTGTGATTTTTGATTAAGTCATTTACCTCTTTGAATCCTGCCTCATCTATATAATGAAAATCACTACCACCACCACCACCACCTGCCCTACCTACCTCATAGGGTTATTATGCAAATGAGCCCAAAGCACTTTGTATACACCCTGAAGCACTACAAATGTCAAGGATTTGATTATCACAATTCTTTAGACCCCATGGGATCTACACTCTGTTAATTCTACCATCTTTTCACTCTCACCTTTCATCCCTGTCCTCATTTCTTTCCTTATCCAACTCTGTTTCTGCAATCCATTATCATAATCATTCCCTTGCTTCTTTCTCCATTCCTCTTATTTACCCAGCAAACCCCAGCTAAGTCTAATGCTCTGCCAACTCTGTTTCCACTTGGCTGTACATAGATGGAGAAAATCATATGACCATGCTGACTGGTCTCACCTTTACTTCAAGTGGCCCCTCATGTTGCCCAACAATCCTACTATATTTACCTAGTCAATGACTTTCTCCTGTTCTTTGGCAACAATCTCTTAGCTTCTCTCTTTAAACCTCCAATGCCTCCACTCTTTTATATCTTATTTCATGAGAAAACATAAACAATCAAAAGAAAATTTACACATGTTCCATGACTACATTTACCATCCTGCCTGCACCTGTAGCCTCGTAACACACTAGGGAACATAAACAGTCCTTCCAATCAAGGCCAACCATCTTCCACTTGTGCACAAAGACATCACTTCAACAATTCTCCCCTTCTTCAGAATCGTTGCATTTTTCCTCCTGACTAGCATGATTCCCATCAAGACAACTTTTCCTATCTCAGAAGAAAAAATTAAAAGCTTGACTTTATCCCACAATTCTTCACCAACTATGGCCCAGTTTTTCTACTTCTCTTTATAGTTATACTTCAAAGAGTATTCTATACTACTAATCATTGTTTTCTCTCATCCTATTTGAAGGCACTCTAATCAGGCTATCCCCCACCCCACCACCACCCCAATTGCACCATTGAAACAGCTCATCAAAGGTGTCAAAGACTTCAGTGCTGATAAATCAACTCATGGGCCTTAACCTGATCTCTCTTGATCTCTCTCCAACATCTGACAACAGTTTATTATTCCATTCTCCTTGAAACACTTTCTTCACCTGGCTTCAGCACGCACTCTCAACTCTCCTATCTACCAGGCCTCTCTTTTTCAGTCTCCAGTGCTGGTTCCTCTTCATCTCCCTGACCTCTAAACATTAGAATGCCCCAATGCTCAGTTCTGAGATTTTTTTTTTTTTTCCTACACCCACTCTCTAGGTCATTTTATTCAGTTTCACAGCTTTAAAAAACCATCAAATTGCTGTGATTCCCAAATTTATATCTCTAGCCCTAGAGCTGTATATCCAACTCCTCACTAGTAGGCATCTCAAAATTAATGTGTTCAAAACTGACGTCCTGACATCTCCCAGATCTGCTCTTCCTGCACTCTCTCCTATCTCAGTTACCTGCACCTTCGGCCTTCCAGCTGTCAGACCAAAAATCTAGATATCATAGTTGACTCCTTGCATACTCTACATCTAACCCATCAGCAAATCCTGTCAGTTCAGAGAGTTCAGAATATATCAATGATGAGCTTGCTTCTCCTCACCTCCACTGTTGCTCGCCTGGTCTAGTCCACCATTTTGTAAGTTTTCCTGCTTCCACCTTTTCATCCTGCAGTCTATCCTCCACCGCAAAATCAGAAAGCAGGAAGTAAATCAGAACATGCCACTTCTCCGCTCACAATCTGCAATGGCTGTTCATCTCACTCAGAGTAAAGCCAAAGTCCCCACAATGGCCCACAGGCCTGATGGGACTGAGCCTCATCCCACCCCTGGCCTCAGCTCCTGCTGCCCTCTGCCTTGCCTATTCTGCTCTGGCCATGTGGCCTTACACACTGTCAGGCACGCTCCTGCCTTACGGTCTTTAGTTGTTTCCTGGCCCTGGAACACTCCTCCCCCAGATATTTCCTTCGCTTATTCTTTTTTTCAAGTCCTTATTCAAATGTCACGTTATTGGACAGGCTATTCCTGGTCCCCAGTGCTCCCACTCTCTTTCCCCCTTACCCTGCTTTACTGGTCTCACAAAGCATGTATAACCCTAAAAGATACCAATTTTTATGACTTCTCCGCACCCAGCTCCCAGAAAGTAAACTCCACCAGGACAAGGATTGGTTCTTTTTATTCCATGATGCATCCTTGGTATTTAGAATATTGTCTGGCACACAGCTAGTAATCTAATATATATATATATGTGTGTGTGTGTGTGTGTGTGTGTGTGTGTGTGTATAGAGAGAGAGAGAGAGAGTAATGAATCATTTTCTGACATGAAATCCTTATAGTATCTAGCAGGTCAAAGGAGACATAACTGGTGCCCAATAAGCCTTATATTGAAATGGAAATTGAGGTATAGCCAGATAGGACGGAACGGAGAAAAATAAAAATAAGTACTATTTATTTATAGTCATTTAAAATCTTGGCCAGGTCACTGCTTTCAGAATTATGTGTGTACTTCTGTGTGCTGCAGGTGCACACATAGACACGTAGCGTATGGGCACCAAGGGCATTTTTAAAAGATCTGTTTATAGTTCAGCTGGTGTTTCAGTTGATGTGTCCCCTTTAGTCTTGTCTCTGCGGAAAGAGCTGTCCCCAAATCTCTGGTGTGCAGGTGCAAGCACAAACAAACACGGACACCCTCATGCATAAGAAAACCATGTTTGCTACAGATAACATCAGAGACTGTCAGGTTTTGCTTCCAAGGAAGTGGTGTAGGCTGATAAATGGCTGCCTACAAAATACTGATGTATTTATGACAGAGTCAGCAAGGCTGTCTAGTCTAGTCCCAAATTCACACATCCCTCTTCCACCACAACACCTTCTCTCCAATTCCACATTTTAATTTATTTATTTATATATTTTTTAGAGTGCCTAGGCTGGTGTGCAGTGTCGTCATCTCAGCTCACTGTAACCTCCGCCCCCTAGGTTCAGGTAATTCTCCTGCCTCCGCCTCTCTTGAGTAGATGGGATTACAGGAATGTGTCACTATGCCCAGCTAATTTTGTATTTTTAGTAGAGACGTGGTTTTACCATGTTGGTCAGGCTGGTCTTAAACTCCTAACCTTAATTGATTTGCTCACCTCAGCCTCCCAAAGTGCTGGGATTACAGGCATGAGCCATGGCATGGGGCACCGCCATGTGTTTTTAAAAAGCCAAACAAGTCAGAACCAAGTACAACTTCCCTGATCCATTCATCTAAAGTGGACCTCTACTTCCTCGGAACCTTCATAATGTTTTTTATGTACTTTTCAAGGCATGTCAGTTTTTACAACAATTAGGAGTGTTTTCATACTTGTCTCTTCCCAACTAGGTCATGAACAAAATTTTTTATTGCCAAACCTTTCTTACCTCTCTCACCTCAATTATGTTTCCTTCCTCCATCACTCTTTCCCTCCTTTGTTTCCTTATATCCGACAAATATTTATTCAGTGCTTACTATGCTCTAGGCATTATTCTAATGCTGAGGATACAGCATGAATTCCTGGTCTTACAGAATTTACAGGAGCACTAAAAATTACCTATTATTCTCCAAATAGTAAGTCAGGTAATTTCATGACTTTATGTGTTTGCACAAGCTATGGCTTCTGCCTAGCAAGGCTTTCACCTTACCTAATCCATCTGGAGAATTTCTATGTTCTCTCAGTGCCAGCACAAATGTCCCTTCTCCTGGAAGGCCTTTATTGACTCCCCCAGGTAGAGCTGGGGCTTCTGCTTGTGTTCCCTTACTAACCTGTGCTTACCCCACATTGGCATTTCTTCCCCCGGGTTTGACATTTCTACTCCCTGCTTTGGCATTTCCAATGCTTATATTTCTTTCTCCCCTTTAAGTTCTGAGCATCCTGAGGTTAAGGTCCAACGTGGCCAAAAACTACATGGCAGAGTGCTTAACACATATGGGAGCTCAGAGAAGATCTGATTTTTTTTATGCCATGAATATGTTAATTTATTCAAATTAATAAAACAAAATATATGTAAGCTTTCACAGTAGGAAGTAGAAAAGAAGGACAGCAAGAGGATTACAGAAAGAAGAATAAGATAAAGATGTGTAATAGATTCTCTGGCCGGGCGCGGTGGCTCAAGCCTGTAATCCCAGCACTTTGGGAGGCCGAGACGGGTGGATCACGAGGTCAGGAGATCGAGACCATCCTGGCTAACACGGTGAAACCCCCTCTCTACTAAAAAATACAAAAAACTAGCCGGGCGTGGTGGCGGGCGCCTGTAGTCCCAGCTACACGGGAGGCTGAGGCAGGAGAATGGCGTGAACCCAGGAGGCGGAGCTTGCAGTGAGCCGAGATCCGGCCACTGCACTCCAGCCCGGGTGACAGAGCGAGACTCCGTCTCAAAAAAAAAAAAGATTCTCTATGGTGTGAGTTCTTTGGTACCTTGTTTCCCTTCATTCTGATAAGTGCAGTACCCATGTAATAAATATTTATAAGGGGGTCTGGGAGCTTCACCTGAAAAGTATCCCATGATACAAAAATGAAAGATTGCTGTTGGATTACTGACACATAATGCAAGGAGAATATGAGACATGAGTCCTGAATATGCTATTAAAGAGAAAGCTTTGCCGGGCGCGGTGGCTCATGCCTGTAATCCCAGCACTTTGGGAGGCCGAGGTGGGCGGATCACGAGGTCAGGAGATTGAGACCATCCTGGCTAACACTGTGAAACCCCGTCTCTACTAAAAATACAAAAAATTAGCCGGGCGTGGAGGCGGGCGCCTGTAGTCCCAGCTACTCGGGAGGCTGAGGCAGGAGAATGGCGTAAACCCGGGAGGCGGAGCTTGCAGTGAGCCGAGATCGTGCCACTGCACTCCAGCCTGGGCAACAGAGCCAGACTCCGTCCCCAAAAAAAAAAAAGAGAAAGCTTTTTCGGGACCGTTCTAATGTCTATATAAAACCTCATACAAAAATTACCTCAAAATGGATTATGGACTTACACATAAAATACAAACAGAATTCAGCAATCTATAAAAATGCATGACCAAATAGAATTTATTCCAAGGAGGTAAGGCTGATTCCGTATTTGAAATCAGTCATCTACCATATTAATAGGCTAAAGAAGAAAAGTTGCATGATCATATCATTCAATGCAAAAAATATTTGATAAAATTAAACTCATTCTTGATAAAAACTCTCAGAAAAATAGGAATAGAGGGGAACTTCTTCAACTTGATAAAGAGCATCAACAAAAGACCAATATCAAATGTTATACTTAGTTGTTTTTGGTTGGTTGTTGAGGCAGGGTCTCACTGTCACCCAGGCTGGAATGCAGTGGCATGAACATGGCTCACTGCAGCCTCAACCTCCTGGGCTCAAGTGCATCTCCCACCTCAGCCTTCTGAGTGGCTAAGATCACAGGTGCATGCCACTATGCCTCGCTAATTTCTAAATTTTTATGGAGACAGGGGTCTCACTATTTTTCCCAGGCTGTTCTCAAACTCCTAGGTTCAAGTAATCTTCCTGCCTTGGCCTCCCAAAGTGCTGGGATTACAAGTGTGAGCCACCACACCTGACCTATACTTAGATTTGAGAGACTGAATCCTCTTTCCTAAGATCAAGGACGTTTGCTCTTATCACTTTTTTTTTTTTTTTTTTTTTTTTTGAGTGCAGTGGCACAATCTTGGCTTACTGCAAGCTCCACTTCCCGGGTTCAAGTGATTCTTGCGCCTCAGACTCCCGAGTAGCTGGGATTACAGATGTGCACTGCCACACCTGGCTAATTTTTGTATTTTTATTAGAGATGGGGTTTCACCATGTTGGCCAGGTTGGTCTTGAACTCTTGGCCTCAAGTGATCCACCCGCCTTGGCCTCCCAAAGTGCTGGGATCACAGGTGTGAGCCACCGTGCCCAGCCACTGTTATCACTCTTATTCAACATATTGCTGGAATTTCTAGTCAAGGTGATAAAGCAAAAAACATATATAAAAGGTATACCAATTGGAAAGGAAGAAAAAAAAATGGTCCCTGTTTGCAGAGGACATGATTATACAGAAAAATCGTGGCTGGGCGTGGTGGCTTACGCCTGTAATCCTATTTAGGAGGCCAAGGTGGGTGGATTGCTTGAGGTCAGGAGTTCAAGACCAGCCTGGCCCACACGGTGAAATCCCATCTCTACTAAAATACAAAAATTAGCTGGGTGTGGTGGTGGGCGCCTATGTAATCCCAGCTACTAGGGAGGCTGAAGCAGGACAACTGCTTGAGCCCAGGAGGAGGAGGTTACAGTGAGCTGAGATGGTGCCACTGCACTCCAGCCTGGGGGTGACAGAGTAAGACTGCATCTCAAAAAAAAAAAAAAAAAAAAAAAAAAAGAAAGAAAGAAAAAGAAAAAGAAAAAAGAAAAGAAGAAGAAAAAAAGCAAAAAATCTACAAAAAAACCCCACAACAAAACTCTCAGGACTAATAAGTGAGTTCAGCAAGGTCACAGGATACAAGATAATGATACAAAAATCAATTTACTTCTAACTAGCAATGAATATGTGGGCATATAAAATAAAAATACGACGCCATTTATAATGGTTCTTAAAAATTGAAAAGGTGTAAATCTAAAAAAACCCTGTGCAGGGCATGTATGCTGAAAGCTATACAAAGCTAATGAAAGAAATCAAAGGAGACTTAAATAAATGGACAGACATACCATATTCATGGACTGCACAACTCAACGTGGTATATCTCCCCAAACTGACACACAGATTTAACACAATTCCCATCAAAATCCCAGCAAGAATGTCTGTAGATGTATGTAAGATTGCTCTAAAATGTATATGAAAAGGCAAAGGAAGCACAATAGCTAAAATAATTCTGAAAAATAATAAAATGAGAAGAATCAGTCTGCCAGATTTTAAGATTTATTATATAGCTACAATAATCAAGACTGTGTAGCATTGGTGAAGAGACAGACACAGAAAAATGGAATAGATCAATTATTGGCCGTTTGGCTAAGATAAAGTGAAGAACAATGGATTAGAACAGAAAATCCAGAAACAGACCCTCACAATATGCCCAACTGATTTTTGACAAAGGTGTAAAAGCAATTCAATGAAGAAAACAGCCAGTTGTCGTGGTTCATGCCTGTAATCCCAGCACCTTGGGAGGCCAAGGCAGGTGGATCACTTGAGGCCAGGAGTTCGAGATCGGCCTGGCCAACACAGCAAAACCCTGTCTCTACTAAAAATATTAACATAAGAAAAGAAAAGGCCTTTTCAAGAAATGGTGCCGAAGCAATCAGGCATCCATAGGGGAGAAAAGACCTCAATCTAACTCTTGCATCTTATAAAAAAACTAACTCAGAATGAATCATGGACTTAAATGTAAAATGTAAAACTATAAAACATTTAGAAAAAAAGGTGAAAATCTTTGGGATCCAGGGTACATCTCATGAGAAATCAACGAACTCCTTGTATAGAATTCAGTAAAAACAAACACAAAATGCGCTGAATTCTTTGACAGATAAAGGAAAGAGGCAAGGCCCAAAAATACTCCTTTGAAGTAACTTAAACAATATTTACAAAGTTTCAGGAAGACATTAATATATATCCCTAAAACAAGAAGATTTTTTTGTAGGCACCATAAAAAGAGACATAATATGCTAGTAGACCACTGAAGCTGGGAATCAAACTTTCAGGGTAAGAGAGAGCAAGAGCATGAGAACATGAGAGAAAGCAAGCATGCACGAAAGAGAAGGAGCAATGAACACAATGAGGAAGGTAGAGTTTGATACATGGTTTTGGAAAGGAAGGAGAACAGGACTTTTTTTTTTCTTTTTTTTTTATATAGCACACAGTATGACCAAGGCCTGGGCATGGGAACAGATAAGACAGGTTCAGAGAATATGGGACAGTCTTCTCAATGTTGAAAAGAGGGAGGAAAGGAAGAGTTTGGAGGTCCTGAAAAGCCTTGAATGCCACCCTAATAAGTTTCATCTTTCCTTTATTTGTAACAGGGAGCCACTGAAGAGTACGGATTAGCAGAGAAACGTTAACCAATGCTGTGCTCTTATCCGGCAGAGTGAAGAAGACAAACCAGAAAAATAAAAAAATAAGAGACAAGAAAATGATTAAGAAGCTGTTGCGATAGTCTGCAATGGTGAGAGAAGATGGCAATCTAAATTAGGGTAGTAATAATGAAGACAAAAGAAAAGACAATGAAAGTCACTTTGCTTAACAATGGGCTTAAAGAAGTATATGGATAGGGTCTACTGTCAAGAAAGTTGGAAAAAAGAATTTGTGTCTAGTATCAACGGTATGCCACTCCCATCTCTGATGAAACAGAAGTGACTGTTTTCCTTCTGTCAGAAAACAAACCATTTCACAACCATCAAGACCACAGACACAAAGTGTGGGTACATGTGACCTGGAAGTTGCATCACTCCTAGCTGTTGAGCAGACAGTACATGTCATATGAACCTGTCTCTGTTCTTTGGGTTAGATCTCAAGGTCTTCAAGCATGTAGAATGAGGCTGAGACTTCTTCTTGTTGCTCATGGTGCCTAGAAAACCTAGGTGGGCCACAATTTAGCTTTGCAAGAGTATTATGTTCCATTCTGGTGACAATGAAGGCATGTGAAATTTTATCACACCAGGATACTGCAAGATTCTGCCTGGAGTCATGAGCCCAGTGTTCTAAGATATAAAGGGCTGCCGATATGTGGAAGAGCAATTTGATTTATATTTAGTGACTCAACATACTCAAGCTGAACAAGTACCAGCAGGAGCAGTCTACAGAAAACCAGATTTTGCTTTTTTTTTTAGAAAGTAAGAACTTTCTAAGTGAGTGGTCCAAAGTGGTCTCTTGGAAACTGGAGAATACTCAACATTGGAGATTTTGAAGAAAGAGGCAAGGTGGGGGATCAGCAAACTTTGTTAAGGACATTAGTAAATATATTGGGCTTTACAGGTCATATTTTCTCTGTCATAACTACTCAGTTCTATAGTGGCATGACAGCAACCATACACAATTCATAAGCAAACAGGCATGGCTGTGTTCCAGTAAAACTGCTTAGAAAAAGAAGTGGTGGGCAGGATTTGTTTGTTGACTTCTGGCCTAAACAAAGGGTGGGAGGGTTTGGGAGTGTGACAGTAGAAGGGCTCCAAGAGTAGATCAAGGCTGGGCGTGGTGGCTCACACCTGTAATCCCAGCACTTTGGGAGGCCAAGGTGGGCGGATCACGAGGTCAGGAGATCGAGACCATCCTGGCTAACATGATGAAACTCCGTCTCTACTAAAAATACAAAAAAAAAAAAAAAATTAGCCAGGCATTGTGGCGCCTGTAGTCCCAGCTACTCGGGAGGCTGAAGCAGGAGAATGGCGTGAACCTGGGAGGCAGAGCTTGTAGATCGCGCCACTGCACTCCGGCCTGGGCGACAGAGCGAGACTGTGTTCCCCGCCAAAAAAAAAAAAGGGTGGGGGTAGATCAACAGATGGACAAGAGACTAACTAAGGTCTCTTCTTACCTACCATGACAGACTTACTTTTTTCTTTTTTTCTTTTTTTTTGCGACAGGGTCTCCCTCTGTTGCCCAGACTAGAGTGCAGTGGCACAAACACGGCTCACTGTAGCCTCGACTTCCTGGGCTCAAGCAATCCTCCTGCCTCAGCCTCCCATTTAGCTGTGATCACAGGATGCACCACCACATCCAGCGAATTGTTTTTTGGAGATGGGGTCTCACTATGTTGGCTAGGCTAATGTCAAATTCATAGGCTCAAGTAATTCCTCCCACCTCAGCCTCCCAAAGTGCTGGAATTACAGATGAGCCACTGCACCCAGCCCCTTTTATGTATTTTTTAACTAAGAAAACATGATATGGTAACACCTCATTTAATCAGATTATGCAGATTCTTGGAACAGAGGGATGTGTTCTTCTGAATAACCACATCACCACCTGGGAGCTTCACTAAGAGATGTGTAGGGGTGTGTGTGTGTGTGTGTGTGTGTGTGTGTGAGAGAGAGAGAGAGAGAGACAGAAAGACAGAGAGAGAGAGAGAGAGAGACTATGTTACTGAATTAAAAAAAAATAAGGCAAAGAGCTTTTTGAAGATACAAGTATTATGTTCTTAATCTACCTGACTAATAGGTTTAAATTATTGATATCACCAAGTAACCTCAGTTAGATTCAGATTAACCATAAACCTCACTTGACAGGATTCTCTAGGTTTATTGGCAGTTTTTGGTTTTACCCTCTTCAGAAAGAGGGAAGTTAAAAGGACACGCCTATTCCTAGGAGTTTCGCAAAAGCCTCTTCCAAGTAATGTCTTGCCCCTTCTTCAACTTTAGCCACAAGGCACGTGAGATTTGGTATCAGAAAAGATTATTTGAGACCCTGAGAAGTCCTTAGTCATCAAAGAAGAGTTCTGTTATCTTTGGCATACCAAAGTCAGGGCAGAAGATAGAAGATTCTGGAGGTTTAGAAATATTTTCAACTGTCAACTCCCAGGTGGTGATGTGGTTGAGTTCTAGCTCAAACACACGCAAAGATAAAGGAGAATCTGATCTCACTTGTGAGCATATGATGTACAAGTATATCCTAATATATTTCAACACGAAGCTACTATGCCAGTCTTGTGTCCCATAATAGTTACCAGCAAACATTACAAGAGTATAGTTGGGGTCATGTAACAGTCACACATTTTTGGAGGCACACTTCCTGAGTGAGGAAAGCCTTTTTGCTATCCTTCTTCTAGGAATCCTTCGACTACTTTGGACCATCGAGACTTCATACTCTCTGAGGAAATTTTTAAAAGGGCATTTGCTGAGCTCTGGCTACCTGCCATGTGCTTTCTACTCATTATCACATTTAATCCTTAAACCAATGCTGCAAGGTAAATACGATCCTCTTAATATACGAGGAAAAAGAAGTTCATAGACATTAAACAACTTACAGAGAGCACAGCCCCCAGATCTTCTTATTCTGTGGGTCCTGACCCATAGAGAACCCGAGGTGAAGCTACTGCAGATGAATTGCTCACTACACTTTGAGAAACACTGGCCACAGAGTTTATGAATTCAAGTTTATAGTTAATTGGTGATGGCAGATGGCAATAACACAACTAGAACCTAGGCCTCAGCTCCTAGTTCAAAGTCATTTCCACTCCTCAAATGCAAATCCCCTAGGAGAGAGGAGCATAGTTAACTATATTTGTTCTGGACTCATTCATCTGAGTAATATAGTTTCCCTTGGACTCCAAAGGAACTTATTTGCTCCTAGGACATGGAATGAATTTTTTCTTACCCCAAGACTATGACATTCTGAGGTCAGGGGCTTTTGTATCTCCAGCATTTATTTAGCATAGGACTTGATACTTCCAAAGCACTATATAACTCTTCAATGAAAGTTATACTAAAGGAACAAAATAATGTTTATTTGCTTCTGTTTTGGGGGGGGAAAAACCTCTCAATCTCTATTCCAGGTAAGATGGTTCATAGACACCATAAACACAAAAGATCACCTAGAGTCCTTTATATAAAGCTGACTCCAACTATAGGCTTCAAGGAGTAGATCATGGTAATCTAGATTAAGTCAATTTGCACCATTTCATCCTACATGCCACTGCGATCGGTTTAGCAACAAGCATATGTTCCAAGCCAGCTCAGAGTCATTAAGATTCAACTCCAGGACCTTTGTTTTGTGTTACTCAAACTGGCTCTGTTACTGGACAAAGGGTTGTGACAATATGTCCCTGAAGTTGCAGGAACCACTATTTGTTGCCTAAGAACAGCCAACCCAGAGAGAGCGAGAGTGACTCTAAGAGAAAGAGCACGTGTGAGAGCGAGAGAGAGCGAGAGCCTGCAAGTAGGTTAAAACATGGATACTGATGAAATGTGAGTCTTAACCTGAGGCTGAGGCCAGATTTTCCCCCTAGACTTTCTGGGTCAATAAACTCTTTTCTCACATAAGGAAGCTTAGGTCACTGATCAATATAGGCTGTAACCATACTGAGACTTAGAAACAGTTTGCCACCCCCAGAGTAACTCAGGGGTCCTTCACAAGAGCCCTGATCATATTCATTATTCAATCTACTTTCTTTTTCCTTCACTTTCAATGTCTTTTCCATTAGCATTTACTCTCACCTACATAAACTCTCCCTTCCTCATTCCAATCATTCAGTCAACATTTATGAAATCTAGTAATGCCAGGTCCTTCAGGATCTCATGACTTATGGAAAGGGCAGACAAGTACAGTCCATAGGTAACTCAGTACATGGTCAGTGCTCTTACAATGGTATGAACAGAGGTTCTCAGCACAGTTCATGTAGGTGTTCTCAGCACCCACATGAATAGTGGATGCTTGGCAGAGAGGACTACTCCGTTTGCCTTGAGGAGTCACAGAAGTTTTACAGTACAGGTGGCACTTAGATTGGGTATTGAAGGATGTGAAGAGTTTTACTGGGTGAAGAAAAACTGCTGGAGGGAGAACTTTCAGGAAAAGAGAATGAGTATAGGTGACTCTTGTTACTTCTGGTAGTTATGGTCTGTAAAGTCAGCACAAACACTGTATTAGTTAATGGCGAATCATTCCTCTGGGGCAGTGATCCCCAACCTTTTTGGCACCAGGGGCTGGTTTTGTGGAAGACAATTTTTCCATGGACAGGGGTAGGGATGGTTTTGGGATGAAACTGTTCTACTTCAGATCATCAGGCATTAGATTCTCATAAGGAGTGTGCAACCTAGGTCCCTTGCATGTGCAGTCCACAACAGACTTTGCTCTTCTATGAGAATCTAATGCCACCGCTGATCTGACGGGAGGTGGAGCTTAGACAGTAATGCTCACTCACCAGCTGCTCACTTCCTGTTTTGAGGCCCAGTTCCTAACAGGCCAGAATGGTAAGGGTCCTCAGCCCAGGGGGCTGGGAACCCCTGCTCTAGGGGAAAAATACCAGATTAGGTTCCTGTTAGCCTCTGGTCACAATTTTATCAATCGGTCAATACATAACCTCGTTTTATGTCTGTTTCTGTTTAAGGACACCTTATTTAACGTTTGTTGATTCAGTAAGACTGAACTCATGGCTAACAACACTTCAATTCTCCCTGAACAAAGCTTATCTAATACATGTATTTTCTCAGTAAGGCACGTTACAGCCTTCTTGTGTTTAGAAACACTAGACAGAACTTCAGCACTATGCTTGGGGATCATTTTAAACAGTGAAATCACCAACAAAAAGCACAAAAATGCAAAAAACATGGTACCCGATACATGACAAAGACACTTGTTTACAGGATGAGAGGTGAAATAAGTACACAGAACACTGCCTTGTGCCACCTCAGCTAGGAATGTGCACGTCAGGAGACTCAGATGTTTTCACTGCCCTGTCCGTGTGAATGTCTGAGATTAACAGCTAAAGCACGCTGTTTGGTCTGTTCAGGCTGGTAAAACAAAATACCTCAGACTGTTATCTATAAACATGAAATTTACAGTCCACAGTGCCGGAGGTTGGGAAGTCCAGCATCAAGGCACCAGCAGATTTGGTGTCTGGTGAGATGGTGGAGGGGACAACAAAAGCCCTCAAGCTGCTTTTGTAAGGGCACAAATCCCCTTCATGAGGGCTCTGCCCTCATGGCCCACCTAATCACCTCCCAAAGGCCCCACCTCCTAATACCAACACATTAGGGATAAGATTTCAACATATGCAGTTTGGAGGGACACAAACATTCAGACCATACATGGTGAGTATTGATTTTGGGGTTATAAGTAAATTTTAGTCAGTACAGAATCTAGAATGTGTGAATATGAAGATTCACTGTATATGAAAAAGTTTGGTGTACTAAAATAATAAAGGTGAGTTTGGTGATGTTTATGAGGGGAGGGTGAAAAACTGTGGAGAGAAAATTATTGAAGGTAAGTCAAATATTATAATAACATATTTTAAAATATTATAAAATAATCTGAGAATTCCTCCAGAAAACAACATATTTTTAAGTATTTGTTAATGAACAAAAAGCTACAATGAATTCATTAATTATTCCATTAATCAGAATACCCATATTTTGGGGGGGGAAAAGTACAAATTCACGGAAAACACTTATTCAGTTCATAAGCAATACTGGGTGTGAGAGAGTGTGTTTTGAAGGACCCAGAACATAGCAGTCCATCATATGGAAACTACTGTCGTGTACCCAGGGGAGTAGCTCAGGCAGGGGCAACAGCATAGGTAAAGGCCCTGAGGAGGAAGTGAGCTTGGGTTATGGGAGGACCTGACAGGAGGTCATGGCTGGAACACAGTAAACAAAGGGGAAAGTAGAACAAGAAAAAGGCAGGGGTAGATTGAAGTTTAGATTTTATCTTAAATAAAATCCCTCAATAGGGGCATGATTAATAAATCAATATATTGGCAAATGAGCATGAGAACGATGTATTATGATACTATTCATATTATTGACATATTATTTATATTATCATATATTTATGTACACAAACATGCATACAACCACATAAAGTGTATATATATAGCATATGCACATACACACATTTTACAAATGCTTAGAAAAGCATTTCAAATTGCTACCAATGGCTCCTTGTAGAGGGGAATGGGTATATAAGAGAAAGGATACAGGGAACTTTCACATTTTAATCCACATAATTCTATATTTTTAAGTAAATAGAACATGAGATCAGTGGGCTTTAAATTTTTCCATATTGAAAATTCTAAAAGATCATTCTGGCCTATAATAATTGCATTGAAGTAGGGCAAGAGTATGAGTAGTGAGCCCAGATAGACTACTGCTCAAGAAATGATGGTGATATGGACCAGGGCAGTGGCAAAAGGTATATACATTCAAGAGGGCATATGCAACCAAGATATATTTCAGAGGCTGAAATGACTAACCTTGATGATGGACAGAATATGGGAGATACCGGAGAAGGAAGAATAAAGCCTTCAAGATTTCCAGCTTGAGCAAGTGGGTGGGTTGTATTATGACTCATTATGATGGAGAAGAGAATTATAGTCACATCTCTCTGACAAACCTATTATGGTGCATTCTATCCATTCTCTGCCTCTACCACATCAAAGACAAAGGGACAAGACGAATTTGATGTGTATGAGAGAGACAGGGTCACATCTGGGAAACCAAAGAGCCCTGTATCAGTAATTACACAGACTGAATTCTGTGAGATTCATTCCCCAAAGACCAGGTCAACCTTTCTACAGAGGACTCGAAATCCATTAGGGGAATTACCTCTCCCGTTGACAAAGCAACAAATGAGCTGTTGCCAACCCTTTGCATATTGGAGAAAGAAAGGTCATTACCCTGAGGGACCTTGCTTTCATGTCCTTGAATGGTCTGATCTCAGTTATATTTAAAGCACTGAATTAAGCAAAGGTTACCAGGGAAAACCAGCACAAAGTTGGGGGAAGAATAGACAAATGATGCCCAGGAATATAAACTGTTTCCGTTCCTCTAGGACAAAGGCTTCTCAGTACTGCAGGCCCTCCAAAGACCTGGTTCCATATTTTCTTAAATATGCATCTGATTGTTCTACTTCTTTGCTTTAAATTAGCTCACTACTGTCTTCAACAGGGGTATTCAAACTGTAATGTGCATCAGAATCACCAAGACATCTATTCACAATGGAGAATCCCAGGCCCCAGTCTCAACAGGGATTCAGATTAGTAGGTCTGGAGTAGAGTTCAGGCATACAAACCTCAAATGACTCTACTACAGACTGTTCAAGGACCCTATTTTGAGAAACAATGCACTAAATTGTTAATGATGATTGGCAGGATGTAGCCTTGACTTAGTGAGCTGTACTAGAGGAATAAATGTATCAGGAGTTTAGATATTCAGGTTGTGATTCCAGCTCTGTCTCTGAAATGTGAACTTATAGGGGAAAATCAACACTTTCCTGCTCTGGGTCGTTTCCTCATCTATAATGTGCAAGTGTTGACTTTATTGTTCTCCACCATCACTTCAATTTCTGACATTTTAAGATCACAGGAAAAGACAGAGGGTTGAAAATGTCAGGCAGAGCTTCTGGACTGTACTAGACTGACTCTTCCAAAGGTGCCCAAACTGTGAATACACATGAACATGGGCACAAAATCCGGTGCTTTCTGGAGAGCTTTCCCCATGTGGACTAGCCATCTGGAGTCCAGTACACAGTGGAATTTGCTGGTCATGAACAAATACAGTATCATGAAAAGCTACTTCCAAGGTACAGAATGAACAGATAATGGGGCGCTTCAGGAACTTGGCTTCTCCTCCCTGGTCACAGTATTCTACAAAAACGCAGGGAAATCATTAAAGGATGACAGAAGAAACAGAACCTTATTCCAAAGATTAATTCAGGGGATCAAGTAAATGGCCTATCTTGCTCCTGGGAGCCCCAACTTACATCAGTCCAGCTGCTTGGAGTATTGTATATATAGCTGGAAAACATTCCCATAAAGAGACTTCCTTAGCCTCTCTAGGAGCCATTGGAAAGGCTTTTGTTTAATTTGTAAGAATTCAGTATACAGAATTAGAAGAATGACCCTGGGCTGATCCTTTTTTTTCTTCTATTTCCTTGTTAACAAAAATTATCATTACATAGATATAACTTAGATAACACAAAATGCATCCATCTTAACAGTTCAGATGGCTGAATTTTATAAATATATTTACCATCTAACCACCACCTAAATCAAGACACAACATTTCTATGACCCCAAAGAGTTACCTTGTGCCCTTTCCATGTGAATCTTCACTTCCTATCCTGGTGCCAGGCAAACACTGATCTGCTATTACTATAGATTAAATTATCTTTTCTAGAACATCACAGAAAATAGAATCATGCAGTACATATTCTTTTGTGCCTGGCTTTTTATGCACAACATGAAGTTGTAATTACTGACTCATATTTCTGTATGTATCAGTAGTTTTAAAAAATTGCTGAGTAGTGTATGATGGAGGTACCATTATTTATCTGTTCACCTATTGAGGGATCATAAGGTTGTTTCCAGCTTGGAGCAATTATGAAAAAAATAGCTATGAACATTATTGTACAAGTCTTTTTTGTGAGTGTAGGTTTTCTTTTCTCCTGGTTAAATACCTAGGAGTGGAATGAATGGGTCACACAGTAAGTTTATGTTTAATTTTATTTAAAAAAACTACCACATTGTTTTCTAAAATGGTTGTACTATTTTTGCAGTCCTATCAACAATGTATGAGAATTCTAATTCCTTCACAAGACTTGGTCATTATGACGATTGTAGGGGGTGTGTAATGATATCAACTCACTGTGTGTGTGGTTATTTTTTGTTTTTGTTTTTGTTTTTGAGACAGAGTCTCACTCTGTTGCCCAGGCTGGAATGCGGTGGCATGATCTCGGGTCACTGCAACCTGTCTCCCAGGTTCAAGCAATTCTCTAGCCTCAACCTCCGAAGTAGCTGGGACTATAGGTCCCGCCACCATGCCCGGCTAATTTTTGTATTTTTAGTAGAGATGGAGTTTCACCATGTTGCCCAGGCTGGTCTCCAACTCCTGACCTCAAGTAATCCACCTGCTTTGGCCTCCCAAAGTGCTGGGATTACAGGTGTGAGCCACCGCACCCAGCCTCGCTGTGGTTTTAATTTCCATTTCTCTGATGACTAATGACAGTGAGCAACTTTCCATGTGTTTAGTTGTCATTTATCTTTTTTTGTGATAGGTCTGTTCAATTCTTTTGCCATTTTAAAATTAATTTGGGGGGTACTATTGAGTTATAAGTCCTTTACATATTCTGGATGCAGATGTCAGACAAAGACACACACACACACACACACACACACACACACACACACACACACACACACACAAACACATAATGGGAGCAAGGGAGGGCATTTTCTCCCAGTGTGGGGCTTGCCTTTCCCTTTTTGGAATTTAAATTATTATTTTTAATTGACAAATAATAATTATACATATTCATTTTCTTAGTGGTATCTTGTGTGGTTTTTTTTTTTGTTGTTTGTTTGTTTTTGAGACGGAGTCTTGCACTATCGCCCAGGCTGGAGTGCAATGGCATGATCTGGGCTCACTGCAACCTCTGCCTCCCAAGTTCAAGCGATTCTCCCACTTCAGCCTCCCAAGTAGCTGAGATTACAGGAACCCGCCACCATGCCCGGCTAATGTTTGTATTTTTTTTTAAGACGTGGTTTTACCATGTTGGCTAGGCAGGTCTTGAACTCCTTACCTCAGGTGATCTGCCCACCTTGGCCTCCCAAAGTGTTGGGATTACAGGCGTGAGCCACCATACCCAGTCTTTAGTGGTATCTTTTAAAGAACAAATGTTTTCTCAGTTTGATGAGTCCAACATCAATTTTTAAAATGGCTCAGGCTTTTTTGATCCATTTAGCCACATAATGAAAGCAAGACTAAGCAAAGAACAAATCTGGAGGCATCACATTCCCTGATTTCAAACTATACTATAATGCTATAGTCATTAAACAGCATGCTACTGGTAAAAAACAGACACATAGACCAATGGAACACAATAGAGAACCTAAAAATAAACCCAAATATTTACAGCCAACTGATCTTCAACAAAGCAAACAAAAACAAAATGGGAAAAGGACACCCTATTTAACAAACAGTGCTGGGATAACTGGCAAGCCACATGTAGGAGAATAAAACTGGATCCTCATCTCTCACCTTATATAAAAATCAATCCAAGACAGATCAAGGACTTAAATCTAAGACCTGAAACTATAAAAATTCTATTAAGATAACAGAAGAAAAACCCTTCTAGACATTGGCTTAGGCAAAGATTTCATGACCAAGAACCCTAAAGCAAATGTAATAAAAACAAAGATAAATAGCTGGGACTTAATTAAACTAAAGAGCTTTTGCATGGTAAAAGGAACAGTCAGCAGAGTAAACAGGCCACAGAGTGGGAGAAAATCTTCACAGTCTATACATCTGACAAAGGACTAATATCCACAATCTACAATGAACTCAAGCAAATTAGCAAGCAAAAAACAATCTCATCAAAAAGTGAGCTAAGGACACTTAACAGACAATTCTCAAAACAAAGATATGCAAATGGCTAACAGATATATGAAAAAATGCTCAACATCACTAATGATCAGGCAAATGCAAATCAAAACCACATTGTGATACCACCTTACTCCTGGAAGAATGGCCATTTAAAAAACAAAACCAAATGTTGGCATGGATGCAGTGAAATTGGAAAACTTCCACACAGCTGGTGGGAATGTAAACTAGTACAACCACTATGGAAAACAGTGTGAAGATTCCTTTAAGAACTAAAAGTAGAACTACCATTTGATCCAGCAATCCCACTACTGGGTATCTACCCAAAGGAAAAGAAGCCATTATACAAAAAAGACACTTGCACACGCATGCTTATAGCAGCACAATTTGCAATTGCAAAAATGTGGAACCAGCCCAAATACCTATCAATCAATGAGTGGATAAAGAAACTGTGAGATGTCTATATCTATATCTATAGCTATATCTATATCTAACGTATCTATATAGATAGATAGATATATGATGGAATACTACTCAACCATAAAAAGGAATGAATTAATGGCATTCACAGCAATCTGGGTGGGACTGAAGATTATTATTCTAAGTGAAGTAACTCAGGAATAGAAAACCAAACATGGTATGTTCTCATTCATAAATGGGAACTAAGGTATGAGGATGCAAAGGGAAAAGAATGATGCAATGAATTTTGGGGCTCGGGAAAGGGTGAGAGGAGGGTGATAGATAGAAGACCACAAATTGGGTTCAATGTATACTGCTCGGGTGATAGGTGCACCAAAATCTCACAAATCACCACTAAATAACTTACTCATGTAACCAAATACCACCTGCTCCCAAAAGCCTGTGGAAATAAAACATTTTTTCAAAAAAATGGTTCAGGCTTTTTTTGTGTCTTATCTAGGAAATCTTTGCCTACTCCAAGGTCAAAAAGATTTTTTACTTTTCTTATAGATGTTTTACAATTTTAGCTTTGATATCTGTCTATGATCCATGTTTGTATAGAGTATGAGAAAAGGGTCATGTTCAATTTTTTTACACATGGATATCCAGCTGTTCTAGCAGCATTTGTTGAAAAGAAATATCCTTTTATTATCAAATTACCTTTGTTTTTTTTGAGACAGAGTCTCGCTCTGTAACCCAGGCTGGAGTGCAGTGGCATGATCTCCACTCACTGCAAGCTCCACCGCCCGGGGTTCACACCATTCTCCTACCTCAGCCTCCTGAGTAGCTGGGACTATAGGCGCCTGCCACCACGCCCGGCTAATTTTTTGTATTTTTAGTAGAGACAGGGTTTCACCGTGTTAGCCACGATGGTCTTGATCTCCTGACCTCGTGATCCGCCCACCTTGGCCTCCCAAAGTGCTGGGATTACAGGTGTGAGCCACCGCGCCCAGCCACCTTTGCATTTTTGTTAAAAACCAATTGATCAAATACATGTAGGCCTATTTCTAGACTTCCTGTGTTTAAATGATCTCATTTTTTTAGATATAATTATGTCAGTATCATGCTGTCTCAATTACTGCAGTTTTATAATAAGTCTTGAAATCAGGTAGTGCAAGTTCTCCAACTTTGCTCTTTTTCAAAGTTGTTTTGGTTATTCTTGGTCCTTTGCATTTCCATACAGATTTTAGAATCAGTTTGTCAATTTTTACCCAAAAAGGAGAAGTTGTGGGATTTTGACTGGGGTTTCACTGAATCTACAGATCAATCTAGGGATTATGTTTCCTTTACTGTTTGACTGAATCTATTGAAGAAGTCATCCAGGCCTGGAGGTTTCTTACCTCTCCCGTTGGCAAAGCAACAGATGAGCTGTTGCCAATCCTCTGCATGTTGGAGAAACAAAAGGTATTCTCTTGAAAGACCTCATTCTCATGTCCTTGAAAGAACTGATCTCAGTTATATCCAAAGCACTGAATTAAGCAAAGATTTAGTGAAAACCAGGGCAAAGTTGGGGGAAGGGTTGATAAATGATGCCTATGAATTACATTTAAATTATATATTTAAAATTATAATTAAATTATTTTAACAGGTATAGGGCTGTTCAGATTTTTACTTTCTTCTTGTGTCAGTTTTGATATGTGTCTTTCATAGAATTTCATTTATCAAATTTATTGAGGTAAAGTTGTTCATAACATTCTATTATGCTTTTATTTTTTAATGAGATAAAATTTATATTCCATAATATTCACCCTTTTAAAGTATACAATTTAGGGTTTTTTTGTATATTCACAAGGTTATGCAAACATCACCATTATCTAATTCCAGAACATTTTCATCACCCCAAAAAGCAATCCCATACCCATTAGTCAATCTCCAACTTCCCCTTCTTTCACCCCCTGGCAATTGCTAATCTCCTATTAACCTTTTAATGGTATAGGAACTGTAGTGATAGGCTGACCCATTTTTGGTGTACTCGATTTCAGCAAGGGCCAGGCTCCCAAGGCAAGAATCTAGAGTAGAAGTCATATTACCATCTTGGACCCTGGAGAGACAAAGAAGAAATATTTTTCCTGAATTTTCTTAACCAGGCTCCTTGTTGCCTAGCAGTGCTTCTTGACCAGTGATAAAGTGCCAAGTTATTAAAAGTTTTTAATTCCTGCAGCCCTCAGAGAAGCTGTAGTCCCTGGGCCAGTTACCCCTTGCCAATAGCTACCTGCAGCCTGACATTAAAAATATTGTTTTCTTTGTATAATGTAATATGAAAAAGGTTGAAAAGTACTGTTCTACACTCTAAACTACTCAGGATAGCATTCAAGGTCCTTCTTTCATTTGGTTCCAAACTGCTACCTGAAATTGTCTTCAACCTTCTCTCCCTCCATGCCTATTCTCAGCCTCAAAACATCCTACATTCCGGGCAAAGCAAACTGCTTTAATGTGATATTCCCTGTGAAAATCCTGTTAATCCTTCAAGATTCCACTCAAATGCCCAGAAGCCTCCTCTCTGGAAGGACAGGCACAGTGCCTCTCCTTCCCTTCCAGAGATAGTACTGGAACTGAGCTGAGCTGAACGCCAACTAAGGACTCAGTACTGATGAGATCTCAGAATATAAATCCCTTTTTATACTTTTAAAATTGCCTTATGAATAGGGAAAGAAAGGGATTATCATAATCATTTTACAGATCAAGGAACAGTGGTTAAGAAAATGGTAGTATCTTACTAAACTCATACACGGAAGTCTGTGGCAGAGTTGGGACAAAAACTCAAGTCTAGTCTTTTTTAATTTTTTTAAAGATAGGACCCAAAGCCTTTTATTCTAAAATGAGTCTTGTGTCTAAAACTGCAAAAATTTCCCAGCAGTGTTCTACACAATTTAGATTTACTTTAAGGTATAAAACTGATACAGAATGGAGATCAGGGCTTTAGACAGGAATGAATCCTGAATGTTTAGGCAGGGCAAGAGAGAGCTCCACAGAGGGGAGGTGGCACAGGGAGGCTCCAGGTGCCTTGCAGCCAGCCTTCTTTATAACTTTATAATCTGGTGTGGCCGCTTAGCAGGTTCAGGGTTGCCTCTTTGTGTGGAGGTAAGTGATGAGCACTTCTGGGAAAAAAGCACCAAAACCTTTTCATCTTAAGAAGTGAAAAACCCCTGGTCTTTTTATTTCTGGCACTCTTCTTTACCTGTGTCTGAGTGGAAAATGCAGCTAAATAAATATCAGAGTTCAAACACAGTTTTTAGGTACTTTCTCATCTTGAGACACCCTGACTCTGAGGCATAGGGCTCTCTGGAGTCCGGGATGCATTCCCAAGGTCTCAGTTTCTCCCAAGAAACCTCAGAGCAAAAATTTGCAGATTCCAACTGAGGAACTATGGCTTCCTAGAGGAAAAGGCAAGTATTGCCCACGCACAACCCTAGTGAAATTCTAAATAAAATTCTAAGATTGAAACAAACCATTTCTGTCCTTAATCCTTCTCTGAGCAAAAATATTTTTTACACTGTAGCAGTCAAAAATACAGAATCAAGCCCAGCAGTTTATTGCCTAGAATGTAAACCCCTACATTAAAACATCTATACCCATTTACTATGCCTGCCCTATACGTAGACATTTAATACTTTATCTTTGTTAGAACTTTACTGTACCCTAAATGAACATGGGCTTTCAATAAACTAGAATATAACCTGATTTACTAATATAAATCCATCCCAACCAAATCTAGGCTCTATATACTTTTTAATTTTTATTTATTTATTTATTTTTTGAGATGGAATCTCACTCTGCCGGCCAGGCTGGAGTGCAGTGGCGTGATCTCGGCTCACTGCAACCTCCGCTTCCCAGGTTCAAGCAATTCTCCTGCCTCAGCCTCCCAAATAGCTGGGACTATAGGCGCACGCCGCCATGCCCAGCTAATTTTTTATACTTTTAGTAGAGACAAGGTTTCACCATGTTGCCTAGGTTGGTCACGAACTCCTGAGCTCAGGCAATCTGCCCGCCTTGGCCTCCCAAAGTGCTGGGATTACAGGTGTGAGCCACCACGCCCGGCCCCTATATGCTTTCTTAAGCTATCGTCATTCAGATCAGAAGTTTTCTCTGAAAGGACTGTAAGTAGAGATTTCATTTGGAAGCAATCCTTGGTTTATAAAGCTACAAGCTTCATCATGAATGTTATTTATGTTATTTCAGGTATACAAGTGTTTGTAAGCTTCTTGAAGGCAGAGACTGAAAGGATGTACAGACATTGGAAAATAAACAGGATTTAGATTCTGAAGATACAGATTAAAATTCCAGCCTTTACTTATTAGCTGTGTGACCCTAATGAGTCACTTAACCTCTGTTGTGTGCCTTAGTTTCCTTGTTTGTAAAATAGACCAAATTCCATCCATCTCACATAGTCAGAGAGAGAAAGAGATAAAGTAAGGTGTATACATTTTACAAAATGTGTTATGTATAAATATCAACTTTTATCTTCTAATTGTTTTGAACATGTATCTCTCACCAGGCCTGTATTTGGGCATAATTCAATGCAAGTGACCATAGCAAGTAATTAAAAATACTTTCCAATATTTATGTAGGAGACAGTATTAATGGTCAATAAAACCATGCACTCCAAGAAAAGTTAGATACAGCACCCTTACGTGAACTCATAACCTTGAAAAAATTAACTTTTCTACTCAGTCAGTAAGAGTAGCCCATGACAGCAACAGTGCTTATGAACACTACAACCTTTCATGTGCATCCAGAGTCCTAGAAGTGGGTCCTTTGCATTATCTCTACCAAAGGAATCAAAACTTTTGGAAAGGGGTTGATTCCATGTTGTAAAGTTAAAAAAAAAAAAAAAATAAGGTAAGCCTGATTATTGTTGTTCAGTAATAAAAGCAAGGTTGCTTTAAAATATATATATATCACACAATTGTGTATGAAATTTGTGATGGGGAAAATAAAGGAAAAAATAAATAACAGAAAAAAAAATGTTAAGGACTTGGCCAGGCATGGTGGCTCACACCTGTAATCCCAGCACTTTGGGAGGCCAATGTAGGAGGATCCCTTGAGTCCAGGAGTTTGAGACCAGCATGGGAAAGATGGTGAGATCCCATCTCTACAAAAAATTTTAGAGAGAAATAGAGAGATGTTGAGTCAAAAGATACGATTTAAAGGGGCTCCCGCTGTCCAAGTTGTAACATTTTAAAACTAATTGAACCTGCAAACATAGGAGTTAATGATATTCAATGGAATAAAGTGTATAAAAGCTATTTTTTTAATACAAAAGAAGTAAGAATATAACAGTGTAAAGGTTAATTTTAGGTGCCAATTTGACTGGGTTACGGGATATCCAGATAGCTGGTAAAGCATTATTTCTGGGTGTGTCTTTGAGGGTGTTTCTGGGAGAGACTGACATTTGAATCAGTGGACTGAGTAAGGAAGATCCATTCTCATCCAATGTGGGTGAGCACCATCCAATTTGTTGAGAGCCTGGAAAGAACAAAAAGACAGAGGGAAAGCGTTCTCTTTTCTGAAGCTGAGACACCCATGTTTCTCTGCCCTTGGACACTGGAAGTCCAGATTCTGGGGCCTTCAGATATTGGAACTCCAGATGCATGGGCCTATAACACTTACAATACAAGACGTATTATAAGTGTTAAACAGGGAGACAGAGTATAAATAATTACGGAAATGAGACTATTCTACTTTGAGGAGGGAGTCAAAAATATGCTAGGATTAAAGAGTAGAAAGACAGTCTAGATTTTAAGCACAGGAGGCACAGAAAGAGAGGGCATACGGGAGGTTGAGCTTGCAGTGAACCGTGACTGCGACACTGCACTCCAGGCTGGGTGACAGAGCAAGACCCCTACTCAAAGAAAGACAGGGCATCTTTGATGTGATTATGGGAAAGGATGTAGGAAGAGAGTTCGCTGCAAATGAAGATGGAGAGGCAGGTTACAAGACAGGATCCTGAGGACCTTGAATGTTGCCATTATCAAGGAGTTTGAACTTAGCATCTATGTGATTGGAAGAAACAGGATCAGATCAAGGTTTTAAGAAAATACAACCAGGCTATATACAACAACATGAATGAATTTTACAAACATAAAGTTGAGAGAAGGAAGAATAAAAATGCGATTTCATTTATCTAAAGTTCAAAAATAAACAAAACAATATTTCTTGAGAATACACATACTTAACTTATGGTAAAACTACAAACAAAAGCATGGGCATGATTACCACAGCAGTCATGATACTTGGAAGAGGGGATGGAGTGGAGTAAGAAGAATATGATTAGAAGGAAACATTCAGGGAGTTCTGGGGTGCTGGCAATTTTTTGACCTGAGTGGTAGTTATATGGGTACTTTATAGTACAGTATATATTTTATATAATTTGTGTATGTGTATTCCATTTCACAATAAAAAGTTGAAGATATAGTTGGAAACATCCTGGAAAAATGCTGAGGGTGGGAGAAGTCTAGAGACAGGAAGAGAAATTAACAGCTAGTCACGATAGTGCAGGCAAGGGAGAGCCTGAGTAAGGTCATTTGGAGTGGGGACAGAAAAAAAAGCAATTTGAGAATTACTTAGGAGTTAGGTCTTAGTGACCCACTAGAAATAAAAACTGCGGCAAAGAGAAGAGTCAAAAGTAGCTGCCAGATTTTTAAAGTTTCAAGCTTGGGAGATCAGATGACAGGTAAGGATATATTAAGAGTAGCAGACTCAAGCAATTACAAAAAATTGAGATATGATTCACATGCAATACAATCTACCCTTTATGGTGTACAACTCAGTAGCTTTTAGTATACTTGCAAGGTTGTACAACCATCACCAGTATTTAATTCCAGAATATTTTCATCACCCAAAAAGAAATTCCATACTAACTAATAGCCTTTCCCCAGTCCCTGTCCCCTTCCCCAGCTTTCATGTAATTTTAAGAGAATAAAATCTTGTGGTTAAACCCTGCCCCCTGCCTTTTTTGTTGTTGTTGTTGCTGTTGTTTTAAACTGAGACAGGGTGTCGGTCTGTCACGCAGGCTAGAGTATGGTGGCACGATCACAGCTCACTGCAACCTCAACCTCCCCAGGGTTCAGGGGATCCTCCTACCTCAGCCCCCTGAGTAGCTGAGACTACAGGTACATGCCACCATGCCTGGCTAATATTTTTTTTTAAAAACCTGTCTTGACAGAGCAACAATGATATTCAACTGGTCTCAGCAGCCCAATCCCCAAGATCTTAATTTGTTTCTCTATTTCACAAAGTGGAGAGCTCTGGGGAAACAGAAAAGCTGCTTTTCTTAGGACACAGAGAGTAACATCCTGTTTCCTAGTTGTACCTTGGATAGGGACTCAAGTCAACAGAGAGATCAAGGGTGGCAGAGATAGGTGTCTGGTTGTAGTGGCTTTCAATCAGTACCAATACTGTTCACTTTGGGGAGGGTTAGAAGTGTGTATGCGTGTGTGTATGTGTGTGGTGGTGGTGGCAGTGGTGCGGTAAGTTGTCACAATGATTGGAAAGCCTTACAGGCATTAGAGAGCAGAGGACAGGTATATTAACCTCAAACCATGCATAGGATAAAGTCTTGCATAACAAAGAATTGCCTCACCTACAATTCCAATACAATCCTCTCAGAAACAGGAGGCGGGGTGGGGGGTGCAGAGGGCGGTGGGCAGAATTCCTATTATTTCTGCAAGTACAAAAACCAAAATGAAAGTTATGATCTGTAAGCGGGAACCAGGCCCAGGCCCAAGATTGTGTGGTTAAAAATAGCTTAGAGAACAGAAAATTTAAATGAGCTCACAGTGAAAAGGGTTATTAATGGAAACTCAGATATTAATAGTGATGAATCTCAGTTTGCCAAGGCGAACCGCAGCCCAGGCCTGGTCGTGTTCCAGCGCCACCGTCCTCGAGTCTCTGCTGTGTGTTACAGCTGCAGCTTCAGGTGTGGGAAAGAGCCAAGTTCAGTGCCACAAACCCTGAGCCTCGTATCACCCATCAGAAAGAGTACCCTTGTGCGTATGTCTTACAGTTCTTTCTAAAAAAATAAGACGGCCCATTAGGGAGCTCTTTATACAGGGAAAAAAGTTTGATTTGTCTCCCTACTAAAGCTTTTTTCTTTCTCTACAACGATTTTGTACAAAATTCTGCCACTGAAGAACCCTGTTAAAATTAGCAATTTACTTTCAAACATTTATTATGTGTGAAGCTCTGGGAAGCACAGGCAACAAGACGGGGCCGTCCTCAGATCAAAAGGGCTTGTGTTCTAGTGGGGAAGTTAAAATATGGGCACAACTTCATAAAATATACATCTGCTTATATAACGTACTGAGGTAAAAATAATTTACTACATGAAAGTAAGTTTTTTCTTCCCCCCATATTTATTGAACACTTACTAGGTACATTTTATATACCTGAAAGTAAGTTTTGGGGTCAGCTTCATTACTTAAGAACTGTGTAAACATGAGCTCTTCCATATACCTAAGCCTCAGTTTCAATTATAAAATGAAGAGGATCATTCTGACCAGGTGGTTGCAAGAATCAAGTAAGGTAACAGAAGTTAAAGGTTGTTTATTTTTTTCTTTCCCTAAAGAATATTATATACATAAACTTTCCTATAAAGTTCTGTTACAGAAAAGGGAGAATTTGTATTTGATACAAGAACAGTTCAACAAAGGATGGGCATTTGAACTGGGCTTCAAACATACGGTTAGGATAGTAAATGCATTACACCAAAAGTAATAAATTATTCAATAAGTTTTCATTGAGCCACTACAACATAACAACAAAAGCCTCAGTGGTGTTTGGTACTTCTTATTATATTGCTTTTAAATTGCCTCAATACATTTGTTTATTCATTAATTCTTTCCATGAATACCTAAGATACAATTAGTTTACCAGAGTAGCAAGACACCTAGAAAGCCTGAGACAACTGGACTTGGAGTGAGGTGGTAGTCAGGTGGCAGGTGTGAGGTGTGAGGTGTGAGGTGTGAGGTGTGAGGTGTGAGGTGTGAGGTGTGAGGCTGTGGGCAAGAAGAGGTGCCTACTGAAGCTCAATCCCACCAGGTCATGCAGAGGCCAGAGCCCTAAGTCCCTGAGATGGGGTGGGAGTCACAGGAAAGAGGCATAGCAGAGTTCTACTGACAATTTTACCTAACGAACAATGCTGTCCAGGGCTGGCTCTAGTGATAGACATCAGCTTCATGCCTTGCTGCAAATTACGAAGAATATCAACCTTCCTCCCATGTCTAGGCTTGAAAATAGCCCTTTTTCTAGGTATATGCCATAGGGCAGAACATTACATAAGATGCCCTGAACTGAGGGCACAACCAATTGAATGTTCCTGGTGTTTACTGTAAACTCTGAGCCAGCATGACCTGTGGCGTTAAAAAAAAAAAAAAAAAAAGTTTATTTCCCTACAGTTCTTCAATAAGAAAGTAGGAGGGAAGCAAGAGGGAGATTCTGGGGTTTCTCCAAGCTGTGTGGTCTTTACCACCACCACAACAAAAACAAAGTTACTTTGGGCCAGGCACTCTTCTAAGCACTTTACATATATGAGCTCATTCCATCCTTACAACTATCCCGTGTGTTGTTACTATTATTATCCCATTTTATTTTATTTTATTTTATTTTTTGAGACGGAGTCTCTCTCTGCCACCCAGGCTGGAGGGCAGTGGCGCGATCTCAGCTCAGTGCAACCTCCACCTCCCTGGTTCAAGTAATTCCCCTGCCTCAGCCTCCCAAGTAGCTGGGATTACAGGTGCCTGTCACAATGCCCAGCTAATTTTTTTTTGTATTTTTAGTAGAGACAGGGTTTCAACATGTTGACCAGACTGGTCATGAACTCCTGACTTCAGGCAATCCACCTGCCTTGGCCTCCCAAAGTGCTAGGATTACAGGCATGAGTCACTGCATCTGGCCTATTATCCTATTTTAAAGATGAAGAAACTGGGAGTGTGAAGTGGTTAAGTAACTTAATTTAGATATAAAGTCATAAATAGGCAAAGCAAGGACTTATGACTCTGTCCTCTGGGCTCTTTTTGCTCACCAAGACCTGCCTCACATGTCTCAAATAGAAAAGTACTGAAACTTCTCAGATCTGGTGTCCTCAACTCCCTTCAAGGGTGGTAGACACAGGAACTAAAAAATATGTGTTTATGTGTGTGTGTGATATAAAATATGATATACTGTTGCATGTTAACTCTTAGAGAATCTTTGAGTAGTGATCTATCAGTCCTTGGTCTGCTGTTTATTGTATGATCACCCCATCTCAGGCAAGTTCCTTGGCCTCTCTAAGATTCAGGAAGAAGGTGTCGTCTGCTCTGTTCATAAGGTTGTCATGAGAATCTGATGTGTAGAAGCCTTAGTGTATTATTTGGGATCACTCTAAACCTTTTTTTTCCCAGCACTTTTTTTTCAGTTCTTCACATGGTTTGGATCAATGCAGCTGCCAGATAAACAGCGTTACCTACCACAATAAAGCAAAAACTGAATCTGAATCTTAGACTGTTGAGAATATTAATAGCCACTCCTGTTTTACATATGAGTCCTGTGTCAAGCACCTCATATGATGCCTGACTCAGGGTTCAATGAATGGTTCCTTTACTTCCCCTCCTAGCTTTGTGCTTTTAAGGGTGAACTGCATGGGGCTTGATGCTCCCAAATCCTGAGGCTAAGGAATAATCCAGCTAGGAACAGGACACAGAACTCTGGTATTCCCCCACCTCAGGATCACTGGGGATCATGTGCAAGACCCACAGCCTCCCTATGATTCAGTTTCCCCACCCCTCCAATAGGCTGACTCATTTGTTCAGGGTATACCATGGAGTCCAGCCAAATGCAAATAAACTGTCTATGGGGCATGTGCCAAGCTTTTCTGGGAGCGGGCTCATTACTGCCATAGTCACTACAACAAATAACAACAAAAGCCTCTAGGTGCAAATTACCGCACATAATAAACTTAATTTAAGAAACACTGAACAGACCCTTAGCTGCATTTTAATTTACATAGCACCATTTATCACACAAGTGCCCTGGGGCCTCTACAAATTGAAAATAAGGTATCAGTACAGATTAGCTTCTACTATGCCTCAGTGATCCTACCAACTTAAATCCACCTACCAAAAAAATGTGAAGAGAGCACATGAAAGACTGCAGAAAGAGTAATGGAAAAGAAGCCACAGTCTGAAAAACATGGCAGAATTCGAAGTTCTAGTTCTAGCTGGTTTATTCAGCTAGTTAGCCTCTGGATGTGGGAGTGTCAAGTTCTACGCAATTCAACCACAAAAGCACAAAGCCAGGAGGGGAAGTAAAGGAACCATTCATTGAGCCCTGAGTCAGGCAGGCATCACATGAGGTGCTTGACATAGGACTCGCATGTAAAACAGGAGTGGCCATTAATACTCCCAAAAGACCAGGGAGAAACCATTGTGATGGTACTTGCAAGCCTCTTTTCCAAAGTAATACACTGAAAGTGTGTTATAACAGTGACAAAAACACCATATAGACAGACAAGTAATAGTAGCTTGTACTACACCCCATATGACATGTCAAAATTCTTCACTCACATGGTCTCATTTTTAATACTCACAACCACTTAGGAAGTAGATGCTATTATCCTCATTTTGTAGATGAACAAACTGAGTAGCTTAAAGTGGTTAAGCATCTTGCCTTAAGTCAGTACCCTAGGTTTAAGTTCCATCTTGATCTCCTGCTAGTTACGTGATTTCAGCCAAACCCCAACTTTGCTGTGCTTTAGTATCTTAATAAGAAAATGGAGATAAAACAAGTCTTCCCTGTCATTCACTGAAAGTTATAAGGATAAGATGTTATACAGAATATTAAAGTGTCAAGTGTATATAAAAAGTATCTTGCTTTCTCCCAGCTAGATTGCAATCACTGGTGGACAGAGACCAGGTCACATGCTTACTTTATATCCCCGAAAGTAAGACTATATTGCATATGTGGAATGGTTACGCAAAGGAACAAAAACTGTCTGTTTAGTCATCTTTTTGACACATTTACAGAACAGCCACCTCTGTGCCACAATGCTCCTGGGACGCAGAGGTGAATAGGTGCAACCACCGTCAAGAGGCCTTGGAGAAAGACCGTAGCACACTAAAGGTAAAGTGAATAAAATGACCGTGGTCTGTAAAGGCAGGGCTTGCCATGGGAGCAGTGAGAACTAACATGGCTCCATTACAGCTTCACAGTGGCAGGGAGGGAGAGACAGCAGATAAAGCTCAGAAAACAGGCTGGACACAGACTGTAGAAAAGCTTTCAAAGAGTTTCAAAAGGGACAGCAAACTGAAGGAGCTAATTGAGAGAGTAAGAGAAGAAAGGAGAGTAAAAGGGCAGGGGGAGGAGGTCTCTGAGTGAATTATAAACACACTTCAAAGTTCTGCTCATGGCTGGCTGTCTATCCAAATCTTGTTTTGTTTTGCTTTTCCTCTCAGTCTATTCCTCTCTTCTTCTCGCATTATTTCAAAATGGCTTTTCCCCCCTTTTTAATGTTTTTGAACTGCCAAGGATAGCAAGGAGCCTGCTTTTAGGGGATCCTCAGGAATATTTCACTTTCTGTTTTCTCATCTATAAGGTAATTATAACACATCCTAGGATTATCACACACACACACACACACAAAATAACAGAACTTTTCAGCAAATGGTGCTGGGAAAACTGGATATCCACATGCAAAAAAAAAAAAAAAAAAAAAAAAAAAAACAGCTAGACCCTTATACCATATACAAAAATTAACTCAAAATGGACCAAAGACCTAAATATAAGAGTGAAAATGACAAACCTCTCAGAAGAAAACATAGAAGAAATGTTTCATGACACTGGATTTGACAGTGTTTTCTTGGATGTGACACCAAAGGTACAGGTAGCAAAAGAAAAAACAGATAAATTGGATCATATCAAAATTTAAAACTTTAGTGAGCAAAGGACACAGTCAACCAAGTGAAAACACAATCCACTGAATGGAAGAAAATATTTGCAAATCATATATCTGGTAAAGGATTTGTGATGGTTAATATTAGGTGTCAACTTGATTGGACCGAAGGATGCTTCCATGGCTGGTGAAGTATTGTTTCTGGGTGTGTCTTTGAAGGTGTTGCCAGAGGAGATTGACATTTGAGTCAGTGTACTGAGAGAGGAAGATTCACCCTCAATATGGTTGGGCACCGTACAATTGCGTGTCACCATGGCCAGAAGAAAGCAGGCGGAAGAAGGTGGAACAAGCTTGCTTGCTGAAGCTTCTGGCTTCCTTCTCCCCATTCCCCCTTGCCCTGCCATACTGGATGCTTCCTCCCGCTCCTCCTGCCCTTGGACATCAGACTCCAGGTTCTTCGGCCTTTACACACTGAGACTTGCATGGGGGGGCCGGGGAGTGGGTGTCGTGCCTTTGGGACTGACTTAAAGTCTGCTCTGTTGTTTTCCCTGGTTTTGAGGCTTTCAGCCCAAACGAGCCACTACTGGCTTCTCTCCTTCCCAGCTTCCAGATGGCCTATTGTGGGACTTCGCATTATAACTGTGTGTGCCAATTCTCCCAAATAAACTCCCTTTCATATATACATATATTCTATTAGTTCTGTCCCTCTGGAGAATACTGACTAGTACAGGATTATAAGGGGTTAATAACTAGAATATATAAAGAACTACAATAACAACAAAAACAAACCTAATTAAAAAGGGACAAAATACTTGAATAGACATCTCTCCAAAGAAGGGATACAAAATGGCCAAGAAGCACATGAAAAGATACTCACATAACTAATCATTAGGGAAATGCAAATCAAGACAATGAAATACTACCTTGCACCTATTAATATGGCTACTATAAAAAATAGAAATAAGTGCTGGTGAGAATGTGGAGAGACTGGAACCCTTGTGCAATGTTGGTGGGGATATAAAATGGTGCAGCTGCTATAGAAGGGAGTATGGCAATTCCTCAAAAAATTGAAAGTAGAATTACCATATGATCCAGTAATTCTACTTTTGACATAGACCCCAAAAACCTGAAAGCAGGGATGCAAACAGATTATTTTTACACCTATGTTCATTGCAGCATTAGTCAGAATAGCTAAAAGATGGAAGCTACCCGCATGTCACTGATGGATGAATGGAGATACAAAACACAGTATACGCATACAATGGAATATTACTTAGCTTTAAAAAGGAAGGAAATTCTGACACATGCTACAGCAGGGATGAACCTTAAGGGCATTAAGCTAAGTGAAATAAGCAGTTAGAAAATACCATATGATTCTACTTATATGACAAACTTACTTGGCAAACCTAAAGTAGCCAAATTCAGAAAGACAAAAAGTAGAACAGTGGTTATTGGGGACTGGAGAAATAGGGCATCAATGTCTAATGGGTATAGAGTTTCAGTTTGGGAAGCTGAAAGGAGTTTTGGAGATGGATGGTGGTAATGGCTGCACAATAGTATGAATGCATTTAATGCCACTGAAGTATACACTTAAAAGTGATTACGATGGGCCAGGCGCGGTGGCTCACGCCTGCAATCCTAGCACTTTGGGAGCCGAGGCGGACAGATCATGAGGTCAAGAGATTGAGACCATCCTGGCCAACATGGTGATACCCCGTCTCTACTAAAAATACAAAAATTAGCTGGGTGTGATGGCAGGCACCTGTAGTCCCAGCCACTCGGGAGGCTGAGGCAGGAGAATCACTTGAACCTGAGAGGCGGAGGTTGCAGTGAGCTGAGATCGCACCACTCCAGCCAGGTTGCACTCCAGCCTGGCAACAGTGCGAGAGTCTGTCTCAAACAAACAAACAAACAAACAAAAAACAAACAAAAAAAGATTATGATGGTAAACTCTATGTTATGTGTATTTTATCACAATCAAAAGAAGAAATAATTTTTTAAAAGGTAACATATATTAAGCATTCAGCAAAGAATTTGGCAATGAATCTTTGCTCCTTCTTTTCCTCCTGATGCAATCCTTTGTTTCAAGGTTCTTTTTAAGTTACCTAAGGAGATCAGCCCTAACCAGCCCTGCCATTTTATCTGGCTGAGCATCCCAGGGCAAATTCTTTTCTTCTCTGGGCTTTGGTTTTGTCAACCATTAAGAAAGAAGAAAAAGAATAAGATTAAACTACATTACATTTCCTTTTAACTATAAAACTAAGAACACATTGAAGGTAAAATAAATAGGCTGGCAGGAAGGAAGAAAAAGATATTCTGGAGCATTTATTATATGTCAAATATTGTACTAAGGGCTGGGGATCCACAAATATGAATATACAAAAGGAAGATAATTCCTGATTTAGGTGAAAATAATAATAGAAATCACAATCTTGTATATAGGTGCTACTAGAGGGTTACTGGAATAGAACGGATTACCTACCAGAGAAAATCCAGGGAAAATCCATCACAGAGGTGATAATTGAGGAGGACTTCTTTTTGAGGAGGGAGGTGAGGAATTAGGAGTGAATGTGGTGGAAAAGACGCAGAAGGGCTATCAGCAGAAGCACCTTACAGAGTGCATGCACTAGTCAGGGTCCCAGAACAGTCCAGAGAAGTGGTGGGAGCCAGTCAGGAAAGACATTTTGGGGTCTGATTGCTAAATGCCAAAAAAAAAAAAAAAAAAAAAAAAAAAAAGCTGTGAAAAGGAGCTTAGACCTTATCTTGAAGGCAGTGGGGGACCACTGATAGTTTTAACTGGAGAGGGATAGGATCCAGTGTGCATGGTAGAAATATCATTTGGCAAGCAATGGCAACAAAAGCCAAAATTGACAAATGGGATCTAATTAAACTAAAGAGCTTCTGCACAACAAAAGAAACTACCATCAGAGTGAACAGGCAACCTACAGAATGGGGGAACATTTTTGCAATCTACTCATCTGACAAAGGGCTAATACCCAGAACCTACAAAGAACTGAAACAAATTTACAAGACAAAAACAACCCCATCAAAAAGTGGGCAAAGGATACGAACAGACACTTCTCAAAAGAAGACATTTATGCAGCCAACAGACACATGAAAGAATGCTCATCATCGCTGGCCATCAGAGAAATGCAAATCAAAACCACAATGAGATACCAGCCACACCAGTTAGAATGGTGATCATTAAAAAGTCAGGAAAAAACAGGTGCTGGAGAGGATGTGGAGAAATAGGAACACTTTTACACGGTTGGTGGGACTGTAAACTAGTTCAACCATTGTGGAAGACAGTGTGGCAATTCCTCAAGGATCTAGAACTAGAAACACCATTTGGCCCAGTCATCCCATTACTGGGTATATACTCAAAGGATTATAAATCATGCTGCTATAAAGACACATGCACACGTATGTTTATTGTGGCACAATACACAATAGCAAAGACTTGGAACCAGCCCTACCCAAGGTTCCACCAATGATAGACTGGATTAAGAAAATGTGGAACATATACACCATGGAATACTATGCAGCCATAAAAAACGATGAGTTCATGTCCTTTGTAGGGACATGGATGTAGCTGGAAACCATCATTCTCAGCAAACTATCACAAGGACAGAAAACCAAACACCACATGTTCTCACTCATGGGTGGGAATTGAACAATGAGAACACTTGGACACAGGAAGGGGAACACGACACACTGGGGCCTGTCGTGGGTGGGGGGAGGGGGGAGGGGGGAGGGATAGCATTAGGAGATATACCTAATGTAAATGACAAGTTAATGGGTGCAGCACACCAACATAGCACATGTATACATATGTAACAAGCCTGCATGTTGTGCACATGTACCCTAGAACTTAAAGTATAATAAAAATAAATAAATAAATAGGCCGGGCACAGTGGCTCATGCCTGTAATCCCAGCATTTTGGGAAGCCGAGGCAGGTGCATCACAAGGTCAGGAGATCGAGACTAGCCTGGCCAATGTGGTGAAACCTTGTCTCTACTAAAAAATTACAAAAATTACCCAGGTGTGGTGGCGTGTGCCTGTAGTCCCAGCAACTCAGGAGGCTGAGGCAGGAGAATCGCTTGAACCCAGGAGGCGGAGGTTGCAGTGAGCCGAGATCACGCCACTGCACTCCAGCCTGGGCGACAGAGTGAGACTACGTCTCCAAAAAAAAAAAAAAAAAAAAAAAAAAAAAAAAAAATATATATATATATATATATATATATACACACACACACACACATACACACACACACATATATATATGAGAAATATTGCTGGGCACGGTGGCTCACGCCTGTAATCCTAGCACTTTGGGAGGCCGAGGTGGGCGGATCACGAGGTCAGGAAATCGAGACCACGGTGAAACCCCGTCTCTACTAAAAATACAAAAAAATACAAAAAAAAAAAAAAAAAAAAAAAAATTAGCCGGGCGTGGTGGCGGGTGCCTGTAGTACCAGCTACTCGGGGGGCTGAGGCAGGAGAATGGCGTGAACCCGGGGGGCGGAGCTTGCAGTGAGCCGAGATCGCGCCACTGCACTCCAGACTGGGCGACAGAGTGAGACTCCGTCTCAAAAAAAAAAAAAGAAGAAAAAAAAAAAGGAAAGAAATATCACTTTGGCAACAACATAGATGAGGACAGATCAAGGGAAACAGGAAGCCCAGACAAAACAGGATGAGGGCCTGAACAACGGCAGTGGCAGCAGGGAAGGAGAGGAAAGAAAGATCCCTTTGCCTCAAGCAGCTCCCATAGATAAAGGCAGGAATGGTACGCAAACTCCAGAAGGTTGGCTGTTGCACACCAGGGACCTTGAACCACATTCTTATTTCTAAACAGTTTCTGACGAATTCTGAATGTCCCCAGGTCCAGGGCAATCACTCAAAGGGAGGAAACTGGCATAAAAGTTAATCTGTTTCAGCTGCTATGCTATCCTCCACCCCTTCTCACCAGAAATAATGGGAGGCAGCACTGGAAAAAGGAGCATCTGGATGCAGTAAAGACCCATCCCTTCCCGCGCTGGAGCTGTTGGCTCATCCCTGGAAATCACAACAATCAAGAATGGAGAATCGTTCTTTTCATCCCTTCTCACAGCATTATCCCAGCGACCTCATCCCCTAACAATGGTGTGGTCTGTGTTATGTTTTCCCTCCATCGCTGCCCCTCCCTGCCGCTGCACAACAGAGATGCTGTGCCCCAGAGGCCGCTGAGGTTGGAGGCCTCTCAGCCTCTGAACAAGTCTGTGAGCATTTGGATGCATCCTCAGAAGAAGCTGCATAATCAGATGAAAAAGACCAAACCTTAACTAAAAGCAGTGGTGAAGAACCATTTTTTCCTCCATTAAGCCAGCTAAAAGATTTTCATGACACTTCTCAGTAGTGTGATAAAACAGACACCCTTGTACGTTGCTCTGAACTATTTGTTGGTATTATATATTTGGAAAATAATTGGCAGTATTTCAAATGCCTTAAAAATGTTCATTCCTTTGTGCCCAATAATTCTCATTTCTGGCATCTGACTTTAAGGTAATAATTCAAAGGAAAGAAAAAGATGTATGTATGAAGATACATATTGCAGTACTAGTTGGGGAAAAAAGTGGTAAAGTTTCTGTTCTTTAGGGTTTTTTTCTCCCATGTTTTCCTCTCTAACTTACCCTTAGTTTTGGTAATGTTCATCTCTATAGCTCTTGATAGAACCAAATATGACAGAAATTGGAATCGCTCACCCATGTTCACAATCTAAACAAGATCTGCTATAAAAATAACTCACTATATGACTAACCACACTTAGCAGAGAGCCACATTTGAGGCCTTTTCATTTTATGGGATATAATATTATTAAAGTGCACTTAAAATAAAAAATTAACTTATACATTTAGTATTCTACTGTATACCAGGCACTGTGCTACTGGGTGAGGGTATAGCAGTAAACAAAACAGACATGGTTCATGATCTCAGAGCCAAGTATCTGGCCGAGATATAAAGAAACTTTTTTTTTTTTTTTTTTTTTTGAGACTGAGTGTTGCTCTGTCACCTAGGATGGAGTGCTGGAGTGCAGTGGTGTGATCTCAGCTCACTGCAACCTCTACCTCCTGGGTTCAAGCAATTCTCCTGCCTCAGCCTACTGAGTGGCTGGGATTACAGGTACACACTATCGCACCGGCTAATTTTTGTATTTTTGTGGAGATGGGGTTTCGCCACGTTGGCCAGGCTGGTCTTGAACTCCTGGCCTCAATTGATCCGCCCCCGCTTGGCCTCCCAAAGTGCTGGGATTACAGGCATGAGCCACTGGGCCCAGCCGAGAAGAAACAGATAATTTTGAAAAACAATTTTATTTTCTTATTTTCTTTTTTTCTAGAGACAAGGGGTCTCACTATGTTGCTCAGGCAGGATTTGAGCTCTTTGACTCAAGCAATCTTCTTCCTTCAGCCTCCCAGCAGCTGGGACTACAGGCATGTGCCATCATGCCCAGCTAAGAAACAGGTAATTATGATAAAGCATGATCAATATTATGATCAAGGAAAATATGGTGTACCATGAGAATTAATAGCAAGGAAGAGGGTCTTATCCTTGTTCAATGTGGGAAGAAGATAAGGAATTTGGACATCATCCTAAGGACAACAGAAAAGAGGAGTGCGATGGCTGGATTTATGTTCCAGAAAGATCACTCTCGCTGCTGTATGAAAAGCTTGAGAAGAGCAAGCCTCGTGTCAGGTATATTAACTGGGAGATTTTTTTCCTTTGAGAGAAGGTCTCACTCTGTCACCCAGGCTGAAGTGCAGTGGCACTATGACAGCTCACTGCAGCCTCCAAAGTAGCTATGATTACAGGTGTGCACCACCACACCTGGCTAATTTTGCTTTTTTTTTTTTTTTTTTTTTTTTTGGGTAGAGATGGGGTTTTGTCATGTTGCCCAGGCTGATCTATCTCAAACTCCTAGGCTCAAGTGATCCACCTGCCATGGCCTCCCAAAGTGCTGGGGTTATAGGCATGAGCCACTGCGCCCAGTCTCAACTGGGAGATATTATAGTCCCAGTAAGAAATTATGGCTTAAATTATGTTGAGCAATGGAGAGAGAGAGAAGGTAATGCAAAAGAGATATTTAACAGATCAACTTGTTAGTCAATGCTGGAATGTGGGGGTTGAGACAGAGTGAAGAATGACTTACAGGTCTCTAGCTTGAGCCAACTATGATGTCTACTGAGGTAGGATTCCCGGAGATCTACTAAAGGGCATATGATACTGAGTTCAATTTTAAACATTTAGAATTGGAGGGTCTTCAAGGCATCCTTGTGGAGCTGAGCTGTAGGCCAAGGATTTGGTCTGAAAAGTTCATGCATGGATTGGAGATGTAAATTTGGATGTCATAGCATATAGGAAAGGTAACTGAAGCAGTGAGGGTGGATATGAGCACCCCTGTACCAAGGACTTATTAACCTTAGCACAGTACTATGAGCTGTGAGAGAGGAAACAGGGGGAACAGAGGTTTTCCACAAGCTTCCAGGATGCTTTCCCACTATCTTCCATTCATCTCTGGCTGACAGAAACTACCCATATCTATGGCCTGCTCTGCCTCCTGCTTACCTGTATTACTGCTGGAACTTATCACTTTATGTTATACTTTTTGGCTGAATTACCTCTTTACTATAGATTTTAAGTTCCTTGCAAGCAGGAAAAATGGCTCATGTCTTTTTACTCCTAGCCCACAGAAGTGTGGAGTGCAGTATGTGTTCAGTAACTGGATAAATGGTTCCTGTAATTAAGAGATGCAGCACAGATCACACTGCATTTCCTCTAATATCTCTCATTTTATAAACATTATACTAGAGGAGGGAGAAGACTACATGTATGATTTAACAAAAATTCAGTTTTCGGAAAACTTTTGAAAAGTACTCCACTTGCATTTAAAAATTGACATGTTCTTCAGAGATGGAGGCATTACATTACTCAACTTTCAAACTATACTTCAAGGCTATAGTAACCAAACAGCCATGGTATTGTTACAAAAACAGACACACAGACCAATGGAACAGAATAGAGAACCCAGAAATAAAGCCACACACCTACAACAAACTGATATTTGACAAAGTTTAAAAAAAAAAAAAAGGAATGGGGATAAGACTCTTCAATAAATGTTGCTGGGAAAACTGGCTAAATATATGCAGAAGAATAAAACTAGACTCCTACATATGATACACACTTATTAACTCAAGATAGATTAAAGACTTAAATGCAAGATCTCAGCTGGGCACAGTGGCTCACACCTGTATTCCCAGCACTCTGTGAGGCCGAGGTGGGCGGGTCACCTGAGATCAAGAGTTTCAGACCAGCCTGACCAACACGGTGAAACCCTGTCTCTACTAAAAATACAAAAATCAGCCGGGCGTGCTGGCGCACGCCTGTAATCCCAGCTACTCAGGAGGCTGAGGCAGGAGAATCACTTGAACCCAGGAGGCGGAGGTTGCAGTGACCCAAGATCATGCCGCTGCACTGCAGCCTGGGTGACAGAGGGAGATTCTGTCTCAAAAAAATAAAAAAAAAAAAAAGTAAGATCTCAAACTATAAAAATCCTAGAATAAAATAGAAAATACCCTTCTAGACATCAGCCTTGTCAAGGAATTTATGACTAAGTCCTCTAAAGCAATTACAACAAAAGCAAAAATTGACAAGTGGGACCTAATTAAACTGAAGAGCTTGCACACAGCAAAAGAAACTGTCATGAGAGTAAACAGACAACCTACAGAATGAGAGAAAATATTTGTAAACTATGCATCTGACAAAGGACTAATACCAAGAATCTTTATATAAGAACTTAAATAATTCAATTAAAAAACAAATAATACCATTATAAAGTGGGCAAAGGACATGAACAGACATTTCTCAAAAGATGACATACAATGGGCCAACAAACATTTTTAAATGCACAAACATCACTAATCATCAGAGAAATGCAACTCAAAACCACAATGAGAGACCATCTCACACCACTGAGAATGGCTGTATTGAAAAGTAAACAAAACAAACAAAAAAAAAAACAGATGCTGGGGAGGCTGTGGAGCAAAGGAAATCCTTATACACTGTTGATGGGAATGTAAATTACTTCAGCCACTGTGGAAAGCAGTTTGGAGACTTTGCAAAGACTAAAAATAGAACTACCATTCAACTCAGCAATCCCATTACTGAGTCTATATCCAAAGGAAAATAAATTGTTCTACCAGGAAGACATATGAACTCTCATGTTTACTGCAGCACTATTTACAACAGCAAAGACATGGAATCAACTTAGGTGCCCATCAATGGTGGGCTGGATTTAAAATATGGTACATATACACCTTGGAATACTACACAGCCATAAAAAGTATGGAATCACATCCTTTGCAGCAGCACGTATGCAGCTGGAGATCATTATTCTAAGTGAATTAATGCAGAAACAGAAAATCAGGCCTGATGCGGTGGCTCATGTCTGTAATCTCAGCACTCTGGGAGACTGAGATGGGTGGATCACCTGAGGTCAGGAGTTCAAGACCAGCCTGGCCAACATGGTGAAACCCCGTGTCTACTAAAATACAAAAAATCAGCCAGGCGTGGTGGCGTGCGCCTGTAATCCCAGCTACTTGAGAGGCTGAGGCAAGAGAGTTGCTTGAACCCAGGAGGCAGAGGCTGCAGTGAGCCGAGATCATGCCACTGTATTCTAGCCTAGGCGACAGAGCGAGGCTCCATCACCCCACTCCAAAACAAAAAAAGGAAACAAAACCAAATACCACATGTTCTCACTTACAAGTGGGAACTAAATATTGGATATACACAGACATAAAGACAGGAACAGTAGATACTGAGGACTCCAAAAAGGTCGGGGGAGGGAGGAGGGGGGTAAGGGTTGAGAAATTACCTATTGGGTACTATGTTCACTATTTGGATAACAGGATCAATAGAAGCCTACACTTCAGCATCTTGCAGTATATCCATGGAACAACCCTACACGTATACCCCCTGAATTTTTTTTTTTTGAGACAAAGCCTGACTCTGTCGCCCAGGCTGGAGTGCACTGGCGCCATGTCGGCTCACTGCAACCTCCGCTTCCCGGGTTCAAGCAATTCTCCTCCCTCAGCCTCCTGAGTAGCTGGGACTACAGGTGCCTGCCACCATGTCTGGCTAATTACTGTATTTTCAGTAGAGATGGGGTTTTGCCATGTGGGCCAGGCTGGTCTCAAACTACTGACCTCAGGTGATCTGCCCACCTTGGCCTCCCAAAGTGCTGGGATAACAGGTATGATCCACCACATCCGACCCCCTCTGATTTTTTTTTTTTTTTTAAAGAGGCATCTTCTTAAAATGTGAAATTCTTTCTGCTTGCTGTGAGGTCACTGTCCACGAGTACACAGTAGGAGACACAGTTCTACAAGTATCACATCATATTCTGGGTGATCTTTAGCAGCCTCCTCTGGTTCTCATGTAAGACAAGCTCCCTTCGGCATCATCCTTGACTTAAGTTTGATCCCAAGAGTGGGGACTTATTAGCACTTATTTACTTATGATGCTGTGATGATGGATAGTTCAGGAGACTTACACAGGGCTGGTCTCTACTCACAAATGTTCCTGGATAGATGATAAATAAAACATTCAGAATAGGTAAGATTAAATATTTATATTCCACTCAGACAGAAGATTAAGTACATTAGAGCAGAGGAAAATGGAATGGCCAAGGGAGTATAATGGAAAAAGAAAGGTGCTAGAGGGAAAGCAATGGCTAGTCTTTCATGAGTCTGGGAAAGATAAAGATACAATCTAACATAATCTACCACACTGGTAAGGGAAGGGGAATATCAATCCATATGCTAGAAGCCATGCTAAGTGCTTTATACATAGTCTCTCGTTATTCACTATAATCTTCTGAAGTAGGAATCCTTATTCCCATTTTCCAGATAGTGTAACTGAAGTTCAGGGAAGTAAACAACTTCACCAAGGTCTGATGACAACCAAGTATTTCCAAAATCCAAAAGACCGTACAAGGTAAGAATTACGCCTCTGGATAAAACTCCCAAAGGAAGATGGTCATTTTCACATTCACTTACAGTTATGGCCAGTTAATCTAAAGTCATTAATTTTACAGTGATGGGCCAGAGACAACTTCTATCAGCTATGAAAGCTGACTGTTAAACTTTTAGGAACTTTGCAACCCAATTTACTTTGCAATGGTAGTCTGAAATCAGTCGTGGTGTGAATATTTACACCATGGAAATTGGCAAACTATGCAAACTAGGGCATCTTATTTTTTTTTGCTGAGAACTTGTCATTAAATATGTACCTGCACATTGCTACTTGAGAACCTTAGAGATGGAAGTAAATAACTTTTATCTTGTTTGTCAAGTCCCATCCAAGTTCTATCTATTGATTTTAGTTGCCTGGAAGGCTGTGTTGAGAAGGATTCTGAGACTTTGTTTGCAGTTATCCATCATAAAGAACCTGCCAAAACTAAGAAGTAATGTCTATTACAGGTGGGGAGGGGAAGCAACAGTGGCCATGCCATGTGCTTAACCATCCCTGACAGTCCAATGCTCTAATTTTAGTCATGAAAAAACAGAGACCCAGAGAGGCAAAGTGATTTGCCTGAAGCCACAGAATTAATTAGTGGCAGAGCTGAGACTAGGAACCAAGTAATTTGAGTCCTAGTCCACTGATCATTCCAGACAGCACAGAAACCATGTTGCTGAGGCTCTATTAATAATATTGAACAACACTGGAATGATGAAGATCCCTAAGTAAGAATGTTGGAGAGGACATACGAACACACAGAGAGGTGGACTAGAATGAACTCTGGTTCTTTCAGCCCTGTGGGTTTATGATGCTAGATTTCTAAGAACTCTATCTGTGTTCTGATGTGCCTTTTTCCTGACCACAGCAACTACTCCCACCTAAAGTGTGGGCTTTCAAAGATCTTACATGACTTAGCAACATCCTGACAACCACTACACTGTCAGTAGTTAAATCACAAGATATATAGATTATACTTCAAAGGTGGTTTCTCTAGAAAATATGCCATTAGCAATGCCATGAATAAAAAAGAAAATTCACAATAGTCTATTCCTATGAACTTTCAGTAGTGAGCTATCCCCAAACCATTTTTGTTCATTTCTTTTTAAACACTCTATTTTTTTAACAATATGGCTCAAGAATTGAGGCATAAAATAGCAAACAGTAAGTCTTTCCCTACCCTAACTCCAGCCATCCTGTTCTGCTTTGTAGAGACAATCATTCTTATCTTATGTTTCATTTCACACATATTTTATGGCTACAACAGTGAATATGTATAATGTCTTCCCCTTTTTAATACATATAGTAAAGCATCATAGTATATTAAATGCATTTCACTTTATTCCACTTATATCTTGAAGCTTATTCTATATCCATATCTAAAGAACTTCATTACTTTTTATGAAAGATGCTTCCAACCTTGTGTGATAGAAAAAGCCTTATACCCTTATTTTGACATAAATGTCTCATTTAAAATATCACAACTTGATGCCAGAGGAGGGCTATAAAATACAAACACCACTCAAATGCAAACATTACTTAAGGTCACATGGATAAACTTTTAAGGGGACTTCATTTTTGCATTTATTTGGATTTCTTTATAAAATGAAACAACATATAGTGGTCACAGGTCAATAGGATAACAGTAAACCCTACTGAATCAAATTTGGACAATTTTTTTCTAAATGAAGAGAAAATAACTGAAACTTTGGTCATGAAAGCACTCTGAACGGCCTTTGTATAGGAACAAGAAATTGTTACTTCAAATTATTTCTGTCCTTTTTCCAAAAAAAGAGTCATGTTGCTTACATGAATTTGTATGTGGTGCCTGCATTCTGCTATGAGCTTCATGAGGTCAAGGATAACAGTTTGTTGCTCTTTGAGCTCTCAGCACAGAATAGGACCTTATTAACTTTTCTTGAATACATGAAATTCTATTGTAGAGAATTTTTAAGTCATCTCAGAACTAACTCAGTTTGCTACCCTCAAATATATACAAAGCAGACACAGTTCTGACCCAGTAAAATTTCCCCATAAGCTATGCTTTGGGAAAAAAGTCTTAAAACCTTGTTGAGGATTTACTGGAGGTAAGAAGAAGTCCTAGAAGTAGGAAAGCCAGAAAGTGGTGATGGAGTGATGGGATGAAGGCTAAGAAGAAACTGGATAGAGATTTATTTGAGCAAAGATCCCGCTTATGTTCTTTAACCACAGTAAGTAAGCCACCATTCTTTGTCTGTACTCAAGATCATTCCTATTTAGCCCAAATGCATCATGTCTATTATTCCACATGATTCTACAAATATGTACTGAGCATCTGTGGTGGGTATACAGTGGGAACTCAATAAATCGGTATCTGAGTCAATTTTAATCCTCATGTCATATTATCATCACTTCTGTACATGTCTGATTCACTAATAGTCTATAAGAATGACAAACAATCATGTTTTAATTTTCGTTGCATCTTAATATGAAATGGGGTCTGCTGGGCATTCAAAGTCTAATCAATAAACAGAATAGGTAACCAAGGACCTCAAGCTGGGAATGGTTGCGGGAGAAGGAAAGTGATCAAGAGATGCTTCATATGAAAATAACAATATCTACGATGAGCCTTATAGGATGAACAATATTTCCAGAAACAGATTCTGGGGCCAAGATATGAAGCATGGAAGAAAGAAAATAATATTCAGAACATAATGGGGAAGCCATTATTAAAGTGCATAGAGGTAGCAATATTCATGAAGTGTTGGGAAACAATATACCATTGAGTGTTTCTAGAGCCTACAGGGACCCAGGAAAATATGAGAATGAAAAGGTAGGTTGAGTCCCAATCACAGTGGGACTTAAATGGTGTACTAAATAGTTTGAACTTTTCCTTGAAAAACAATGGTGAGCCCCCCAAATTTTGAGAATAATACATTTTTTAAAAATCAGGATTTAAGGGCAAGACAGAGCTGGGTTTATATCCTAAACTCTTAATAACTAGCAGTGTCACTTTGGATAAATCATTAAATTTCTTTGAACTTTAGTTTTTTCTCTAGAAGATGGATATAATACCTTACTAGATTGAATTGAAGAAGTGGATGTTAAAGACCTCTATAAACTGGCAAGTACAGCATAAATATTATAATAAGCTGTGCTGGCCAGGCGCGGTGGCTCAAGCCTGTAATCCCAGCACTCTGGGAGGCCGAGACAGGTGGATCACAAGGTCAGGAGATCGAGACCATCCTGGCTAACACGGTGAAACCCCCTCTCTACTAAAAAATACAAAAAAAAAAAAAAACTAGCCGGGCGAGGTGGCAGGCGTCTGTAGTCCCAGATACTCGGGAGGCGGAGGCAGGAGAATGGCATAAACCTGGGAGGTGGAACTTGCAGTGAGCTGAGATCCTGCCACTGCACCCCAGCCTGGGCGACAGAGCGAGACTCCATCTCGGAAAAAAAAAAAAAAGAAAAAAAAAATAATAAGCTGTGCTTTAGCAAAACATCTTACAAACTAGTTGAGAATTTGTTGAGGGTGGAAGGAAGGCCTAGAAGTGGAAAAGTGAGAAAGTCGTGGTGGGCTGATCATTTGCTTGTGCAGATGAGGACAAAGCCCTATCACCCTCACCTGCAGACACAAGGACCTGACTTTGAACCCTTCCCTGAGCAAGATTCTGAGAAACGGATATATCCACCAACCACTAGGCACTCTTGGGTCCACATTGTTTGATAAAATAAATCCTGGGTCAATAATCTCAATGGGATGACAAACAATTTCCTGTTGCAGGGCATTTACTGGTAGCATTGCATTTGTAGTCTTCCCAATCAGCAGTCCATTAAGCAGCTACTAAAAACACTAAGCTGAAGGCGGCTTTAAAAAAAGACATTATGTGTAAGACATTAATAATAGGGAAAGCTGGGTATGGGATATATAGGAACTCTGTACCATCTTCTCAGTTTTTCTGTAACTCTAAAACTGAAAAAAAGTCTATAAAAAATGACATTACAGGCTTAAAGTAGATTTACTCATAATAATCAAAAGCTGGAAATGGCACAGGCATCCATCTGAAGGAGAATGCATAAACAAAGTGGTACATTCATGCAACGGAATACTACTCAGCAATAAAAAGGAATGGTCTATAAATACATTCAACAACATGGACGGATCTCAAAAAGTATTATACCAAATGAAAGAAGCCTTACACAAAAGAGTACATACTGTATGATTCTGTTTCTATGAGATGCTAAAACAGGCAAAACTAATCCATGGTAGAAAAAAATCAGAATGATTGTTCCTTCTGGAGGGTGGCGGTGGGGTGAGAATTGTTTGGAAGGGGGAATGGGGAAACTTTCTGGAACGATGGTAATGTTTTATATAGTCTGATAGGAGCTTTAGTTACATTTTTGTCAAATCTCAAAGAACACTTAAGATTGACATTTCACTTCATGTACATTTTTACCTCAAAGAAAAATACTCAACAAATGTGGAACTCTAGAGAATGAAATGCATGCTAAAATATTTAGGGAGAAATGTGCTAATGTCTGCAATTCACTTTAAATGCTATAAAAAATAATATACACAATGGGTGGTCAAAGGAACGGATAGATGAATAGGTATGTGATACAGCAAGCATAGTAAAATACTAATGACAGAATCTAGATGGTTGATACATAGGTGTTAATTGTAAAATTCTTTCAATCTTGCTGTATGTTTGAAATTTTTCATTTAAAAATGTTAGCAAAACTAAAGAACATTTTTGGGGTTTTGTGTCTGGGTTGCGTGGCTAGGAGAAAGAGAGTAGAGAGTGTTTAAGGCCAGCCTTGTAGGTGCTTTATAGTAATTAAAAATCCCTTACACTTAACTTTTTACGTGAATACAGATGGCCCTTTCATATTCATCCTCATTTTGTCCCCCAGTACGATTTATGTATCTCTCATCTGTGTTTCTGTTAATATCTTTCTTTCAGCATTTATAATATCACTTTGTAACTATTTTCATCTCTGCATCCCCCTACTAGACCATCATTAACTCCTTGAAGGCAGGGCCTTGTCTTTCTTTTTTGATGTGTTCACAGTAACTGACACATATAGTAGACACTCACTCTAGCATTTGTTGAGAATATCCTAGGTACTCAACAAGTACAAGGTGAGCTGGCTGCTGGGGCAACTAGACCATTTTAGAGGCCACAGGGAAATGTGAAGATTTCCCATAGAAAGGCATGATTTTATGGAAGCAGCTTTATACTTGGAAGGTGTTATAATATCTAGAAGCAGAGAGATCTGTTTGGATTTTCTCATCTAGCTTTTATCTCGCCATACTGCTTCCTGAAATACTTTCTAGACGAAGTTGGTTGATATGTACAATAGGTTGGCCCACTCAACATCGATTCCACTCCCCTTCTAGTTAGAAAATCTGGAAAACTAAAAATCACCTTTACCAAATTTGCTTGCAGGTAATCTGCCAATTACTTGCATTCATGTAAGACTGGTAAGGTGGAAATGAGGCAACGACCATTTTCCTGTTCTCTTTTGGCTGTTTCTTGTTTCTACTGGCAAACAAGGATATAGACATTTGATGGTTTTATGCAGCTGAGGTATTCTCCAGCCTCCTGCATGCCATGGGGCAGGTGCATTAGTAGCTTCTCAAGCCTGACCTCCCATACCCGAGACCACAGCTATGGGGTGTGGGTGTGGGTTAAATGGATCACCAGTGGTGTCCTAGGAAGTCATCTATGTAGTTCTTGACTAGAACATGCAGCTCTAGTTCTTCCTACCGTTTGGTAAGCATCTAATTCCTTGCATTAAATTCCTTCCTGTTTAAAGTATCTCAAGTGATTTCCATTTCTCACAGTGACCCCTGGGTATAAAAATAAAGAAGTTTGAGTGACAAACAGCAGGTCCTTGGGGACAGGAAAGAAGGGCTTTGCATTTTGGAGTTTCTCACAAGTACCCATTCAAGAAAATGTTGAACCTTACTTTGGGCCAAGCTCTGGGCTAAGGGCTGGAATCAAGAAATAGTGGTTTGCTTTGAGATAGGAGACTCATGTTAACATGTGAAAGAAGGGCCCATAGTGATAGATGACAGAGAAGGAAGTGATGGTCAGAATGAGAATCCAGGTGAAGGGGTAGATTTATCGGGAGAGAAAAGGCTTACTCTTAGACCTCTAAAACCAAATAGTGACTATATACTTAGCATCTTACGCACAGCATATTCATTTATATTATTTCATTGTACATTTCCTCTTCCCACCCCCTCGTTTTTTGGTTAACATTTGGATGCTTTCCATATGGCAGGCACTTTAACGTATTTTCTCAATTGAACTGTGGAACACCCTATGAAGTATAAAGTTATTAGTTCTAGAATTTGCCTGAGGTCTCACAGTTATTAATAGTAGAACCAGGCTGGGTGCAATGGCTCATGGCTGTAATCCCAGTACTTTGGGAGACTGAGGTCAGCAGATCATTTGAGGTCAGGAGTTCAAGACCAGCCTGGCCAACATGGTGAAACCCTGTCTCTTCTAAAAAATACAAAAATTAGTAGGGCATGGTGGTGGGCACCTGTAATCCCAACTACTTGGGAGGCTGAGGCAGGAGACTGCATGAACCCAGGAAGTGGATGTTGCAGTGGGCCAAAATTGCGCCACTGCACTCCTGCCTGGGTGACAGAACGAGACGCTGTCTCAAAAAATAAATAAAAATAAAATAAATAAATAAATAAATAGTAGGACCAGCACTCCAACTCTTTTGATCCAAATTCTCCATTCTTTTTTTTTTTGAGGGGACTGAGTCTCGCTCTGTTGCCTGGCTGAGTGCAGTGGCGCCATCTAGGCTCACTGCAGTCTCTGCCTCCCAGGTTCAAGCGATTCCCCTGCCTCAGCCTCCCCAGTAGCTGGGACTACAGGTGTGCACCACCACAGCCAGCTAATTTTTGTATTTTTAGTAGAGACGGGGTTTTACCATGTTGGCCAGGATGATCTTGATCTCCTGACCTCCTGATCCATCTGCCTTGGCCTCCCAAAGTGCTGGTATTACAGGTGTGAGCCACCGTGCCCAGCACCAAATCCTCCATTCTTAAGGGATAACAAATCCAGAATTTCAGTTCTTCAAAAGACCTAATGTGTTTAAACACACTGTACAAACATGAGGAAGTGCTATCCTTACTACAGAAAACCTCTTTCTGTAAGCTTGAAGTCCTCAGGATAAGAGGAACAGTGCCCACGCTGCTCTGGGCCTAGAAAGGGATTACAGAGGTCCTAGGCTGGCTCAGATCAGACCAAACTCACAACAGACCAAGGGGATTGGAAAACAGAGACAGAGATGGAAAACCAGCGGCTGCCATCACAGCCTGGTCAGTAAGGCAGCTCTTTATCTCCTATGCCATTGTTTATAGCCCAGAGGACACCATCCGGACCTCGTAAATGAAAGTGTCCATTGGGAAGGGGAAAAAACACACACATGCCCCCTCCACACACAAAAGGACATTTGTGCTGGGCAGCCCAAGAGGCTGACACACACCAAGGGCTTGCCCCTCCTCCCTTTGCCTCTAGAAAAAGACAAGAAAGGCAGCTTTCTGGTATTTCACAAAGTGGGGAGCCTGTGGCAGGGAAGAGAACAAACCCTCTCCAAAACTGCTGACTTGATTCATCCCCAAACTGACACAATGCGGGAGGAAGACTTCAGGAAATGGGCAGATTATGTCCAAGAAAAGATTTCCTGCAAGCAGTTAACGGGAAACTTACATGAAAAGGAGAACTAAAAATACACAGGCTATTGGAAGCCAGTGGTGAGGCCCCTGGTTTTTAAAGAAGTGACTGAGGAAGCCACCAGGCTTGGGACTTTCCCTGCCCACCAGGCTAGGCAGATCAACTTAACACTGGCTTTATTTGCCCGGGGGAAAAGCTTATAGGGTACCTGGTATGATTTAAATTTCAGTTCAATATTGATCAAGTCCTCACTGTGTCTGGGCTTTCTATGTATACGAGTTATGATAGCACAAAAAGAAGATAAAAGCCCCAGTGCCCTACATACATATCCTGACTCAAATGATGAGAGAAACGGATCAGTAGTACAAATGACATCCTATGTTTAAGTGAATTTTGGTTATCAAAAAATAAACCTCACAACTTAAGTAAGAGTCTAATGGGATGCAGGAAGAGGTAGCAATGGGATGCAGGAAATTTATTTACACTTGAAGGCACATGTGAGTAATGGCAAATCATAGTTCTGGCTTGAACAGTAGGGAAACTAAAAAGTAACATTTAGGAGACCAACAAGTAACTATTAAGAAGTGTTGTTTATTGACTTTGAGAAAGAACCTTTCTAGGTGCTTAGAGGCAGAAGCAGGCACATGGAGTCATGACCTAGGGTCTGAGCAGATATTTGAAGACACAGTTTTTGTTTTTGTTTTTTTAAGAACCTTCCCCTTTGCCTTGTCTATACCTGCAGAGCCCAATTTTGCCAAATATTTATTGAGCCCCAACATTGGTGCATCCCCTACAGCAGATCAAGAATCTCTTATAATTTAATGGGAAAGATTGTTCTTCAAATGACAGGAGGATAATGCTGGGCTTTGTTTCAGAGCCTGACTGGGACATGTGGCACCATCAGTATACTCTCGATCTAGTGATTTGCAGTCTTAACACTGGAAATAGTGGGCTCCAATTACAAAAGAAAATCTTATCACTAAACATCTTCCAATCATATACATACTGATAAGTCCTTCTTCTAGGATTATAATGAATATTTTGAGGCCAAAGATCTTTCGGTGACTTTTTAATTTTTTATTTTTAGAGAAAAAGTCTCACTCTGTCACTCAGGCTGGAGTGCAGTGGTGTGATCATGGCTCACTTCAGGCTCGAATCCTGAGCTTAAGCAATCTTCCTGCCTTAGCATCCCGAGAGCTAGGACTATAGGAATGTACTACCACGCCCAGCTAATTTTTAAAAATTTTTTTATAGAGGTGGGGGGGTCTCACTATTTTACCCAGGCTGGTTTCAAACTCCTAGCCTCAAGAGATCTTTCCACCTCGGCCTCCCAAAGTGCTGGGATTACAGGTGTGAGCCACCACCCCATGTCCAGTGGCATATTTTTATACACAGTGGGAACCAGATGTGAAGGCAGACTGAAAAACAAAATGTAGGTGGTCCTGTGTGATTAGTCTAGGGAGACTGGGTAGGGAGAACAGCAAGTTTTTCACCACAGGTGATCTAAAACTTTTTGTTATAAAATCCCATAGATACTTGTTGCTGCTCTTATCTTCACTGATTTCTTGGCAGCATTTGAGACACCTGAAGGCTCCTCTCCTAAATCCTTTAGATTACCTGACACCACAATTTCCTGCATTTCTATCCTCTTTTTTAGTTCTCATAAGGATCCGTTTAAGGTCTATGATCCCTGGGATTTCATCCTCAGTTTTCTCTTGTCTTATTCTATATATTGCTTGGTGATTCATATTTCTCTTATTGTACAAAGTACTCCTAGACTGGCATCTCCAGACTGTATCTGAGACCCTCTTGAGCTGTCATGAGTTAAGCTGATAAGTTCACCTCCTTTCGGTTCCTTTCTATTTTCTACAACAGAAGGGATGAATAATAATAATTTTTTTGATGGTTATAATTTTGTAACTTTTTAAATTTTTGTGAGTACAAAGTAGGTATACATGAGATGTTTTGACACAAGTATGCAATGTGTAATAATCACATCATGGAGAATAAGGTATCCATCCCCTTAAGCATTTATCCTTTGTGCTACAAATAATCCGATTATATTCTTTCAGTTATTTCAAAATGTACAAATAAATTATTATTGACTATAGTCACCCTATTGTGCAGTTAAATAGTGGGTATTATTCATTCTTTCTATTTTATTTTTGGTACCCTTTAATCATCCCCACCTCTCTTCCCACCCCTCACTCCCCTTCCCAGCCTCTGGTAACCATCCTTCTACTGTCTATTCTCCACTAGTTCAATTGTTTTGACTTTCAGATCCCACAAATAAGTGAGAACATGCAATGTCTATCTGTCTGTGCCTGACTTATTTCACTTAACATAATGATCTCCAGTACCATCCATATTGTTGCAAATGAGAGGATCTCATTCTTTTTATGGCTGAAGAGTACTCCATTGTGTATAAAGTACCATATTTTCTTTACCCATTCAACTGCTGATAGACACTTAGATTGTTTCCAAGCCTTGGCTATTGTGAACAGTGCTGCAACAAACATGGGAGTGCAGATATCTCTGTGTAAAATACTGATTTCCCTTCTTTGGGGTAAATACCCAGCAGCGGGATTGCTGGATCACATGGTAGCTCTATTTTTAGTTTTTTGAGGAACCTCCAAACTGTTCTCCACAGTGGTTGTACTAATTTACGTTCCCACCAATAGTGTAAGAGGGTTTCCTTTCCTCTACATCCTTGCCAGCATTTACTGTTGCCTGTCTTTTGGATAAAAGCCATTTTAGTTGGGGTGACATATCCCATTGTAGTTTTGATTATCTATTTCTGATGATCAATGATGTTGAGTACCTTTTCATATGCCTGTCTGCCATTTGTATGTCTTCCTTTAAGAAACGTCTATTCAACTCTTTTGCCATTTAAAAATCAGATTAGATTTTTTTTCCTGTAGAGTTGTTTGAACTCCTTATATATTCTGGTTATTAATCTCTTGTCAGATGGGCAGTCTGCAAATGTTTTCTCCCATTTTGTGGGTTGTCTCTTCATTTTAAGAACTGTCTCCTTTGCTGTGCAGAAGCTTTTTAACTTGATGTGATTCCATTTGTCCATTTTTGCTTTGGTTGTCTGTGCTTGTGGAGTTATTACATTTTTTTCTAGACTAATGTCCTGGAGATTTTCCCCAATCAGTTCTTGTAGGAGTTTCATAGTTAGAGGTTTTAGACCTAAGTCTTTAATTCATTTTGATTTGATTTTTGTATGTGGTGTAAGATAGGGATCTAGTTTCATTCTTCTGCATACAGATATCCAGTTTTCCCAGCACCATTTATTGAAGAAACTGTCTTTCCTCCAGTGTGTGTTCTTGGCAGCTTTGTTGAAAATGAGTTCACTGTAGGTATGTGAATTTGTTTCTGGGTTCTCTATTCTATTCCATTGGTCTACGTGTCTGTTTTTATGCCAGTGCCATGCTGTTCTGGTTACTATAGCTCTGTAGTATAATTTGAAGTCAGGTAATGTGATTCCTCAAGTTTTGTTCTTTCTGCTTAGGATAGCTTTGGTTATTCTGGATCTTTTGTGGTTCCATATAAATTTCAGGATTGTTCTATTTCTGTGAAGAAAGTCATTGGTATTGTGACAGGGAATGCACTGAATCTGTAGATTTGGGTAGTATGGACATTTTAACAATATTAATTCTTCCAATCCATGAGCATGGAATATCTTTCTATTTTCTGGTGCCCTCTTTAGTTTCTTTCATCAGTGTCTTACAGTTTTCATTATAGAGATCTTTCACTTTTTTGGTTAAATTAATTCCTAGGCATTTAATTTTATTTGTGGCTACTGTAAATGGGATTACTTTTTAAAAAATTATTTTCTGGGTTGGGCGTGGTGGCTCACGCCTGTAATTCCAGTACTTTAGGAGGTGGGTGGATCACTGGAAGCCAGGAGTTCAATACCAGCCTGGCCAACATGGTGAAATCCTGTGTCTACTAAAAATACAAAAATTAGCTGGGCATCGTGATGCACGCCTGTAGTCTCAGCTACTGAGTAGGCTGAGGCAGGAGAATTGTTTGAACATGGGAGGTGGAGGTTGCAGTGAGCCACGATCATGCCACTGTACTGCAGCCTGAGCAACAGAGCAAGACTCCATCTCTCACACACACACACAAAAAAATTATTTCCCAGATTGTTCACTGCTGACATATAGAAATGCTACTGATTTTTGTATGCTGATTTTGTATCCTGCAACTTTATTGAATTTATCAGTTGTAACAGTTGGGTTTTTTTTTTGGTGAAGTCTTCAGGTTTTTCCAAATATTAAGTTCATATCATTAGCAGACAAGGATAACTTGACTTCCTGGGAGGAAGGATAATTAACTGGCACCTTAAATCTCTAAAACCTTGGTAGAGTGCTTTGTATGATAAACAGGTAATAGTTAGAATTTTGTGTTTGTCTATGGATGTCTACACATTAAGTTTATTTTAGACCCTGGAAATACAGGTGCCACAGCTGACATTGTTTTTTCTATATTTAAACTATAACCATCATCAAACAGTGAAAAATGAACAGGAATAAAAAGCATGGAAACATTAAGTGGCCAAAGGGTACGAGAAAAATGTTAGGAAATTCTTGGTATCTGTGCAATTAGAAACAAAATAAACAAAAGAATTGGATTAATGACTTAAAAGTGATATATATTGAACTAAAATATGTTAGCATCTAGTCATTTCTATTTCTAAAATATCACAGTAAAGAGAAGAAAAGCCATTGCATTCATCTGCTCAGAAATCTGGCTGTGAGTACTCTGGCATCTACCTTTCACTGTGGACTTCTGAAGACTGTAGTGCTAGCACTAACAGGGAACAACATTCAAAGAACCTTGGACTGGGCAACTAGCAACTAGCCTTGTTATTAAATGCTCCTTGCTCAGTGTTCATCTAATACCTTTGGGTTCCAAGATCTCAACACATTTTTAGCATTTGGTCTCAGCAAAAGATCAGATAATCATTTGCTTCTCAGTGTAGATTTTGGTTAGTGGGTTTGATTTCCTCATCTAGTACTATTTGCCTTTTAAATCAAATGTCCAAAAAGAAATAAGGATAGTGCAAAAGGCAATATGCAAAAGGTACCAGAAGCTACTTTGCAAGGGTCTCCTTTTTGCTGTAGTCTCAGAAATGGCAGGGAGGGGTCAGAAGTTTTTGCCCTACTAGGAAGTAAGGCAGAATTCCCCACAGTGAAGTCACAGACAAGATTTAGTTAAGGAGAGGCTGGAAAGTAATAGAAGAATGGAATTATGTATTTTATCCCCTGACAACCCACATTGTTCTCTTGGAGGCGGGGAAAAGAGAAAGAAGGTGGAAGTTGGGAGAAAGAATGGTAGAGTATTAGGCAAAGAAAATAAGTCTTCCCTCATAGAAGAAGAAAGCATCATTGTAATCACTCCCCATCCCTACCCTATCTCAAGTGCAGCTAATGGTGAGAAGTAGAAAATGTTTTGTCAATAAATGAACCACAAATGAGTTCCTCTCTATATTCCGTAAGGCACATTCTATGTAGATCCTGTAATTAAGGAGTTCCAAACTTAGCTAAGAAGCCACGTACATTTTTAAAATATAAAGCAGCACAAATACAGCATTAAGTCAGAAGTAATATTAGGAGTTTAGAGGGATGAGCAACTGCTGTAGTTCAGAGTGGTTTGAGAAGGCTTTATAAGCAAAAGACCTGAGGCCAGGCCAGGTCAGTATGAAGGCCTGGACTACACTATCCTTCCTAGTTGATCTTCTTTCTTTGGCTCAGTCAGAAAGGAACTTCCAAACACATAAAAACAATAACCACCATCACACGTCTTATAAAAGTTCTCCATAAACTACAAAATGTTAAATATCATATTACCTGACTCTTCAGGAGAGCAGGACGAAGTGAGTTATCTGTTACCATCACCATCATAGTAGCACTGAATGTTCAATGTTCAATTCAATTCAATGCCAGACACTGCACTGTTGGCTGGATAACATAATGCCTATTCACAATCCCTTTTCCTTGTTTGTCCTTAGAGAGTCTAGGCAAACAGAATGTTTACTTTCCTAGTAATTGGAGGTATACACATGTCACAGTTCTGAATAATAAGACATAAGTAGAAATCTTTTGGAGGTTCCTGGGAAAGCTTTTGATTCTCTTGCTACCATGAGGCTGAAAGCCAACACACTATATGGCTGGCTGGGAAAACAGAAGAAGCATCCTTGATTGCAACACTGTCTACATCAAAGGCAGCAACTGCTTATTCTAAACTTCTTGTAATGTGAGAAAAATGCACTATTTAACACACTATGCACTTTCTCTTACATAAACTGAAAATATCCCTGAGATAAATGCTTACCATGTACGTAGCCAAGGTTATAAAGTAGGTAGGTGACAAAAACAGAATTTAATCCCATTTCTGACAGACCCAAAGCCCTGACCTTAACCAATACACTAACAAGGCTACACACAGTGTCACAAAAACCAGGTCTCTTAATGACCAGTAGTGTGGTTGTTCTGGTTTGAAGGACCAGTCATCCCATGATTGTTATAGCCGTTTTCCTCATTAAACTTCACATTCTGGGTACACCTTAATAATACGTTCCAAAAACAATGACTCCAAATATCACTGGGTTTTAGACTGAGGGCAACGAGATTGAATTTACTGATTCACACATATTGTCATCTTCTTCTGATTCCCTGTACCCCCCTTAACTTTTTGAGACAGAGTCTTACTCTGTTGCCCAGGCTGGAGTGCAGTGGCATGATCTCAGCTCACTACACAACCTCCACCTCCCAAATTCAAGCAATTTTTGTGCATCAGCCTCCCGAGTAGCTGGGATTATAGGCACGTGTCACCAAACCCAGCTGATTTTTTTGTATTTTTAGTAGAGGTGGGGATTTGCCATGTTGGCCAGGCTGGTCTTGAACTCCCGTCCTCAAGTGATCCACCTGCCTCAGCCTCCCAAAGTGCTGAGATTATAGGCATGAGCCACCATGCCCGGCCCTGATTCCTTTCAAGACAAATCTATGACCCTCTTCTTTCATTGTGAATTTCTTTCATATTTGAAATCCAGAAAAATGTAACATTTGCCTAGCGAAACTTTCCCTGTTCTCTTTTCTTTTTTTGCACCCATTTGGGGTTTCAAGATGGTCACAAGTCAGTCCTGCCCTTGTTTTTTATACAATAGACAAGGGTCATTTCAACAGACTAAGCATCAGATAACACTTAAAAAATAAACAGCAGACTGTATCTGGAGAGCTGCTTATGCCCTACAATACAGCAAATTGGAAGATCATTCAGAAATACTTCAAAGCCCCACACAACACTGAGCTGATGGTGGCAGTGATCAACTGTTGGCAGCTGTTAAGGTTCTCATGAAATGCACTCCTCATCTGTTCTGTGGTTATGACTGGCCATTACATAGGAGGATTAATGGGGCTGCTTTTGACTGTCATGGAAAGTGTAAGATATGTTCTTTATATAGATCCCTAAGAGCAAACATCCCCTCTGCAGAGCTGATAGGTCACCTGCCTCAACCAATTAGCTAATTGTCTGAAATCATCCCTCATAGATCACGAAAAACTGTCTTGTAAATAAACTCTGTTCATACAGAAAGCAAGAGCCTTTTGTTTTCTTTTGAAGACCTTATTCAACTCTAAGGCTCCCTTCCATCCACAAAATTCTAAATTCTACAAATGTGAACAATCAGCTCCAATGAATGAATCCTTCCAGCTTTATAGCGAATAAGTGCTTTTTTGACTATGGGTTGTTTTTCTTTTTAAAGAGAAAATCGTTTTTTAAATGTAGCTTCCTGACTGCACCAGGTGTGAAATGGTAAATAAAAGAACAAGCAGTTGTGTTGACCATCTTTGGTTGTTTCCATCAAAGCTTACCAGACTGATGTCATTCTGGATGTTTTCTATTCTGCTTACCAAGTTCGGTCTCCTTAGAAAAAGTCTGTAGAATGACTGCCCTAATCCTAATCAAAACATACCATCAGATTCTAAAAGCTCAGGGCTATCTGGGAGATTGGTAGCTAGCTCTCACTGAATAAAGAGGAGTGAGTAGCCGCTTTTTTGTGGCTAATTCTAGGAACTGGCAAGACAGTCTTCCTCTATGGCCTCCTGGGATGAACAAAGATGGGCTGAGAATCAACGATGTTGCCCTAAGTGACAAGATGCCTTTATTCACCCTGTGCATACAGCCTCTCACGGACCCTTATTTTGCTGCTCCCAAATATAGTATTATTTTATTCAGATTTCTACCCTTTCCTGTGCCATTCCTCCTATCACTTTGAAATCTTTCTTCAAAAGTCTAAAATTCCACAAATGAAGATGAACAAAGGGAAAGCCTATATCTGTCTCATCTGGGAACCCTGGAAAAGCTACACTGGTCATGAGAAGAGGCAAAAAAAAAAAAAAAAAAAAAAAAAAAAAAGATGGGCAGGAGTTTAGTAAGACTGGGGGAAGAGAGAAAAGGAAACTCCCCAGGAAAGGAAGAAAATAAAGTATTTACCATGTGACAGATACCATGCTAAGTATTTACACATAAATTCTCATCTATACCTCACAACCTCACAACAGATGACCCTAGGAAAGGGTGTATCTCTCAAAGCCTTTAACCAGTTTAAGAAATTTGCCCAAGGTAAATCTAGGTCTCAAACCCAGATCTGGCTCAAAATCATCTCTTTCCTCATCACAATGGTGAGCAGCCGCATGGAAGCAGGAAGGGACAAGGCTCATTTAAGGAACAGTAAACCTCCCTCCCATCTCCCTACTACCATGCCCAAGATATTTTTCATCTTCAGCAACATTCAAAGATGCTCTTTCTTGATGCCTATAAAATGAAGTCAAGTTCATGTACCTGGCATTAAAGGTGACTCCAGCTCAGTTAGAAGCTCCTGATTATATCTACTATCTTACTTTACCCCGTACCCCATCACTTTATTCTTGAGTCTATGGTTTTACATCTCTCATCCAATAAAGGAAGCATTTGCTTTTATTGGATATATTCATTTATTCATTCAACATTTATTAAATGCCTATTATGTGTCATTTCTTCAATACAGTTTTATTGAGCAATTGCTGTGCTCTAGGCATTACTTAAGAGCCTGTGAATAGAGAAATAAGAAAGGGGATAATATTGGTAAATGGTAAAAATTGGAGAATGACAATGAGATATATTTAGGGAATCAGTATAACATACTAAATGTTGGTGTGACAGGAGATACCAATGTAGTCCCCTTGAATAATCATTGCCTTTAGATGTGCTGAGCTGAGTCACTAGCAGACCCTGGGATTAAGGCTTAGGTATAGTTTAAGTTCATTCAAATATGTCATCAAATGGAGATGATGAAAGAAGCAACCATAATGATCCTGCACTAGGGTTATCAGCTCCAGGACTGCCAATGGTTTCTTAAAAGATATCATTTAATGCCCATGCTCATGAATCTCATCAAATAGTCAACAATTTCACTTTGGTTACACCTAATGTCACTCTTGGGGTCTTGTTTAAATGGTGACTCCTAAAGAACAAATATTCAGAACCTGCTAGGTACTTGCCCGCCATACTCTTTGTTTCACAAAACTCACCTTTTCAAGATGTTACCAAAGGTCTAATTCCCTCATTTGTCTCTCTATTGCTAGCCTATCCTTTGTCTCAGTTACTCCTCTCTTCAGGGATCTTCTACATCCCATCACTTCTCAAAATTTCTGATCCAAGTTATCATCTGAATGGCTAAGTGCAATGTTTAAAAATGCCTCAGAATCTCCATCAGCCTGTGTGGAAGGGAGACAAAGGTCAGTGTGTGTTGTGCTCCCCTCCCCATGGACAACAAACCGTGCCTGATGAATTCTGGCCAGAGCCAAAACAATGAAATTATTTATCTCCACCTCCACTATTGACGCATAGCAGAAATAAATATAGGGATCACCACCTTCTGTGCACATGCAAGTAAGTATACTCGCAGAAATAAAAATTTCAACCTACAATTTCAGTTTTCCTCACCTTTTGCTTACACTCTAGTGAATGCTATCAATGGATCTGCCCTGAACCTACCCTCTGTGCCTCTTCTCAAGATCATTCTCACATCTCATTACTCCCAGCCTTACTCCCTGTTGAAATTAAACTCCTCCTTCAAGGTTTACCTTAAATGCCACCTCCTCTAGGCTGTTGTCCTTGATCTTTAAAATACAATACAAACCCTCTCTCCTCTAAACCCCTTCAAGACTTTGCACTTTTTTTTTTTTTTTTTTTTTTTTTGAGATAGAGTCTCGCTCTGTCACCCAGGCTGGAGTGCAGTGGCACATCTCGGCTCACTGCAAGCTCCACCTCCCGGGTTCATGCCATTCTCCTGCCTCAGCCTCTGGAGTAGTTGGGACTACAGGCGCCCACCACCACGCCCAGCTAATTTTTGTATTTTTAGTAGAGACGGGGTTTTACTATGTTAGCCAGGATGGTCTCGATCTCCTGACCTCGTGATCCACCGGCCTCGGCCTCCCAAAGTGCTGGGATTACAGGCGTGGGCCACCGCGCCCAGCCTGCACTTCTTGTTAGATATCACAAAAAGACTTGTGTGGTAGCTTCTTTTTTGTATATTGGTTTTGAGGCCAAAGTTCACATCATTTAGACATCCTCCATAGTTCCTAGTACAGAACATGTATTTAGTACAAGTAGGAGGCTCTTAAGCACTTGATGAAATAATAAAATACCACTTTCAATGAGCTTTTCCATACATTACTTCAGGGTACGATTATACCAGTTTTACAAATAAAAGAGGCTCAGAAAAGTTTAGTGATTCAGAAAAGAGGCCAAATTTTCCACAGAAGCTGAGATAAAAGACCCACATAAGGGGTTCAGATGTGAATGTAGGTACCCTTGAGTAATTGCTCCCACCTTTTATTGAATAATCCACTGAGAATATAAATTAGTTACTTTTTTGAGGAATCAACTTGTCAATATATCAAGAATCTTAAGAAATTCATAATCTGAACAGTTTATCTATTTCTAGAAACCCACCATAAGAAAATATCTAGAGATGTAGACTGACTTACACATGACGATAACCATCGTACTGTTGTTAAAAATAGTGATGAGATGAGTAAAATCTTCTGCTTCCCTGTTGATAGACTGAAAATTCGTTTTCCTCCCAAACCCCAAAGAAGTGTCAATGTAGCACAAGAAGGAATAATGTAATTAGGGGAGGGAGAGAGGGAAGGGGGTGGGGAGAGAGGGAAGGGGGTAAGGAGAGAGGGAGGGAGGGAGGGGAGGGAGGCAGGAAGGGAGAAAGAGGGAGGAAGGGAGAGACAGGGAGGGAGGAAGAGGGAGAGAGAGGGAGGAAGAGGGAGAGAGAGGGAGGAAGAGGGAGAGAGGAGGAGGAAGGGGGAGAGAGAGGGAGAGAGAAGGAGGGGAGGGAGATGGAGAGAGGAATAAGGGCAAAAAGACAGACTAGACATTCTTAACTATTTTCAAAAGATGGAAATAGATGGGATTATATTGGTAAATGTACATCATTATAGACATACTACAATGCTGATGTATCATAACCCACCCAAAGAAGCCAGGTTCAGGAACATGGGGAAAGGCTGTATGCGGCAGCCACTGCTGCTTCTTGGGAATTACAGCAACACTGTCAAATACAAATGTAGCGTGAGGCACATACGTGATTTAAAAATTTATAGTAGCCACATTTAAAATGTAAAAAGAAACAGGTGAAATTAATTTTCATGTATTTTAGCCTAATATATCTAAAATATTATCATTTCAATATATAATCAATGTAAAAATACTACGTATATTTTTGCTTACTTTTGTATGAAGTCTTTAAAATCTAGTGTGTATTTGATACTTGCAGCACATCTCACTTCAGATAAGCCAGATTTCAAGTACTCAACAGACTGGGTAGCCAGAAGCTACCATACTGAAGAGCACAGAATTAGACAATAAGGAGAGTAACAGCAGGAAAAGGAGCAGAAATCAAAGTGTGAGTTGAAGGACTGTCTATAGAACAGCTGAGCAAAACATTTTAGATATGCAAGGAGTTAGAAAGTTTAACTCCTGTGTACTCCTTCTGAACAAATTACCAGGGATGATTTACAGCAAAATTAAAAAGGGTTTTAAGAAATAGGATGACATGGCATGCGAGAAAGATTTAATTCAGGATTTCAATGCAGGCCTTGAAATTAGAACAGGAACTCTGAGGACTTAGAGAAAAATGTGTCAAGATGAAAGTCATTTTCCTATAACAAATAGTATGATTAAGAAGCTAAGCAATCTTAGTCATAAGGTAAAGGCAGATGCTTTTTTTCTTCAATCAGGAAAAACATCTCCAATTAAGATAAAAAAAGCAATTAAAAATTCCAAAGTAAACAAAAAGCAAAGACAAGGTATAAATGCAAAGGAAAGAAAATGTGGCAAGTGACAGAAAGAGAACCTATTTGATCTTGATGTTCGGAATATTCTCTTTTAAATATTGCAGGCTTAATATCATCAAACCTTATTTCTGTCCTATGGGTCAAATTATGAAACTCAGCTATGCTGTGAATATTTACATGACTATAGTGTTACAAAGAGTATTTATTGTTTTTTAATTCTTAGAGTCAATCACAAACAAAACCTAAGACATTTCATAGATCTAATTGTAAATGTTATTCATTCATACAATGAACACTTTAAGGAGGAAAAAATTAATTCCTTCATCTTACTTGTTGGACAGTCAAAATATTCTGTATATAGTTATGGAGGGAAAAACAGAATTTTAGGTATAATTGATAAACTGCATAAGACAAGTCTGCCTAAAGGCTTTAATGATTCAACAATATCTTTTTTTAAAAACTAGGACACAGGGTCCAATGTCTTGGTGGCACAAAAATGGTTTAATGAGTCACACTGCAGCCATTAAATTATCCTCAAAGTTTATAATAAACTTTATAATAAGCATTTTTAAGCTTACAACATTAAGTGAAATAAACTGTACCCAGGCTAGGTGCTGTGGCACATGCCTGTAATCCTGGCACAGGAGGGAGGAAGGGAGGCGGGTGAATCACTTGAGCTTAGGAGTTCAAGACCAGCCTGGGAAACATGGTAAAACCCCATCTCTACTAAACATACAAAAATTAGCTAGGCATGGTGGCATGCGCCTACAGTCCCAACTACTCGGAAGCTGAGGTAGGAGGATTCCTTGAGCTCAGGAGGCGGAGGTTGCAGTGAGCCAAGATCGCAGCATTGACTCCAGCCTGGGCAATGGGAGTGAAATCCTGTCTCAAAAACAAAAAATTGTACCCCAAATTGTAGAGAGAATACGAACACTAGGCAAACAGATGAAACTAGAGCTGTATTTATCTGTTAGAGTTACATAGTCACCTGGCTTTAGAAAGGCAATCCTGCAAAGGTTTAGGAGTTTAGTTGAGAAGACAAAAGTGGTACAAGTAAAGAGTCAGGTAGAAGCGCTTCTTGTTGGTACTAATTCTGATCTATCGCTCTGTAACTAACTCCTATTCCTCAACATACACATTCTGTAATTCATTAAATATTCACAGGTTCAGATTCTCAAGGCTACCTGAATAATTTAGGGTGGCCTCGGCACCATTAAACTGTGCAGAATAGTCAAGGGAGAGGCTTCTTGGAAGAACTACGCCTTGAGCTGCATCTCGAAGAATGTACAAGTTTGAAAATGGTAATTTGAGAGTCCACAGAATTTTTAGTAGGCAAAAAGGAGGCAGAGGCCAGCACCCCAGACTGAAATGGAAAGGAACTTCTCATGGAACAGAGGAAAATGATGCCAACTGGAAGGCCCGGTAACTAGAAGATAGTGGAAGACACCGACTGTTCTCATCCTACCAGCTGACACACAGATTGGTGTTTCTCAGGGCTCTGTTTCCCAAGACAGAGGTATAACTCTCCCAAATTTGTTATCAGAGTTTCCCACTCTCTCCCACCAATTTATATTTGATCCTCTCTGTATTAGACAGATAAACTGTCTTTTCTCCTCCGCTCCTTTCCTAAATCGCACTGTTGCCCATAAGATAAATTTCTCACTAGCAAATAATTGCATCACAGAGAGTAGAGTTTGCTTACAGAGACTCAGGACAATCAAATTGACAGCTGTAAAAAATTTAAAAATAAATTTAAAAATAACAGGAAGAATGACTATAATTCTTCACTCTTCATGGCTGGGCTTTGAAATCAGAATGCCCGGATTAGCCAAAGTGAAAGCAATAAAACTGTTAAGGCACCTTAAATAGGGCTCCGTACTCAAAAAATACCCTTTATAAGCCTCCAACACCCTCTTATTCAGACTTTTTATGAGTGAGTATCTCACACCCTTACTCTTCAGAAAGAGATATAAATAAAAGAGAACAGAAGGAAATAATATAAGCACACACATATGCCAGACACTGTGTAACAAACCCATAAAGTACTTGTTATTCCCATTTTACAGAATAGGAAATTGAACTTCATAGAGATTGGGTGATTTGCTAGCTATGTAAATACCGGAGCTGGGATTCAAATGTAGGTACTTCTCACTTTAAAGCTCCATACTCTTCCCCCTACATCATGCTGCCTGAGAAGAGAAGGTAAGAGGAGAATTTACCAAGTCTACATTAACGAGAAGCAAGAACAGAGAGGTATGGACATCCATACCTCTCTTTGCATCCCTTCCCTTTTTTTTTTTTTTTTTTTTGGAAAAGAAACAAAATATTCCTGCTAGGTAAGACTCAGAGACTCTTTCAAGATGACAAAAGTGAATAGCCTCCAATAGACCTTTCTTTTTAGAGAGGGGCATTAAGTATCAGAGCCAGGGGACCTCTCGCATGATTCTGTTACGGCTCAAGGAAAATTTTAAGAAAAATACTGTTTACCTAGTTTGACCACAGCATCTAAAAGAATCCAGAAGGAGTGGTGAGGCAGAGAAAGGGAGAGAAAGGAGACTGACTCACTATTTGTTTTCCAAAAATAAAAACTCAAACCAAACACAGTGGGACTGAGCCATCCAGCTGGGTGCTCTAAGGATTAACTGTCTGTGTGGCCAAGTACTTAACTTCATCTTTCTGATGGACCAGCTATAAAAGAGAAAAAGAGTTCAATATAAGGCTCCTTATCAAGAGGGTACCGAGAAAGTTGTATTTATAGCTTTTGAGATACAGACCTAAGCAAATGGCTTGACATGGAACCCCTGGTTCTAGTTCCCAGCACCCTTGCTGTGGCCAATGTCATAAGGTTGGGTTTGGAGATCCGAATGTCTTCAGAGTGTCAAGTACCATCTCATATTTTTACATCCTCCTCATAAGGTACAGCTGGGCGTTTTCATATGGATCCAAATTGATGTTGAAAACAGTGCCAACATAATAAGGTAGAAAGAACATGGGCTTTGGAGTTGGGCAATCACGGACTTGAGCCTTGGTTGTAAGATTTGAGCAAGTTAGTATTTCTGAGACTTGTTTTCTTCACCATTAAAATGAGGATAATTATCTTAGAACATTCATGTCTTGAGAAATAAAGTTCCTGATACATAATAGACACTTACTTAAAAGATAATTCCCATATTAGCCCTTGCTTCACACCATATACAAACATTAACTTGAACTGGATTATAGACCTAAATTAAAACAACTCCTACAAGAAAACATAGGAGAAAAATCTTTGTGACCTTTAAGTAAACAAAAAGCATAAATCATAAAAGAAAAACTGAAAACTAAGCTTCATCAAAATTCAAAGCTTTTGTTCCTCAAATGATACAATTAAGAGAAGGAAAGGGCATGCCACAAACTGGGAGAACATTCAGTTGAACCTTGAACAACATGGGGGTTAGGGGCATGGCTCCCTCCAACGCAGTCAAAATCCATGTACAACTTTTGACTCCCCTGAAACTTAACTACTATGAACAGTGGAATAACACATACTTGGTATGTTATACATATTATGTATTGCATTTTTACAGTAAAGATAGAGAAAAGAAAATCATAAGGAAGATTTAAATGTATTTAGTATTAAGTGGAAGTGGATCATCACAAAGGTCTTTGTCTTCATCTTGACATTGAGTAGGCTGAGGAGAAGGAGGAAAAGAAGAGGTTAGACTTGCTGTCTCAGCAGTGACAGAAGCAGAAGAGGTAGAGGAGGTAGACGGGGAGGCAGCAAAGGCAAGCCCACTCAGTGTCACTTTTACTGAAAAGAATCCAAGTATAAACAGACCCATGCAGTTCAAGCCCATTTTGTTCAAGGATCAACTGTATTCACATGTTTTCACAGATTGAAAGAAATGTTTAATACATTTCTATCTTACAAAGAACTGGTAGCCAGATCATAAAAGGAACTTATACAACTCAGTAAGAAGATAAATGACACAAGTTTTTAAATGGGCAAAAGATTCGAACAGATACTACACAAAAGAAGATAGTATACAAAATGCCAATTAGCACATGGTGCTCAACATCACTAGACATCAGAGAAACAAATGAAAACCAAAATGAATACTATAACATATAAACCCATTAGAATAACTAAAATTAAAAAAGCTGATCACACTAAGTACTTCTGAGGTTGTGAAGCAACTGGAAATCACAGACACTGTTGATACGAAAGTAAAACAATACAGTTTGGAAGTTTCTCAAAAAGTTTAACACGTATCTACCATATGACTGAGCCATTCAACTTCTGGGTATACCTGGGAGAAATGAAAATGTGTGCTCCGCAGAAAGATTTGCAAGTGAATGTTCATATCAGCTTTATTTAAAATAGCCAGAAACAAGAAAGAACCCAATATCGATAGGTGGTATATCCACACAATGGAATACTACTCAGCAAAAATACGGATACATGCAACAACATGGACACATCCAGAAATCACTATGCTGAGTGAAATAAGCCACACAAAAAGTGTACATACTGTACTCCTATAAAATGCAAACTAATTTAGAGTGACAAAGAACAGAGGAGTGCTTGCCTGGGGCTAGGGGCAAAGAAAGGGACAGACTGCAAAGGTGCAAGAGGAATGTTTTGGGGATTATGCCAGTGTTCTACATCTTCATTGTAGTGCTTGTTTCATGAGTACGGATAGACACCTATCAGACTCATTAAATGTACACAGATAAAATTTACTGTGTGTTAATTATCCTTTGAAGTTGATAAGGAAAAAAAGTAATTTCCTTTGCCACTCCCGCTGCCACTGGAATCAAGTTAGCAAGCGACTACCTCCCATCTCACGATCACTGGGAAAACAGGAAGCTGTACAGAAGTTGGTGAGAAAATGAGTGGTATTGCAAAAAACATTTCTTGATTATTAATGAGGTGTTTGGCACTAAGTTACAAATCATCTTACTTAATTCCAACACTTTTGATGAAGTAGGCACTATCATCTCTATTACAGATGAGAAAACAGGCTCAGAAAGTTTAAAGAACTCATTGAAAGTCACCCAGATAGTAAACAGTAGATGTGGATTCAACAATGTATGCTGGCATCAGACCAGATAAACTTACCTTCCAATGCTATTATTCCCTACAGTGCTTAGGGAATCCTCAGAAAAGAAAAGCCCTGATAGCCTAGGGACAAGAAGAGTTGCTAGAGATTTCCTTCATCAGGACTGAGAAATCCTCTCAAGTAGCGGAGATTTTTTTCTTTTTAATTTTTTTTTAATAGGGGAGTTTTAGCAGCCTTTTTCAAAGCAGCTTGGGAGAGTGGGAGGTGGGGTACACCTCTGCTTTGGAGCCGAGGAGAATCCTCTCACTTGGCTCCAGCATTTGCTGGTATTTTGTTAACTTTTGGCTCCTCCACATTCACCCACCCACTGGTTTCCCAGAGTAAAAATGCCAAAATAGCTTGGCTGAACAGGCGAATGGATCACAGATGACAGAGGTAAAAAAAAAAGAAAAAAGAAAAAAAAAAAAAAAAGTAAAGAAAATCCAGAAGCTCTGTAATATGTTTCTTTTTAAAGGTAAAAACAAATTGCACACTTCCTCATTCTTATTCTCTTTGAGTTGTCTGTCTTGTGAAACATTCTGTTGTCTATATTTTCATTCATCACATTGGAAAAAGTTAGGCAAATGGGTCATGCTGAAAGTTTAAGTAAATTTACCGTCTTCCTATTTCAGACCAGCTGTAGTCCATCTCCCCTGAAGCCTGGCCAACAGATCAAGGAGAACATGGCTTGAGCTGCAAAAACAGACCACAGAGAGAAACCCTGGGAAACTAGGCTCTAGGGGGTAGCTCAGGAGGGGAACCCACACTGCGGAGGGACAGTAAAGAGGCCTGGGTGCCGGGATTAACTCTAATCATCTGTGAGACTCTGGCAAGACATGCTCTCCCTCAGAACTTCCAAAGACTGGAGTGATCAGGTTTTTCAACTTTTAACAAAGGCCCAGCGTTTCTAACCAAATATAATCTCCCTAAACCCTCAGTTTCTCATGTACTTCCTCTTTGAGGACTGCTGTGTTGCCTGTTTATTCTTCAGAAACCAAGTTTCACTTTCTGAAATCTTATAAAGCCAAGCGACTTTTCATTGTTTCACTATAAATTATGATACCAAATAAAAACTTCTAAAAAGTATATACAAGGATAAACTAAAATTCAGCCATAAGCCTGAGTGTGTGTTATTGAGAGTCAGGGACTAAATGCTCTAAAACAAACTGTGATGTTTTCTGGTTGTTCCTCATTTCCATTCCTGACTTAGCCTGAACTGCAATTTTACTAAAGCTCCTTTGCTTCCCCTTCACACACGTTAAGAATTCACCACAGGAACATGTGCTTTTGTGCTCATTGAACTAAAGCCTCCTCCCCAAACTATGCTCTGCCAAGTTGTTTCTGGTAAGCAACTTTGGAAAATAAAAATTCCCTAGACATTCTGAACAGTGGTATGAGAGGAAGACACACAACCCGGCAGGGGAACTGAAACATTCCCCCTTGTGTCCACTTCTGTCCTGGGAGGATGGGGGAAGGAAGTCGTGGAAGAAGCTTTTTAGAGGAAATAGACTCGCAGAACTTTTGCTGCAAACAATTGGGTACTGTATCCAGCTGTTGACTGAGGCAACTGTCAGCTCAAAACCACGTGGAGAACAAGGGAGTCAGAGTTCCTTCTCCTAAAATAGGACAGGACTACACTTCTGTTTCACATGTCATAGCCTAGTACCTGTATTCCAGCTCTCAAGCCCATTCTCAGTGTTAGAAGGGGCCTTTGGCATCCTTTACCCAGTGGCCTTTTTTTTTTTTTTTAAGAAGTGGAATTATTTATTTCTATATACAAGATTCTGTATAGAAGCATAACATAGAAGTAAAAGCAGAACTGCTCTGGGGGCAGGGGATGCAGGCAGAGAGCTCTGCCAGCTGAGCTGCTGTCATCCCTTTCATCAAGCAACTCTCTGGATTCCCAGGGCCACAGGGAACACTAAAAGGTCTTTGTTGATTCTCAGCCTGGGATTCATGGTACCTGTGGAGAGTACAGATGAACACACAAATGACCATGCCCTTCATTTGATTCAGTAGAGGGGTGGTATGAGCTTTGGTTCTCACATCTTTTCCTTCAATAATATCATTAACTCCCAGTGCTTCGTTTACCATTTCTATGTGAAAGAGTCTCACGCTGTACATTTTTCGACACGATCTCCCTACTTAAAGCCAAGCATCTAAAGCATACTGCTGGGAGGAGACCAGCAGGGAGCTGGGTAAGTAGATAGGGAACTGGAAGTCTGACAGCAGAATTCCAAGTGTTTGGTCCCCAAATCCAGGACCAGGACTCTAATTCCAAGGAGACTGGTGAGAGAAAACAATAATGGGAGTCTTGACCAAAAGGAACCAATTCTAAAAAGAATTGGGGGGCCAGGTCAGGCACAGTGGCTCACGCCTGTAATACCAGCACTTTGGGAGGCCGAAGTGGAGGGATCACTTGAGGTCAGGAGTTCAAGACCAGCCTGGGCAACATGGTGAAACCCTGTCTCTAATAAAAATACAAAATATTAGCTGGGCGTGGTGGTGGGTGCCTGTAATCCCAGATACTTGGGAGGCTGAGGCAGGAGAATCGCTTGAATCAGGGAGGCAGAGGTTACAGTAAGCCGAGATCACGCCATTGCACTCCAGCCTGGGCAACACGACCGAGATTCCATCTCAAACAAACAAGCAAACACACACACACACACACAAAACAATTGGGGGCCAAAGTCAGACAGGGACTAGTTTCAAGGCTGACTTGATGCTGACTCCCAGAAGCCTGGATCAGGCTCTTAAATCTCATGCCATGTCATCCCCGTTACATGCAGGATGGCTTCACAAAACCCGTCATAAGGCACGAGAGGACAGAGCTCAGCAGAGCTTCACAGCTCAGCGTGTCTGTGCCCTGCCTGCCTAGCAAGTTGAAAGCATGTGATAAGCTGAAAGGATGCAGACCAGATACTCTTAACACTTTTTAGGTCACTCACTGAGAGACCAAATAGCCATTTCTCCCTTCACCCTTGTTACAGAATTCATACTTTGTTCAGAGAACTGGTGAGATCTGATGGTATCAGGGAAGGTAAATCCCCTCCCTTTACCCCAAGGGCTGAATCAAAATCAATTATACAAATCCCATTCCTCATTGCTGGGAATGATCTAGAGGTGGGCATGTGACCTAGTCCTGGCCAAAAAAACATAAGGGGTTTTCTGGGGAGGGAAAGTGCCTGATTTTCCTGGTGACATACTTGAGCCGCTGAAAGAATGCTGAAACTTCCGGCCTATTGCTTTGCTAAATGAATATCAAAGTCCTTATTATTTAAGTCACTATTAGTCAGATTTTCTGTTAACTGCAGCTAAAAGTTCTCCTGACCTGCTGACCCACTTGAGAATCAGATTAAAACTATGAGTCCTATATCCTGCAACCTCTATTATATGGGTACATAGAGTATTTTGCCTATAATTTTTGAAGGTTCACATATTTCAGATCAAGAATCCTTATTCAAGACCAGTAGTTCTCAAAAAGTGGTCCCCGTACCAGCAGCATGAGCATCATCTAGAAGCGTGTTACAAGTGTAGCTTCTCCAGCCCTACCCCAGATCTACTGAATCAGAAACTCTGGGAATGGGAGCCAGGAGTGGTGGCGTGCATCTGTAACCCCAGCACTTTGGGAGGCTGAGGTGGGTGGATCACTTGAGATCAGGAGTTGCAGACCAGCCTGGCCAACATGGTGAAACCTCATCTGTACTAAAAATACAAAAATTAGCTGGCATGGTGGTGTGTGCCTGTAATCCCAGCTACTCAGGAGGCTGAGGCAGGAGAATCACCTGAACCCAGAAAGCAGAGGTTGCAGTGAGCCGAGATCCTACCCTTGCACTCCAGCCTGGGTCAAAGAGTGAGACTTTGTCTCGAAAAAAAAAAGAAACACTGGAAGAAACTCTGGGGACGGGGCCCAACAATGTATATTTTACAGACTAATGATACGATTCATGACAAAATCTGAGGACCACTGCTTTGAGCCCAGCATTATTCAATAGAACTTCCTGTGATAACAGAAATGTTTACATCTGTGCTGTCCAGAATGGTTTCTACTAGCAACATATGTCTACTGAGCACTTGTGGCTAGTACAACTCAGAAACTGAATTTTTAATTTTACTTGGTTTTAATTTATTAAAAGTTAAATAACTGCCTATGGCTAATGACTACTGTATTGGACAGTGCAACTCTAGATAAACATAAGGTATCTTATATTGCCAAATAGCTCCTGGTACTAAACTACAAAATAAAGAAGTGGTTCTCAAACTTCAATGTGCATCAGAATCACTGGAAAGCTTGGTGAAACACAGACTGAAGGCTCCCAGCCTAGAATTTGTGATTCAGCAGCTCTGGCTTGGGGGCCTGACAATTTGCATTTCTAACGGGATCTTACGTGGTGTTGGTGCTGTTGGTCCAGGGATGGCACTTTGAGAACCACTGAAATAAGGAAAACTTGCCGTCTTCCTATAACCTGTGCCATGGGCCCAGCAGGTGCTTGATATTACTGAAAGAATGATGGCTACCCTCTAACAAAGGAACACTTTTGCAAGTATCTACTGTGTTCCAGAGACCATGATTACCTCCTCATAATCATCAGGTGGCAGGCTGTATGTTTTGAAAGAGATTCATAGAAAGGTTTGCTCAAGGCACTCAGTCTTATTGCTTACTTCTCTGTGTTTTAAAGTATTAATTCATAAATTATTTAGGTCTAGGCAAGTTTGTGAAAGAATATACATATGTGATATTAGTACAGATCATATCACATGTACTGTACTGTCTCATATCATATGTATTGTATCATATATATGACATATATATATGTCATATATATAATATATATGTCCAGAATTGCTGAAAACTAAAATATTCAAGAGTTAAAAAGGCTTTTGACACCACAATGGTGGCATGAATGACAATACGACTTGTCATCTGGAGTGGGGGCTAGGCTTTCTCAAATAACACCACATAGGAAATCATCTGTGCCAAAGACCTGGTCTGGACAGCAATACAGCTTTCAGCATTAATGGGAAAGGCAAGAATCAAGGACAAACACACAGGGGACTTTTCTGAAGGTCAAAAAAGCAACAATAAATACCAAGCCCAGAAAAGCTTTTAGATCTGACCTTTTCCTGTGCTGAAGCCATTCGCCTTCCAGCATCTTCAATCTAATAGACTGAAGTGGGCTGAAATGGCTCTTAGGAGAGAACTGGGCTACTCTTTTCCTTAATGCTGCCTCTCCACCACTACTCAAGCAGCAGCAGCATTACTGGTAATTACATCATTATGCCATAATGGAACACATGCCGTGCAAGTGAAACAGCCTGGCGGCTCCCCAGTTGAGGAGAGAAGAAAAGGACTCCCCTTTCACTGTTCAATTTCTATTAACTCTCTAGGTTCTGGCTTATTTTCAAAGGCAAACCACCTTTATGACATTTCATAGTCTTAAGACAGAGACCACAGAGTGCAGCTTAGTCAAAGACCAGGAGTGAAGTTAATGCATTAGTGTAACAGAGATGCTCCACTGGAATAGGCATTAGGAGATGTGGGTGCAGTTCTGGCTTTGCTAAAATCACTTTATGTGACTTGAGGGAAACCATATTTGCATCTTTTAGATTTCAGTTTCCTCATCTATAAAGAACAGCAAAGTTTCTGGGCCGGGGATCCCAAAATGTCCCAGTGGGCAATTTGAGATTGGCATGAATGATCACAAGAGCTCTCCCACCCAACTCTAACATTCTGTTATCAAAAAAGATTCCATGAACAGGAGAGACAGGAGTGAAGTAGTATTTGGAAGGCCAACTCTATTTGATCTTCACCAGTTAACTAGAAGAGAATTCTTGCCTCTACTCTGACCCATATATCAGTGTCAGGTCATCTTCATCAACATTCACACCAACTCTTCAAAAGACCAAGCTCAGGCTGGGCATGATGGCTCATGCCTGTACAGTAACATCACTTGAGCTCAGGAGTCCGAGGCTGTAGTGAGCTATGATCACGCCACCGCTCTTCAGCCTGGGCAACAGAGAAAGACCCTGTCTCAGGTCTTCTCAGAGACAGAAAGTACACAGAAGTACCAAGTATACTGAGATTAAAATGAGGCAACTGACGTTCTTGCTGTCACAAACTCCTTATAGGACCCTGGCTGGGTCAGTCACTTAACCCTAGCCAACTCATCTTTAAGACACAGTGGCTGGGTGTGCTGGCTCGTGGCTCACGCTCTTAATCCCAACACTTTGCAAGGCCGAGGCAGGTGGATCACTTGAGGTCAGGAGTTCAAGACCAGCCTGGCCAACACGGTGAAAGCCCGTCCCTACTAAAAATACAAAAATTAGCTGGGTGTGGTGGTGTGTGCCTGTAATCCCAGCTACTTGGGAGGCTGAGGCAAGAGAATCACTGGAACCTGGGAAGCAGTGGTTGCAGTAAGCCAAGATCATGTCACTGCACTCCAGCCTGAGTGAAAGAGCGAGACTTCGACTCAAAAATAAAAAAAACACACAATGGTGGAGGGGATGATGTTTAGAAATTAGACCCCTTCAGCTCAAGCAGTTTATGATTTTGATATCTCTGTACAAGTTTCAAATGCTACTACTGGATATTGGGGCACTTGAGGGTGAGATGTTAGCACTAATAACATGGTAACAATGACAAATCCTGCAAGACAGAAATGTTTATATTTTCTTATAGTATTCTAAAGGTTTTCTCACATACAAGGAAAAAAATATTACCGATAGCAGACCTCAAGAATCAAAACATGCAAAACTACATACTAATTGTTTCACATCTCAGAATCTTCCCTTTTTAGCATCCCAAAAGAAAGTCAAATTATGTTCTTTTTAGTTGTCTTCTGGTCCACCTGAAGTAGGTATAAGACTTTGGTTTTGAGCAATTAAGTTAACCTAGATACTATGAATGACACTCCCAAAAAAAAAAACAATTTAAAAGCTAAATAAAATATTCTTAAATATTAATTTTGAAAATGAGTCATGCTGTCAAGAAGTAAGGAATCTATAGAGAACAAAAGTTAAATGAAAGCAGGTGGAAGCAACCTGAATATTCACTGACAATGAGTGGATTAAAAAAATGTGGTATATACATACAATGGAATATGATTTTAGCCTTAAAAGGAATGGCATTCTGAAATGTTACAATATGGATGAACTTTGAAGACTTATGCTAAGTGAAATAAGCTGGTCACAAAAGGACAAATAGTGATGATCCCACTTATATAAGATACCTAGAGTCAAATTCATAAGGACAAAAGTGTGTAGAACAATGGTTGCCAGGGATTGGGGGTGGGTGAGTAGCGGGTAATAGGGAGTTACTGTTTAATGGGTACACAGTTTATTTTGTAAGATGAGAAGTTCTGGAGATGGATGGTGGTGATGGTCGTGCAACAATGTGAATGTATTTAATGCCACTGAATTGTTCACTTAAAAATAATTTTGATGTTATATATGTTTCACCACAATAAAAAAAACATAAGTGAAAGCAGAAATCCTGGAAAGAAAGAGAATACCAAAACCATTTTTTGCCCTGAGGTTATTTATGTAACAAACACTAGTGACAATTGTGATGACTGTTTCAAGTGTGGGCAATACATCTGCACACTAAAAGGGACCTGTCTTGACCACTAGAAAAGAAGTAATGTTTCTCCTAAAAGTCTGTAACCAAAATCTGGCTCTAATGCAAGTTTGTGACCAAATTCATGATGCTTCAAGTGAAGATGTAAAAGCAGTCCAGGATTAATAATGTCCTGAGGCTACTGGAGGCAGTAGCCTCTAATCCATTTTGGTAGAACAAAAGTTTAACCTAGGCCTCAAATAGCTTCCAAAGGTAAAGTCCTACGGAATATTGCTCTTAAAAGTAAAACAAACACATACATGGAAATAAGCCATAATAACATAATGAATGACAGCCAGGAAAAACTGATGACAGAATCATATCTTCAAAGACTTCACACATTGGAATTAGAGACAGAATATAAAATTTTTATGATTTAGAAGAGAAGCTTGAAAAAATTAGCAAATGAGAGTATAAAAAAGAACTAAATACTTCTGAAAACAAACTAAACTGAATGTCCAAAAATGAAAATTATAATTGAAATGAAAAAGTCAATAGTCAAGTTAAACAGCAGATTAGATAGAGCTAAAGAGTTAGTCAACTAGTAGAGCAATCCAAAGAAATTCCATAGAATGTGACCCAGAACTAAATATATGAAAAATGATAGTTTAAGAGACATGGATGATAGAGTAAGAGGGTCTAACACATATCTAATCTTGTAACTGAAGTTCAATAATTAAATAGGAGAGGATGGAGTATTATTCTATGCCTTTGGCTGATATGTTTTCAGAACCATTGAAAGAATACCAAACCGCATATCCAGTAAGCTCAGCAAATGTCAAGCAGGATAAACAGAAACCACATATTGTAATGAAACTGAAGAACACCAAGGACAAAAAAGAAGACATTAAAAGAGAAATAAGAGATCACCTGCAGAAGAATGGCAATTAGACTATCAGCTAACTCCTCGACAGCAACAGTGAAATCTAGAAGATCACAGAATAATTTTTCAGTGTGCTAAGAAAAACTAACTTTCAATGCAGAAGTCAATAGCCATTGAAACTCAATGAATGCAAAATAAAGATATTTTCAGACAAAAAAACAGATTGCCACAGACAGACTCTCACTAAAGGCAATTCTAAAGGATAGACTTTAGGAAGAAAAATAATCCCAGATGGAAGGTCTGACATAAAAGAAAACAAAGATGAGCACAGATATTGATAAATATGTGGGAAATGTGAACACTTCCAGTGTAAAACAAGAATATTACTTTATGTGGGTATAAATAAACAAGATAGAAAACACTGGCCAACAATAACATAAGTTAGGAGGAGTGATTCAAGTTTAGGTATGCTAAGTAAGATTCTTATATTATTTGGAAGAAGGGTGTAGTGCGTTGAATGGTCGCTCCCCAAAAGATATGCCCATGTCCTAATCCCTGCAACCGGTGAATATTACCTCATATGGCATAAGATGTGATTAAGTTCAGGGTCTCAGACCCTTTGGTCATATAAGGTAATATTCATAGGCAGCACTTCTCTTGGGGAATTCAGGGAAACTCTAAATGTAATCATATGTATCCATATAAGACAGAGATAGAGGGAGAACAGATAGAGGGACAGAAGAGAGAGAAGGAAGAGACAGTGTGACCATGGGCAGAGACTGGAGTGATGCAACCATGAACCAAGGAACATCTGGAGCCACTGGAAGCCAAAAGAGGCAAAAGATTTTCCCCAGTGCTTTCAGAAGGAACACAGTGCTGTAACACCTAAGTTTGGACTTCTGGCCTCCTGAACTGTGAGAAAATAAATTTCTATTGTCTTAAGCCAACAAATTTGTGGTCATTTGTTACAGCAACTACAAGAAACTACTACAGGCCTGGCGTGATAGCTCATGCCTGTGATCCTAGCATTTTGGGAGGCCGAGGCTGGCAGACTGCTTGAACCCAGGAGTTCGAGACCAGCCTGGGCAACATGACGAAGCCCTGTTTCTACAAAAAAAAAAAAAAAAAAAAAAAAAAAAAAAGAGGAGGAGGAGGAGGAAAGAAAAAAGAAACTAATACAGAGAGTAAATATATTGCTGTACTTTAGGCCAAATTAAAAAATTAAAATATATGTGCTGAGAAAGAGCTCAATTCTCCCTAAGTGAATTTATTAATTTAACATAAACTCAGTAAAAACACCATATTTTTGGTCAGATGTGGTGGCTCATGTCTGTAATCCCAGCACTTTGGGAGGCTGAGGCAGGTGGATCGCCTGAGGTCAGGAGTTTGAGACCAACTTGGCCAACATGGCAAAACCCTGTCTCTACTAAAAATACAAAAATTAGCTGGGGGTGGTGGCATGTGCCTGTAATCCCAGCTACTCGGGAGGCTGAGGCTGGAGAATCACTTTAACTTAGGAGGCAGCAGTTGCAGTGAGCCAAGATCTCGTCTCTGCACTCTACCCTGGGCAACAGAGTGGAACTCCATCTCAAAGAAAAAAAAAAAAAAAAAAACAAAAAAACACCATATTTGTCTTAAGTAAGAGAATATAATGTGAAGTTCATAATTGTAAAGTTCATAAAGAAAAACAAGAACAGCAGAGGACACTATTACAACCATATGGTAAAACACACCTCATTAATCAAAACAAAGCGTATTGCTATATATATTTTATATGTATATATACAGACAAACCAATGGAATTTAATACTTAATGAGTTCACAAATGGTTACTAATGCATAAAATGCTTAGATTATGATAGACGTAGTACCTCAAATCCATGGGAGTTAATGACACTGTTAGAAATAAAGCTGAAACAAAGTTGAACCTGTACCTCTAAGCATAGATCAGGAAAAATTCCAACTGGATCAGAGATTTAAATGTAATATAAAATGAAATTATGAAACATAGCACATTTCTTTTATAACCTGTAAGTGGGAAAGTCTATTACCTAAAATCCAGAAACCATAACAATGATTGTTATAGTGACTACACAGAAACCTGTAAATCTAAAAACGAAAACTATTTTCAAACCCTGCATGGCAACACAGACACACCCCTGCCACACCCCTATGGGCAAAGCAAGGAAAAAAATGGTAACTTGGGTTAGAAGTCATAAATATTCCGCTAAAATTCACAATTCCTATTACAAAGGGCTAATGTCTTACATAGAGAACTCCTACAAATCAGTAAGACCATGAACCCTGCAGAAAACTGAGCAAAGAATATGAACAGATTGTTCACAGAAAAACAATTCTAAATGATTTTTAAACATGTGAAAAGACCAATGTTGACTTACAAAAGGAATACAAATTAAAATACACTGAAATGTTACTTTTATTAGATTGGCAAACATACAGAACTTTGGTAATCATCTCGGCAAGACTGTAGAAAAATAGGCAGGCCTGTAAATAGTTACAAATCCTCTGGAGGGCAATGTGGCAAAATTACATATAATCTATCAAAAGTGTAAGACTATACATCCTTTAACCAGGCAATGCCAGAAAGTTATCCTAGAGATAAACTAACATGTGCACAATGATATATGTGCATTTTGGGAACTATTTAAAAGAATAATATTGAAAACAATGTAAATGCTCATCAATAAAGACTTAGTTATGCCTTCACCAATTGATGTAATACCACTCAGCTGCTTTTAAAAAAGGCATGGGGAAGAAAACTCTTCATGTATCAACATGGAAAGAGCATCAAGAGATACTATGAAGTAAAAAAAGAAGGTATAGAGAAAGTTGTCCTTTATTTGTGTAAATGGAGGAGTTAATATATATGTGTATGCATATTTGTAATTTGTATTAGATATATTCTAACATATATCTAATATGTTAATAGGCCAACATATATTATAAAGATAAATACACTGGGGTATTAGAACTGAGCAGATGGAGGCAGAAGGATAGAGGAGACTTCTCACAGTATACTTTTCAAATATTTAGTGTTTAAGTCATGTGCATGTATTATCTATTAAATTTAAACATTTTAATAAGTATGCATAATAAAATACCTAGAGTAACTTGTAATGAAGTAGAGTGTAACTTCCAAATAAGCAGAGGGATAAAAAGAAAATTAGAAAAAGGAAACAAAATGCTCCATCCAAAAGGTACGATTTAAAAAAAAGAACAGAAAATTTCAGTATAATATAAGGTACAACACTACATGGTTGCAACAAATCAAAACATTTCCATAATCACAATAAATGTAAATCAATGTAATTCACCATTTAAAAGATAAAGACTGTCTCACTGTATTAACCACAATAAATGTGAATTAACTAAATTCCCAAGTTAAAAGAAAGATTTGTCAGACTAAACAAAAACATTATCTACATACTGTTTTTTAAAGATACACCTAAAATATAAGAGCACAGGTAGGTTGAAATCAAAGGATGGAAAAAATTACATAAAGTATATACATTACTCAAAGAATGCTGCTGTAGCTCTATGACTATCAAGCAAAAAAAGATATTAAGGTAAAAAGGCAAAGAGGGTCAGTCACTTCACAAAGACAGGAGGTTCAAAGGCCCAGGAAGTCATGTACTTCTAAAAACTATGTGTACCTAGTAATATGGCCTCAAAATATATAAAGCAAGAATTGACATTACTACAAATAGAAAGTGACAAGTCCATTACATAATGGGAGATTTTTAAACAACCTCCCAGTAACAAATATAAAAAAGGTGAGGCTCCTTTTGCCAACTCAAGTTAACCTTCCTTGGAACTAGATAACCATATCAGATACACAATTTCTTACTTAATTCCTAAGAAAATTAATCAGAATGGAAAGACATTCGTCCTGTCTGGTTCTGGTGACCAGTATTCAAATACAGAAATGAGAAGTTACACATGAGCTGCACAAGCAACCACATAGCTAGACACTAACCCTAATGGTTTTGCCAGCAATTCGGTGTGCTTATGCTTCAATTAATCTCTAAATTCCTCTAGGGAAGATGTTGGTCTCTTACACACATTTGTATCTCTTCCCATACCTACCACATTGCCTGGTATATAGTAGGTGCTCAATAAATGTTTTATGAGTCATCTACTACGTACGCCTCTTAAAAATATGTATTCTCTCCAACACTATGAAGCACCTATTACATACCAGGTACTGTGTTAAGTACTGAGAATACACAGATGAATAAAAATGTCTGCTTTCCAGGGGACCACAACCTAGTAAAAGATAAATAGAAATATATTTTCTTTTCTTTTTTTTTTTTTTTTTGAGACAGGGTCTCACTTTGTTGCTAAGGCTGAAGTGCAGGGGGACACACACAGCTCACTGCAGTCAGCTCACCTCCTGGGCTTAGACGATCCTCCCACTTCAGCCTCCCAAGTAGTTGGGACTATAGGCATGCACCACTATGACTTGCTAATTTTTGTATTTTTTGCAGAGATGGAGTTTTGCCAGGTTGCCTAGACTGGTCTCAAATTCCCAAGCTCAAGCAATCCACCTGCCTCAGCCTCCCAAAGTGCTGGAAACGTAGGCATGAGGCACTGTGCCTGGCTTAGAAATACATTTTCTTAAAAAGCTATAAGTAGAGTTTTAAATGGAGTGGTAGATATACGAGCCCAGTGAAAGTACCTACAGACCTAAGGGAAAGGTTCTCACCCATTTAACATATATTTATAAGCACTTACTGTATGCCAGAATCAGACAGGTGTTAAGAAGAGATATTTAAGTTAATTCTTGCCAAGCAGATGTGGGGTTGAAGTCAGGCAGAGGGTACTAAGGGCAATGAGAAAAAAGAATATAAGGTCCAGGAGAAAACTGTGATTTGCTCAAAGTCAAAGAGCTTGGGTAAAGACTAGAACCTACATTCCCTAGTGTCCTTTCCACACTGCTTCTGGAATTCCTGGCCTCAAGCTATCCTCCCGACTTAGCCTCCCATAGTGCTGAGATTATAGGCATGAACCACCACATGTGGCTCCCACATTGCAACTCTACACTCCTTACCCTTAGAACCGTCTTTATTCCACTACAGATTCCTGTCTAGGTCAAAGGTTTTTAACCAAAATTCAGTAAGAAATGTCTTTTAAATTGTAGCACAGTATCTATAAATACAATGAACTTAAAAGTTTCAATAAATATCCTTAACTGGACACAATACATGCTACTTTTTGTATTCTATTTTACTTTTAAAATGCTGGTAGCAACTCGTTACCATTGATTTCATCACCTACTAATAGATCTCAATCCCCATTTTGTAAAATGCTCACTGCTTGCAATGGTTATTCCACCTCTAGCTTCTCACTTAATAGGCCCCGCAAAATTCCTATCCAAACATATTACTGAGCAACTACAATAGCAAACACTGTGATAGGCCTCAAGTTTGCTATATGTGGTTAAGTTCTTCAAAAAAGCATAAACCAGGGATTTTATCAAAATTTCCTGAGAAATTTTTCCCAAACTATACATATTTACTACATATCTACTGATATCAGAAGATTCAGTAGATACAGAGTAAGATTTGGACACATGTAATGTTGGGAAAAGCTTCCCAGGTAATAGCATCTTTAAAAAAAATATATATATATAAAAAAAAAAATATATATATATATATATATGTCTATATAGTATTTTGCAAGTAGTTGGCAACGCTATGCTTGAAATACAAGGGTGGGAATGACTGCAGTCATATATATTTTTTTAAATTTCAATAGGGTTTTGGGGAACAGGTATTATTTGGTTACATGAATAAAATCTTCAGGGGTGATTTCTGAGATTTAGTGCACCCGTCACCCCCAGGTGATAGCAACTTAATGATCTGAGGTCCCTTCCACTTTTATGAAACAAATATTTGTGTAGGAAAAGGAGTCTGGTAACGGACTAGACATAGACAAGAAAAATGAAACCTCAGATAAGCAGAGGGACTTAACCGTGATTAAAAAGCCACTGGTAGGGCAGGCATTAGAATCCAGCTCACCTGATTCCCAGTCCATTTCAGAAAGTTCCCACTAGGAAAATGAAGTCTCCCTATCAGTGTTCCTTCTCCATTTGCACTGACCTTTTCTTTATCAGAAACTCCCCAGGGCACTGGCTTACTAAATGCTAATTAGATTTCCTCCACCTGCTCTGCGATTTAGAGGGCAGTGCTAAGCAGTGCCCTCCTCAACTAACAAAGCCACTGGCATTCCCGGTATGCAGGGGCTGGCCTCCTGTTCTTTAGTCAACATCATTTAAAGGGCTCCTATCCAAAGCCCTAAGGAGGAAGACAGAAAAGGGAGGGGTATTCCTTGATCCAAAAAATGAAGTACACTCACTGATTGGGATTGATTGTTACTGTGGAGCTGGGTGGGAACAGGGAAAATTCTGGGAGGTAGGAATGGAATCTGGGTGAGGCAAGCAAACTGATGACCATTCATCATCTTCTCACTCCCCCAAGGAATGCTATTGTTGAACTTGAGGGGATGAAGCCTTGCATTGCAAAAAGCCTTCATCCAAAAATAACTTAAGAAACACTTCCCTTTCTCTTCTTGTTTCAATACACAGGTCCAAATTCCGCAGCCAAGAATGACAAGTCCTCCATAATTTTATCCGGCTCTATGGAGGCATCAGAATTTCGTGAATATTCAGCCACTAAATGGCAAAGTTCAGCCTGGATGTTCAGCCATTAACTGCTGTGTAATTCTGGACCAGTTAGTTTTCTCTGGGCTTTGATTTTTCTCATTTGCAGCACTCACTCAGTTGATTTCAAAATCAAGTAAGACAATGAATATACAAATGTTTTATAAACTATAAGGGGGTGTAAAGCTTTAATACAACTCCTAACACAAACTCAATTCAATGCAAACATTTACTGAGTTCCTAGAATAGTGTTTATACAGAGTTGGCACACAAACATTATAAGTATTAGCTGTTAGATGCACAAAAAACATACAGAGTTCTTAATGATGTGGAAATCACAGTCCACTGTAGGAGATAAGCTCTTTAACATAAACAGTACTAAATTTATGTTGATGAGTACTAAAATAGGCTGGGCACGGTGGCTCATGCCTGTAATCCCAGTACTTTGGGAGGCCGAGGCAGGTGGATCACCTGAGGTCAGGAGTTCAAGGCCAGCGTGGCCAACATGGCAAAATTAGATTTCCGTCTCTACTAAAAATACAAAAATTAGCCAGGTACCGTGGCGCATGCTTGTAGTCCCAGTTACTTGGGAGACTGAGGCAGGAGAATTGCTTGAACCCAGGAGGTGGAGGTTGCAGTAAGCTGAGATCACACCACTGTACTACAGGCTGGGCGACAGAGCAAGACTCCATCTCAAAAAAAAAAAAAAAAAAAAAAAAAGGATGAGTACTAAAATAGAATATGTACAAAGTGAGGAAGGGGGGTTAATTAACCCTGCTACCAAAGAGCAGGGGTTAAGGATTATAAAAAGCCTTCTATATTCACTATATTTTCTCTCCATAGCCCTATCCCCAATTACATTCTATTCCCCATCATAGTCTAGATGGGGAATATAATTGGGGATAGGGCTATGGAGAAAATATAGTGAAGAAGCAACTCAAATGGTTGCTTCTCAAATGATCCTCCAGCATTAGAATCTCCCCATCTTTATTCACAAAGTTACATGAGAAATTTTAAAAATCTGCTAACCATTCAAGGAGTATTTAAGCTTTTATTATGTGCAAGGTATTCTTAAGGATGCAAAACAATACAAGACAGGTCCCTGAACCCAATGAATTTACCATTTAGCAAGGGAGATAAATCATATACAAAATTATGATACTAAGGTATATTCCTGAGCCATACAGTATCTCAGGGGTAAAGGGGAACAAAGTTCAAATATCTGGAGAAGCTCCAAGTTGAAAAATTCTGTCCTCTTTTCCCCCATAAACTTGGACCAAGAGTCACAAATACATTCCTCCTCCATCTAGCAATATCCTTTAACCTACTTTGTGCCAGACAACATTCTGCTCATGAGAAAAAAGCAATGAACAAAATAGACAAAAATCCTGCCTTCGAAGGGCATATGGTCTGGAAGTGTAAACGGTCACGTAGGTGAAAGGACACAAAGATAGATGTGTACCCGCCCCCCACCCGCTACACCCTTGTTCTGCTCTCTAATCTTTGCACATACCAGAGATTTTGTAAGTTCTGTGAGTACCTGGTTTTCTGCACGTACCAGAGATTTTGTTTTGCACATACCAGAGATTTTGTAAGTTCTGAGGCAAGGTCACAAGACGTGTTTAAGTAAGATAAACTCTTGCTGCCATAAACCTGCTCTCCCGCCTCAAAGTTTGAACCAAAATATCAGAAATGGCAGGAACCAATCATAGTTAGCCAAATCGCCTTGTTCAAACACTAGCCAATCATATATCTGATTTGTATAATAACTCTATGCCCACTTTTCTTAGACTATATAACATTATTCGGAGCTGAGTGGGGGAGCTCTCCTGCCCGTCTCGTTTCACGAGCGAGGGAGAGTTCCAGGTTCGAACCTGTAATAAAGATCCTTGCTGCTTAGCTTTGACTCTGGACTCTGGTGGTCTTCTTCGGGGAATAAACGGTCTGGGCATAATAAATGGGGGCTCGTCCGGGATTTCCCCCAAGCCCACCAGACCCCCAAGTCAACGGATCTTAATCTGTAGGTAAGCCGGCTTTGTCACTGTCTCTGTCTTTGTCTCTGTCTGTCTCCCTGAAATTTCACGAAATCCGTAATCTGTAATCTGTATTGGTCTGTTCTGTAAGTGGCACGGTCTTGGCGGACGCGCTAGAAGACAGCCACTCGGGACTGGTGGGAGACGTTCCCCAGTGCCCATCTGGGGGCCTCCATCCTTGGTTGCCTTGTCTGACTCAGGTCGGAAGTCCGACACACGCTCGCGAATGCTCATCGTTATTACTGTCTGTCCGTTATTGTTAAGTGTTAAGTGTAAGCCCAAAACGAAACATAAAACCTTTTCTTCCCCTTCCAGGACCGGACCTGTCGGATACTCCCCTCTGCTTCACACTCATTTTCGTCCCCCCTTCTCTTTGTAGGAGCAGTCCAAAGATGGGCAACAACCAGAGCACGCCGCTCTCACTCCTTGTTACCAATTTTAAGGATGTGAAGGCTCGGGGGCGTAACTTAAGCGTAGAACTAAAGAAGGGAAAGCTAGTTACTTTCTGCCGTTCGGAGTGGCCCTCTTTCGGCGTAAGGTGGCCCTCCGAAGGAACTTTCTGTCTCTCTATTATTACTAAGGTAAAACCAAAGATTTTCCTGCCAGGGCAGTCAGGACATCCTGATCAAATTCCTTATATTCTAGTGTGGCAGGATCTTGTGGTAACCCACCACCCTGGATAACTCCATTCATCCCTGAGCCCTGCAAAGTCCTAGTAACGCGACCTACAAGACAAAAGACTCCCTCTGCTCCCTCGGCCCCTGTGCTGCCGGACAGCCAGGACCCCCTAATGTTAGAACCCACATTTCCCCCACCATATCCGCACCTTATCCCACAGGACCCAGTCCCCCAGGGTGGTGCTTCCGTAGAGGGAAACCAAGAAGCGGAAGCAGCCGAGAGCGAAAATAACCTGGGGGGGGCCGGCCGGCCGGCCGAACACGAGGCCGCGTACAGCGGGACCAAGCTTCCCGACTCCCTGACTCCACTGTAGCCCTGCCTCTCAGAGAAATAGGATCGCTCGATGATACCGGGCTCTCCCGTCTCATGTATTGGCCTTTTTCCACCAGTGATTTATACAATTGGAAGTCCCAAAATGCTCGGTTCTCAGATAATCCCAAAGATCTAACCTCGTTGTTAGACAGTGTCATGTTTACTCACCAGCCGACCTGGGATGACTGTCAACAGCTCCTCCGAATCCTGTTCACAACAGAGGAGTGGGAAAGAATCCAAGTTGAGGCCAGAAAACTGGTTCCAGGAGATGACAGCCAGCCAACTGCAAATCCTGACCTCATTAATGCGGCTTTCCCTTTGACCCGGCCCAGATGGGACTACAACACGGCAGAAGGTAGGGGACGACTGCTCATTTATCGCCAGACTCTAATGGCGGGTCTCCGGGCTGCAGCTCGCAAGCCCACCAATTTGGCTAAAGTATATTCTGTGTTACAAGGTAAGACAGAAAGCCCCGCTGTGTATTTAGAGAGATTAATGGAAGCCTTCAGACAGTTTACCCCTATGGACCCGGAAGCACCAGAAAATCAGGCGGCGGTAGTAATGTCCTTTGTAAACCAGGCAACACCAGATATTAAAAGAAAACTCCAGAAATTAGAAGGTTTAGAGGGAAAGCAGATTCAGGACCTCCTTCAGATGGCCCAGCGAGTTTATAATAATAGGGATACTCCAGAAGAAAAACAGTTCAAGGCAACCAAAGAAATGACCAAAGTCTTAGTAGCAGCTTTCCCCCAGGCAGGAAATGGCCAAAACAGAAAGCAGAAAAAGCAAGGCCCTAGGCAAGGATTAGAAAAAGATCAGTGTGCTTATTGCAAGGAACGTGGCCACTGGATTAAAGACTGCCCAAAGAAACGGAGACCAGCTAACCCTACCTCCGTACTCGTTACCCAGGACTCTGACTAGGGAGGACGGGGTTCGGACCCCCTCCCCGAACCCAGGGTAACTTTGCAAGTGGAGGGGTCCCCAGTTCGCTTCTTGGTCGATACTGGGGCGGAACGCTCAGTCCTAACCAAACCAATTGGAAAAATGTCTAAGAAAACATCCTGGGTGCACGGGGCCACAGGCATCAAAAAATACCCCTGGACAACCCAGAGGACTGTAGACTTAGGAACAGGAAAAGTCTCCCATTCCTTCCTAGTCATCCCAGAGAGCCCCTGCCCTCTACTAGGGAGGGACTTGCTGACAAAGATGGGGGCCCAAATCCATCCACTTTGAGCCAGAAGGGCCCAAGATAACTGATTCCCAAAACAGGCCAATATCTATCCTGACTGTCACCTTAGAAGATGAGTACTGACTCCATCAAGAGCAAAAGCCCCCTGATCAGGGAATTGACTTTGGCTCCAGCGTTTCCCTGAAGCGTGGGCAGAAACTGGGGGCTTGGGGCTAGCTAAACATCGACCTGCCATATTTGTGGAAGTTAAGCCAGGGACGGACCCGGTTCGGGTTCGGCAATATCCTATGCCCCTGGAGGCAAGAGAAGGAATTACGGCCCATCTCCGCCGACTCCTAGACCAGGGAGTCCTACGGGATTGCCACTCATCCTGGAATACTCCACTGTTACCTGTTCGTAAACCCAACAGTACGGACTACAGGCCAGTACAGGATTTAAGAGAAGTTAATAAAAGGGTCATGGACATACATCCCACTGTGCCCAATCCATACACCCTTCTGAGTGCCTTACATCCCAAAAAACAGTGGTATACCGTTCTTGATCTAAAAGACGCTTTCTTCGGCCTTCCTCTGGCTCCCAAAAGTCAAGAACTCTTTGCATTTCAATGGACGGATCCTGAGAGGGGCATCAACGGTCAGCTAACATGGACCAGACTGCCACAAGGGTTCAAGAACTCGCCAACTCTGTTCGATGAAGCCCTTCATGAAGATCTGGGTGAGTACCGGCGGCAACACCCTGAAATAACTCTTTTGCAATATGTTGATGATCTCTTAATAGCGGCCAGGTCCCCGGAAACTTGTGTTCGAGGGACTGAGGACCTCCTGAAGACTCTGGGGGAGCTAGGCTACCGAGCCTCAGCAACAAAGGCTCAGATCTGCAAGTCGGAGGTAACTTATCTGGGGTACCTATTAAAAGGGGGGCAACACTGGCTAACCAAAGCCCGAAAGGAAACAGTCCTACGCATCCCTAGACCCCAGTCAACACGGCAAGTGAGAGAATTCCTGGGGTCGGCAGGGTTCTGTAGGTTATGGATACCCGGATTTGCTGAGTTAGCCAAGCCCCTATACCAGGCAACAAAGGAACGGCAGCCCTTCAATTCGACGGAAGAGGCTGAGCTGGCCTTTCAGCAAATCAAAACTGCCTTGTTATCAGCCCCCGCGCTGGGGCTCCCTGATACGTGGATGAAAGTAAGGGTGTTGCAAAAGCCGTGTTAACACAGTACCTAGGCCCCTGGCAGAGGCCAGTTGCCTATTTGTCAAAAAAATTAGATTCAGTGGCTGCTGGCTGGCCACCCTGCCTCCGGATAATCGCGGCGACCGCCCTAATGGTCCGAGACGCTGATAAACTTATCATGGGGCAAGAGTTGCGCGTTATAACCCCGCATGCCATTGAAGGAGTCCTCCGGCAGCCGCCGGACCGATGGATGAGTAACGCCCGGCTCACCCACTATCAAGGACTGCTGTTAAACCCCCTCAGAATAACTTTTCTGCCCCCAACCTCTTTAAACCCTGCTTCACTGCTGCCAAATCCAGACTTGGACGCCCCGTCCCATGAGTGCACTGAGATACTGGCTCAGGTGCATGGGGTGCGGGAGGACCTGCAAGATCGTCCGCTCCCCGACACAGAACTCACCTGGTTCACTGATGGCAGCAGCTATGTCCACCAAGGCCAGCGGTATGCAGGAGCGGCTGTAACGTCAGAGACTGAGGTAATCTGGGCGGAACCCTTGCCTCCAGCGACATCGGCCCAAAGAGCCTAACTGATAGCCCTTACACAGGCCCTCACCCTAGGGGCAGAGAAAAAACTAACAGTATACACAGATAGCCGCTATGCTTTCGCTACTGCGCACATACATGGGGCCATCTACAGAGAAAGGGGACTATTAACAGCCGAAGGCAAAGAAATAAAAAACAAGCAAGAGATCCTAGCTCTATTAACTGCTTTGTGGAAACCAAAGAAATTGGCTATCGTACATTGCCCTGGGCATCAGAAACCAACTACGCCAATTGCTCGAGGCAACTTCTTAGCCGACCAAACCGCAAGGAGCATAGCAAAAGCTCCCAGTCAGCTCCTCGCGCTCCAGCTCCCCGATTCTGGCCCGCGAAATTTGCCATGTTTTCCCGACTATACCGAACAGGATCGCGAATGGATGAACACGCTTCCCCTAAAACAGGTTAAAAATGGGTGGTGGACTGATATAAATGACCAAACCATCCTACCAGAAAAATTAGGACGGCAGGTGTTGGAACACATCCACCGGACAACCCACCTGGGTGCCCGGCGAATGATGGACTTAATCAGGTACGCCAAGTTTAGAATCAGGCGCATAGCTGAACTGGCCAGCGATGTCACAACAAATTGCAAAGCCTGCCAACTAAACAACGCTTCCCCCCAAACCCAGACCACCGCAGGAATTAGGTGTAGAGGAACTAGGCCTGGTATCTATTGGGAAATAGACTTTACTGAGATAAAGCCTGGAAAATATGGGTATCAGTACTTACTTGTCTTTGTAGATACTTTTTCAGGATGGACAGAAGCGTTCCCAACTAAGAGAGAAACTGCTCAGGTTGTAGCAAAGAAAATTTTGGAAGAAATCCTCCCCAGGTATGGCTTTCCCGTCCAAATAAGGTCAGACAATGGACCAGCCTTCGTTGCTAAGGTAAGTCAGGATTTGGCTTCCATTCTGGGGGCAAATTGGAAATTACATTGTGCTTATAGGCCCCAAAGCTCAGGACAGGTAGAAAGGATGAATCGGACTCTGAAGGAGACCTTAACTAAATTGACCATGGAGACTGGCGCTAATTGGGTAGTACTTCTCCCCTACGCTCTGTTCCGGGCCCGAAATACCCCTTACAGACTAGGCCTCACACCATATGAAATCATGTATGGCAGACCCCCACCCCTGGTCCCCAGTCTAAAAGATGACTTACTCAAACCTGAAACTGAAAATGTCTCTGAGCTCCTGTTCTCCTTACAAGCCTTACAGAAAATTCACCAGGAAATTTGGCCCAGACTACGAGAACTGTACGAGGCAGGACCTCCGCCGACGCCTCATCCGTTCCAGCCGGGAGACTGGGTCCTAGTCAAGCGCCACCGGCAAGAAACTCTTCAACCCAGGTGGAAAGGACCACTGCAAGTACTCCTGACTACTCCCACCGCTCTCAAAGTAGAAGGCATCGCTTCATGGATCCACTACACACACGTCAAACCAGTGGACCCAACATCCGACCTTCTCGAGCCGTCTGGAGCACCGGTTACATGGACTGTAGACAAAGCTAAGAACAATCCCTTAAAGCTAACCCTGCGCCGTCATCCCCATAGCCGTAACCATGTCTAGCTTACCTATGCTTTTATGCCTTATGCATCTGACTCTCCTCACTGCTGCGCCGTCTAATCCCTATGTCTGGAGGTTCTGGCTCTATGAGAACAAAACTCACCCCGGGGAAACCCCCCAAGCGGGTAAACTGCTAGCTAGCGCAGACTGACCCCCCTCAGGGTGTAATACTATAGTTTACCTCAATTTCACTAGGTTCCAGATTGCCCAACCAGCAATACCCATGATCTGTTTTGAATATGATCAAACTGAATATAATTGTAAAAATTATTGGTGGCACCAGAGTGCAGGTTGCCCATATAGCTACTGTAAGACGCACTCTGTCCGATACTGGAGAGAACGACAAGGGTGGTATTTTTACAAAACTGAGTCTCCCGTCACTTACACTTGGATAATTAGAGACCCATGGGACTCTCGGTGGACAACCCCACAACATGGGGGAGTATATTACTCATCAACTAGTACCTGGCCCAGTAGCCATTTATATCTGTGGAGAAGTCTAGTCCAGATTCAACCCTTAATCCACACACAAATCCACAGGCAAGAAACCAAGCTATCACAAGACTTGCAGCCCTTCTCCTGGCTAACTCTATTACGGGAAGGGCTAGCATTCGCCAACCTCACTGGTTTAGGCGACCTGTCCTCTTGCTTTATGTGTGCAACCCTAGGAAGACCACCATTAATGGCTGTTCCTCTATCCTCCCCTCCCACAAACTATACAGGTTTTAACTCATCGATAGTCACGATACCCGATGTAGCCCTGTACCGTGACCCATACCAAGAGAAATACCCCTATTGTTATTCGGCATTTAGCAACAGCCTCTGCAACCAATCGGCTACATACCCTAATAGTCCCATATATGCTCCCCCTGGTGTGTTCTTCTGGTGTAATATGACTCTGTTAAAAACTCTGTCCAAAAGCATCTCTGACGGACAGTTGTATATCCCTGTTACCCTAGTTCCCCGACTGACACCGCTAACCCCGGCAGAGTTCATAGGCTGGGCAGGGACCGCCCCAACTAAAACTGCGCGACATAGACGAGCAGTTTTTCTACCACTAATTGCCGGAATATCCTTAACCACCTCTGTCGTCGCAGCGGGGTTAGCAGGAGGGGCCCTACAACACTCCATGATAGAAAACGACAAGCTGTTACAACAATTCTCTGTTGCTATGGAAGACTCCGCCTATTCCCTAGCCTCCCTTCAGCGGCAGCTCACCTCCCTAGCACAGGTCACCCTTCAAAACCGCAGAGCCTTAGACTTACTCACGGCTGAGAAAGGAGGTACCTGTATGTTCCTCAAAGAAGAATGCTGTTTCTATATAAATGAGTCAGGGTTAGTTGAGGAAAGAGTCCAACGCCTACACGAACTAAGCTTAGAAATAAAAAAGCAACAATTCACTACAGCCGCTAACAATTGGTGGAGCCCTTCAATGTTTTCCCTTCTGGCACCCCTTTTAGGCCCCCTAATGTCTTTACTACTTCTATTCACTATAGGCCCCTGTGTGGTAAATAAAATTTTACAATTTGTCAGAGAAAGGTTTGATACCATCCAACTAATGGTCCTCCGTAGCCATCACCAGCCTCTCCTGCACCCAGAAAGTGAGGCTATATTATAAGACTCTGGAAATCCAAGATTGGACATCCAGTTACTTATGAGAAGGGAGAAATGAAAGGACACAAAGATAGATGTGTACCGCCCCCCCCACCCGCTACACCCTTGTTCTGTTCTCTAATCTTTGCACATACCAGAGACTTCGTAAGTTCTGTGAGTACCTGGTTTTCTGCACGTACCAGAGATTTTGTTTTGCACATACCAGAGATTTTGTAAGTTCTGAGGCAAGGTCACAAGACGTGTTTAAGTAAGATAAACTCTTGCTGCCATAAACCTGCTCTCCCGCCTCAAAGTTTGAACCAAAATATCAGAAATGGCAGGAACCAATCATAGTTAGCCAAATCGCCTTGTTCAAACACTAGCCAATCATATATCTGATTTGTATAATAACTCTATGCCCACTTTTCTTAGACTATATAACATTATTCGGAGCTGAGTGGGGGAGCTCTCCTGCCCGTCTCGTTTCACGAGCGAGGGAGAGTTCCAGGTTCGAACCTGTAATAAAGATCCTTGCTGCTTAGCTTTGACTCTGGACTCTGGTGGTCTTCTTTGGGGAAAAAACGGTCTGGGCATAACATAGGTACATACATGAGTGACTGGTGTGTGCGTGCACGCATACATGTGTGTGATACAGCAGACTGGAAAGCAAATGCTTTGGCTTAAGTGGACAGCTACCACCCAGTTCCAGCTAATTGCTGAAAAGCAGAAATTTGGGCCCAGTGTTCCCAGATCTTGAAGCTGGACATTTTACGGATTTTATGTAAGAGATCTCAGCTTTTAACAATCTACGACTAATTAAAAGTGTTTAAAACACCACAGGCCAAGCAAAACACTTTATAGATGGAATTCAGGCCAAAGATACCAGTCTATAACCTGTCTTAGAACACGTATCATGATTTTTGGCTTAGAGATGCAGTCACTTCATATAGCATTATAAACCAAGTGCTACTAGGCTGGAGGCACAAGATCCAGCCTCTCAGCCAGTATCAAGGAGGTGAGGGCATTTAGCCTGAGCTCCTTCAGAAAACATCTCAGAATACGTCAGTGCTTAATTTTCTATTCTTTGCTCACTTCTCACAGCACTTACTGGCCACATCCATGTTGCCACATGCTGAGGTATTTCTTTGCTAAGAATGGCAAGACCATTCTGTTCAACCAGAAAGTCCATAAACAGCAACTCGACCAATGCAGCTACCTTGATGGTTTGATTATTCAACAGATTAATACTGTTCATGAATATGATTAATTCTGATCTACTCTATAATAGGCTTGCTATTTAGAAATACAGTAAACTTCTGTCAACTGAAATTCTGAAGTCAGGGACTTTATGCAAATTATCCTGGACAAAAAATTTCCTATAGTTAAATCACATTTGTCCAGAAGTCACTGAAATACAGTACTGATGACTGAAAAGCAAGCTACAAATAAATATATACAAATTACTACATGGTCACAATACAAATGTTTTAATAAAAATAGAAACAAAGCATACTTTAAGAAGAATTTCACTAAATATTAGTGCCTACCACATGAGGAAAGGAACAATTAACCCTAATAAAAGTTGGTCTTTCACTACATACGTTTATAACAGAACTACACAGCATGTTAACAAACTGAAAAAAAAAAGACAAGACAGCAAAAATAAACTGTATAGGTTTAAGTCTTCAACTTCAGACCTTGGAAAAGCATCTTAAAAGTCAGATAAGGCCAGGCATGGTGGCTTATGCCTATAATCCCAGCACCTTGGGAGGCTAAGGTGGGAGAATTGCTTGAGGCTAGGAGTTTGAGACCAGCCTGGGAAACACAGTGAGACCCCATCTCTACAAACAAAATTTTAAAAAACTTTTTAAAAATTAATTTTAAAATTTTTAATTTGTTTAAAATTAATAAATTTATTAATTAAATTTATATTTATGTGCATGGTAGCACGCGCCTGTAGTCCCAGCTACTCAGGAGGCTGAGGTGGGAGGATCACTTGAGCCCAGGAGGTCAAGGCTGCAGTGAACAATGATTGTGCCACTGCACTCCAGCCTGGGTGACAGAGTGAGACCGACCTTGTCTCAAAAAAGAAAAAAAAAAAAGTCAGATAAGTCATTCTCAATGCCCGGAAAATTTATCATCCCTGCTGGTCACCAGTTGACTGTATTAATCACTGGCAATTATTACATTAGAAACTTGGTCACCTTGTCTTCAAAATATGGTGCTGTTGCCTTTTAATGGGGTTAGTTTACAGTGTATATAAACTTAATGATAAATCAGCGATTCTACTATATTTGAGCCATGACTTACTGCAGCAAAATTAAAATCTAAAATGTAATGGAATAGCTCAAATGTACCTCTGATCAGCTGTGTGGCCTACGGTTTCTTTTCGTTACCAAAATCTGGGATGTGAAACTTGCATCCCTTATGTAGTGTTTTGTGTTCCCATTCTTTCTCATTAGAGGAGTCGCCCAAGGGCAGATTATCTTGTTATTAGTTTTGCTTTGGCCCAGAGTCTTTCATCGGCAAAACAGGTGCGTTGGTCACAAGGTAATATCTGAATAAAAATTTTCAGGGGGAGAAATATATCTTATATACCAGCAAATTAAAAAAACCCAAAGGCATTTATAAGGATGGTCATTTCAGCACATTTTTTAAGTAAATAAAATACTGTAACTGCTTATCAACTGGTTAGATTATGGTTAAATTACAGTAGTATACTCGGACACTACTATAAAGATACTGAGAAAAGTTGAGGTTCATGAGAGCTCCCAGAATGTTATTCACCTAAAGGTTATTACCAGATGATGGCATCTGGCGTGGGGTTTTTTGTTTGTTTGTTTGTTTGTTTTTTGTTTTAGCTTTTCTTGATTTATAACGAACATGTACTATTTTAACAAAAGCAATAATCTTTCCTTTAAAAAAGAAAATACAATTGACCTATATATGCAAATATGGAACTACACCCATGGTTTATTTTATCTCACAGGACTTTGGTGCACATTAACCATAAGGATGTAGAACAGTGTCGACACATAAGTATTCAAATATTACCTGATTTATGCTAAGTGAAAAATAACAAGGTATAAAGCAGGGTAAACAGGGCAAGGGTCTGGGAAGGGAAAGATGTTTTTTATTGACTACTACTGTACCCAGGTTCTAGAAAACAGTCTGGGACAAAGCTTACCTGTTTATCATGTGTTGCAATCTCAGAGCAGAGAGCGAGGAAAGATTGGTAGGAAAGGATAGGAGGGAAAGGAAATCAAGGCTATATGCATCAACAAACTGGCTACAGCTTAACATGAAAACACAGACAACTGTTACGGGTTACAGGATGGGTTACAGGTTACAGGATGGGTTGTACGGAACTACTAATATTGTGTGTGTGTGTGTGTGTGTGTGTTTAAGCGGTAAATGGAGGAGAAAGGCAGACAGGAAGCAATTTATCTGCTGGTTCCTTCCCTTCTCCAGCTTCCAACTGCACGGGTAAGCGATGTTAACAGCCCTCACTCCCCACTTCCAGGCTGTGTTTACCCAGCCACTCTGGACAGTCACTGGGGAAGAACTACTCCACGTTTGAACCTGAAAGTGGTAGGAGAGGCCAGGGTCTGGCCAAATGGGGCTTAGGCACAGGAGTTGCTGTAGTTCTCTCCACAATGGACATAACAGAGACCAAACCAGATCCCCGCCCTCACAGAGGGAAGACGAGACGGCCAGCACTGTTAGAAAACACAGCAAAAGCAGCAACATCTGAAAACTCACCACTGAGCAAGCGGACTGACTGAGGCACAGATATAAGAAGGGAATCTCGACAGACACACTGAATCTCACACAACACATACCCTTGTATACAGAATGGAACTTTAAGTATCATGTATTTAAAAAAACATACATTAGGAAAAACCTGTACTCAGTCTATACTCAGTAGTCTAATGAAAAGGGCAGGGACTTGGAGCCAGACAGTTCTGAGATTGAAAATCCTATCCATCTGTTCCTTGTTGTGAAACGCCAAGTAGGTTGCTGATCTGTATAATCAGGATACTATATGGTTATAGCGAAGATTAAATGAGCTAAGGTGGCTAAAAGAGATGTTAGGCTCTGGCAGACATGGTGCTGCCTCTTACATAAGAGGGGCTGATTCTTTTCCTTCCCTCATTCAATCCCTCCTCCGTGCTCCTGCAGGACAACCTCACATTATACTGCTAACATCATTCTGCCCAACATTATTTATATTTATGATCACTCGCTACACTGGCAGCTCCATGAGGATGGGATTATTTCTTTGGTGTCCACCTTTGCTGTCTAGTACAGCTCATGCTTATAGCTGGGGCTAAGTACACGTTTGCCAAATGAACCAAGAACTTCAAACACCAATTCTCAGGGGAGACAGCTTTTCATAAGACCTTTAGTAAAGTCACTTGAAGGACCCGTGAGACTTCTAACATAGTCTGACAGCTGTACCGGCCAGAAAGGTAGAAAAAAAAAAAAATCAAAGGTTTTGAAGCTAGACAGATTTGCATTCCAATCCCAGTTCCACCTCTTATTACAAGGGTAATATTTGGGCAAGTGACACAGACCCGCTAAAACTTTCATTCCCATAAACATAAAATCAAAATCATACTATCTTTTGTAGGGCTATTTTAAGAAATGAGATTAAATAATATAAACTATTACTCATATGGTGTTAATCTATGTCACAAGGCACTCTTATCCTGACCAAGGTAGGGGAAGCAGAAGAGATTTCTACTGTGAGTAAAAGGTATCTGCTTTTTTTCCTTTTAATTCAATGCATTTTTACTGAATGTCTGCTCTGTGCCAGGCTTTGTACAAAATATCATCCTCTATAAGTTTACAAAGTGCTTTCACCTTAGCCTCTCTCTCTGAGCTCTCACCCTCCTGACTCTGCTTTAAACCTGCCAAGAATACCCACTGGAAATGCTGAGAGATGAAGAGTTTCCATGACCTCTGGAACAGATGTGGATTGTAGCTCCAACAACAAAGGCAGTAAATAAGAAAGATATCCAAGTCTTGGTTGATGACATGGTAAAGAGTAAGTGTGCCAAATACATTTGACCAGCCCCTGGAGGTTCCACAGTGGATATCTAAGGTTGGTATTATTCTCTAGGCCCATTCTACTTCTCTAAAAAAACTTATCTTTCAGGAAAAACCCTTTACAAGAATTTAAGAATTCCTAATTTATCAGCTGCTTGCAGAAAAAGTGCTAAGCAAGGAAACGAACAAAAAGCCAGTTAAAGTAGAGAGGCATGGTGTGTATAACCTGAATAAACCCCAGCAATCCAAGTGGCTGTCCTGGGTAGAAAGACAGTCCAACAATCAAAAGTGAAAAAAGAGTAATTCCAGTCTTTACATGCTTTTCTCAATGGATACGAAAAGAAATCAAAATCATAACACACTTTTTATCTCCTAATCAGTTCTCTCATATACTATAGCTGCTCAAGGGTCTCTCATGCACCAACCTACCCTACTCCCAACCTTCAAAACCAGTTTCAAATTTGCATTCTCCCCTTTCCCCTTTATCTTAAAAATTCTTTATTAAGAAGATTCAGTGTGTCTTCCCTATTTTTACATTTTCGCTCCATTCAGCCTACTAGAAAGAAGTAGAGTCCTGGAAGAAGACCCAGTAAGAAAGAATCCTTCCACCCTAGAAAGACTTACCACTGGGCAAGCAGACTACCTGAGGGGCAGATAGTACCAAGGCAATCTCCGTAGATATACTGAGTTAGTCAAAAACTAAAGGGAAGACTGTGAATACTAATATGAGTAACTTGTATTTCTCTTTTGACAAATAATAGTACATGTTAACAACTCTTATCTGTTATATACATTATATATAGAGTCAGATATAAAGCAACTAGGTGATTATAATGACTTTTTTTAAATTTTTTTTTTTGAGACGGAGTTTCACTTTTGTTGCCCAGGCTGAAGTGCAATGGCAGAATCTCAATTCACTGCAACCTCCGCCTCCAGGTTAAAGTGATTCTCCTGCCTCAGCCTCCCGACTAGCTGGGATTACAGGCATGCACCACCACGCCTGGGTAATTTTGTATTTTAGCAGAGATGGGGTTTCTCCATGTTGGTCAGGGTGGTCTTGAACTCCCAACCTCAGGTGCTCCGCCCACCTTAGCCTCCCAAAGTGCTGTGATTACAGGAGTGAGCCATCATGCCCAGCCACATAATGACTTTTTAAATCAAATGAGAGACAAGCCACAAAACAAAAAAGGTCAAAGTTTCTAAACGTAGAGATAAAAATAACACACTGAATGGGCCCGGGACAATGAAAACTTCTGCAAATGTAAACAAAAACTTAAGTAATATATGTACATTGCTTGGAACAGAACCTGGCTTGATACTGGATTAATGTAGTCATTGTTATTATTGACCAAACCTTCTTGGTTCCCAGCTCTTTTGTTGTTAGATGATCACCCCAACCCCTCTAACAGAAATCACCTCTTTGTGTAGCTGTTCAATCTGGGGAGAGAATCTGACTTAATAGCTCCTCTAAAACAAGGTTCTTTTTATCCTTCTTTGTTGCTCCAGGCTAGCACAGTATCTGACACACAGTTGGAATCAACAAATGCTTGTTAAAGGAATTAGTTCTGCTACCTGAAGATCGTTTATCCTGGAAATCTGAGACTTTACATTTAAAAGCATTCTAATCCCAGGTTGCCTTCTATAGGACCCATTTTTGGCAAGGATTTGACAAATCAGAGGGTCTGACGGAACCAATATTATAACACGATAAGCAGGCCAACTTTAGACACACATTCTAACAGCTTGACTGAAAAAGTCCAAGTTGATCTCAATTTAGTTTTGTAATCCGAAAACACATTTCCTCAATATTCTCCATACAGTTGACTACTATGAGTGTCTCTCCAATCTCATGACCTGTCATCAACCCTCGAAGAAAAACAAAATTACTAAGACCAAGGTCTACAATATAAATAATCTGGTATTCATCACAGGTTTCACGTTTGTTGAGCCATTTCTGAACTCATTATAAAACTATGTCTATGTAGGACCTTATTGTTCATATCAACAAACACCTACAATAATGGAAAGACTTGGGAGTCACCTGGGGGGAAACCTGAAGTCCTGGGGTCTCTTCCTAGTGCCAGTGCTGCTACTGACTAGACAAGTTTGTGAAGTTGTTACACCTTACTAATCATCCATTTCTTAACGTATAATGATTCAAAAATTTGCAGATGCCTATTATATGCGGGGCATTATGCTGAATGCTAAAAACACAAAGATGAATAATATCCCTATCTTTAAGGGTTTGATATTTTATTGGAGTTGGACAGAAATTATATACATTAAATTAAAATACAATTTAGTAAGTAATATAATGGCACACAGTATTACAGAAATATAAAAGAAAGACCCATTATTCTCTCTAATGGGTGGTTAGACACACCAGGAAACTAAGAACTAAGAAAGAACATGTTATGGGTTTATTCTATGCATAAAACAAGGTGGATGGGTAGGGAGGGGAACAAATGCCAGAATGCAGTTGCTAAATTGGATCTTCAAATCAAGAACAGCCTCAAGTCTATGGAAATATTATTTTAATTGTAGCATGTAATGAAAATTCTATTTCATACACAGGTACACTGGTAACAAAGGGAAGACCACAAACTGCATACTTTGCAATCTTTGCGTATTTGGTTTATTTATTTTGTATTTTCTTTAGAGGCAGGGTCTTGCTCTTTCACCCACACTGGAGTGCAATTGCACAATCATAGCTCACTGCAGCCTAGAACTCCTGGGCTCAAGCAATCCTTCCGCCTCAGCCTCCCAAGTAGCTGGGACTACAGATACATGCCACTATGCCCTGCTAATATCTGGGTATTTGAATGAAACTACTACTATTACTACTACAAAATAGTCTCAGTCTATCTTGTGAGATTTTTAAAAATCAAAGGCCACAGCTACTCACTTTCATTTTGAAATGGGGTTTTTTTGTTTGTGTATATATATATTTTTTAAGTCTGGGCACAGCTTAATTAAAGTAGTTTTTGAACCATACACAGTTTGAAAAATCTAAGGCTCTTTCTGATATAAAATGTCTTTTCAGTGGCAAAGATATGGTGGAAATAATTGTTTTAAAATGTTTAACATTAAAAAGGCATTTATTGGTATAGCAAATACATGGTAAAATTAGAGACAGATACATAAACAGATCAGCAATCTAGAGGTATAGTTCCCAATATGCCCACTGATATAGAGGTAAATGGATACATCTTGAGATTTACCCATTACAACTGAGTTTCAGATCCCATTCTAGAATCAGGTAGTAATCTGAACTGAACTAGAGAGAGGCAGAGAAAGGGCCCGACCACCTCAAAACTTGTAAAGCTTACATAGTCAGTGATATAGCCTTCCATTTCCCTCTTTGACTCACTGATTAATGAGTTACAGAGTGCTCTTCAGATTTTCCTTGGGGTCTATGTTGTTCTAGCTCCTCACAGAGGAAACTATATTCCATTTCATTCAGAAGCTTCATACACAGACTCTCCATTGGCTTCTGGTGCCTGCCAGATGTGCTCAGACCATCCTACTCCTTATATCACCCTTCTGCCAAATCACCTGCAGTACTTTGGATACAGCAGTTCTGTGCATTCCAGATTTAACTGTTTCCCATAGTCTAACAGAGGGAAGTTTATTTAAACTTGCATGTGCAAAAGATCAGAACGTAAGTATAATTAGGGGGAAATATGGGGGAAATGTTAATCATATGTGTATGAACAGGACCAGATAGGCAGGCAGACTGTTTCTTCCTTAGAACTTCCTGGACTACAAATAGTTTATTTCTGCCTTAGATTGTAGTCAGCTCTTTTTGAGAGCTAAGTACTTACATCCCAGATGTGAACTCAAGCAGCAAAATGAAGATTCCTTAAGCAAAGTCTGCCTGTTTTGGCATTAAGAAGAAGAGTCCATTAATGATAAATAACAATACTTCTAATAAAGAGCTAGCACTGAGACAGTACTTGCTGTGTACTAGATACTGTTCTAAGCACTTTATATATTAACTCACTCAATCTTCACAACAAGCCTCATGAGATAGGTTCCATCATTAGCCTCACTTTAAGGATGAAAAAATTGAGACACAGAATACTCACCTAGTTAGTAAGTAATGGGATTCAAATACAGACCAGCCAGCTCTTGCTACAGCTTTTTCATCTTTTAAGTAAAAGGTTGTGGTTCAGTATATGCGAAACTTGAAAATGTTTTCACACATTCTGTTCTGATTAAAAGATGGGGAATACATCCTTTGTTTACTGTAGGATAAGGCAAGAATAACCATGTAAGTCTGGACAACCTAGGTTTCAAGTTCTAATCTAGGCTCATGATGAGGGAGAGTTGGAGGGGGTCACCGAGACTGACTAGGGAAGTGTCTTAATCAGCCTGGGCTGCTATAACAAATTACCATAGACTAGGTGACTTAAACAACAGACTGATAATCAGGATATTTATCCCTGCCCAAATCTCACTTTGAATTGTAATCTGCAGTATGGGAGGTGGGGCTTGGTGAGAGGTGTTTGGATCATGGGAGTGGATCCCTCATGGCTTGGTGCTGTGAGTCTTGTGAGAGCTGGTCATTTAAAAGTGTGTGGCACTTACTGCCACCCTCTCTCTCTCATGCTTGCTCCTGCTTTCACTATGTGATGTGCCTGTTCCCCCTTCATCTCCTGCCATGACTGAAAGCTCCCTGAGGCTTCACCAGAAGCTGAGCAGATGCCAGCACCATGCTTCTGGTAAAGCCTGCAGAACTGTAAACCAATTAAATCTATTTTCATTTTAAATTATCCAGTCTCAGGTATTTATTTCTAGCACTGTAAGAACAGCCTAATACACAGATATTTCTCACAGTTCTGGAGGCTGGGAAGTCCAGGATAAAGGAACTAGCAGGTCCAGTGTCTGGTGATGGCCCTTTTCCAGGTTTACAGACGGCTGCCTTCTTGCTGTGTCCTCACAGGGCAGAAAGGCGAGTGGATGCAAGTTCTCTTGTGTGTGTTCACTTCTTATAAAGACACTAATCCCATCATGAGGGCTCTACTCTCATGACTTAATTTTCCCAAATGCCCCATCTCCAAATTCTATCACACTGGGGATTAGAATTTCAATATATGGTTTTTGGGGGACACAAACATTGAGTAGGTAGCAGGGGGTACAGGGGACCGGCATGTTGACCACATAAGTTTAACTCACTTTATTTTGAAGAACGTGGTAGCAGCAGAAAAGCTTAATATGCTTTGGAGACAAGTGAACTCAGCTTTAGCTCCTGACTCATAAAACATTTAGGTTTTATGGTTCTGGGCTAGTTTCTTAGCTTGAGCTTGTTTCTGGGTGACGTAGGAATATTATCTATTACATGGTATTGTAGTAAAGATTAAATGAGATGCAATGGGCTCATACCTGTAAAGTTTACTTACTATATAGTTAAGTACACAATACAATTTACACTTCACTCTCTCTCCTACTTTCCTATTTTCCCTCCACCCCGCCAGAGATAAGGAGGATGAATCTGCTTCAGACAAAAAGTACTGAATAACTAGATACTTGTTTTACTATCCAGCACTGTTTCCCTTTCTCATGGTGGAAATTGCTTTTCATGAGATGTAAACATGATTCCGAGTGAAGCTGTCACTCATCCCTCTCCACACCTACCATGTGAGTGTCAGGTAAGGCACAGGTAGCTCTAGTCTGACTACTGTAGTTTCCAATCCCCTGGCCATAGTGGCTTAGTCCAGGGGTAGAATTATGACCCCAACTGTCAGTATCCTTCCCCAGGATTTTAAATTTGGAGTTCTAAAAGTGAGGACCTTGCCTTTTGAGTTACAGAGATGAGAGGACTGAGGGTTGCCAGTGATCTCCTTTCTTATCACCTACAGACAGCTTGCCTACAGGAGAAAAGAAAGTCAAACACAAACAAGCAGTATGAGTTACAATGAGCGCCCTTGGGCCACTGAAACATGATTGTGTACCCAAGGTCACCTGGTATCTAGAAAACATTCAATTTTCTGAGTTTCCTTATTATCATACCATTACATTTCTATTTCTTGCTTAAATTTACTTGAGTTGGCTTTTGTCAGTAGCAATTCCAAAAGTCCTTACAACATGAATTTATATTTTCTGTCAGACTTTTCTGCAAGGTGCTTTTCAGTCAAGATCCCATTCAATTCTCACAGCAATCCTGATGTGAAGGCATTGGTTCTCTTTCTCCCCTCACCCTGATTGCATTATCTGTGATGGTGTGAACCTCTTTGTAAGCCTAGGATCAGAGTACAGGATTCATAGTCACTTTTTTCTTTTTGTTCTTTTGTTTTGTTTCTTTGAAACAGGGGTCTTACTATGATGCTCAGGCTTGTCTTGAACTCCCGGCCTCAAGCAATCCTCCTGCCTCCATCTCCCAAGTAGTTGGGATTACAACCATGAGCCACTGTGCCCCATAGACACTTCTTATATTTAACCAAACCATATGGCAGAATAGAGGCCTTATATCCACTTACCATACCAACTAGAATACATTCAGACTATACCTGCTTAGATCACATGCCTAATCCAAAATAATCATGGTGGCTGAGGGAATGGAATGTGCTAACTAGCCAAACCTGAAGCATAGGATAGACGGAGCCAGCCTCCCCAGAATCACACAGATGTCTGAACAGAAATTAAGGTGTTGCAAGGAAGGAGAAAAGAGATGAATTTAAGAGAAGCAATAAGTGTTCATTATATACAAGGAAAATTGGAATGATCAAATTATTAAGATCATCCAGCTCTCTGAACCATCTGATCAATAACTCCTCCTGTTCACATTACTTCCTGTTGTGATCTCACACTTCTTCAGACTAATTTAAGACTGTGGTTCTCCAGAGGCTTCAGCTATTCTCCACAGAGAAGCTAGCTGGTGTGTCGATGACTTCTAATCACTCATCCTGAGTACCAAATTGAAATGCTGATTTGGCAAGATTATTAAAAGATCTCAAGGCACTTTCCAGAACACAAAAGACTTGATTAAAAGTGAGTATCTCGGCCGGGCGCGGTGGCTCAAGCCTGTAATCCCAGCACTTTGGGAGGCCGAGACGGGTGGATCACGAGGTCAGGAGATCGAGACCATCCTGGCTAACACGGTGAAACCCCGTCTCTACTAAAAAATACAAAAAAAAACTAGCCGGGCGAGGTGGCGGGCGCCTGTAGTCCCAGCTATTCCGGAGGCTGAGGCAGGAGAATGGCGTGAACCCGGGAGGCGGAGCTTGCAGTGAGCTGAGATCCGGCCACTGTACTCCAGCCTGGGCGACAGAGCAAGACTCCGTCAAAAAAAAAAAAAAAAAAAAAAAAAAAAAAAAAAAAAAAAAAAAAAAGTGAGTATCTCGAGTCAATTAAAATGTCCTTGGCTGTCTTTCTTGCCTTGGTTTCCTCCTTAGTAAATGTAAATTCAAAATAACAGGGAAATAAAAAAGGTAAAGCTTCTCTTTAGGAAAGGGTTTTCTCACACAGTTGACGGACCAGATAGATTTCCTACTGGCTGGACTGACAACAGTGAGCAAATGGGTCCTGATACCTTCACGATCCTATGATTTTCAACAAGCTACTGTATTTCATTAATTCAAATTCAGTTCTTTTTAACATCAAAATCAGAATGTTTCCTACTGTTGATAGTGTCTTACAGTTAAGCTGCAGTCAGGACACAGTTGTCATTGCCTGCACAAGGGTGTACTTGGTTGTCATGTCTGGCATTGTGACTGGACAAATACAACCCTGAACAAATAAATCAAGGGCCATTTTAGGGAGAAACATGAATTTCAATAGTTGTGAGACTTTTTGCTAAGATCTTCTAGTAAGACCAAGAAAGTGCCAAAGTTGAAACTTGCAAAATACGTGTCAGTGACTTGAAATAAAAATTTGAAGACAATGTTGAATCATTTTTAAGAAACGTTGCACCATCAATACTCTTAATGGCATGCAGGGCAGTTATTATGTAGGCAAATATGGACAATGAATTAAAAAGTGATTCAAAGCTAGGATTGATTATGAAGTAGTTTTAAAAATTGTTTACCGATGTTTCATTTATACTTTTCTTTTTTGTGTATGCAAGAGAGTGATGGACGATAAATATATGTCCGCACATATGTCCGCATAAGTCTGTAAGCACTCTTTCAATAAGGCATTTATCCCTCTGCTTAGTGGAATACAAAATAATTGTGAATGACATTGAATGAGAACTTTTTTTTTTTTTTTGAGACAAAGTCTCGCTCTGTCGCCTGGCTGGAATGCAGTGGCGTGATCTCTGCTCACTGCAACCTCCGCCTCCTGGGTTCAACTTCTCCTGCCTCAGCCTCCCAAGTAGCTGGGACTACAGGTGTGTGGACCATGCCCAGCTAATTTTTGTATTTTCAGTAGAGTCGGGGTTTCACCATATTGGCCAGGATGGTCTCGATCTCTTGACCTCGTGATCTGCCTGCCTCGGCCTCCCAAAGTGCTGGGATTACAGGAATGAGAACATTTCTAAGGCCTCATTTGAAAATTTGGATGATAAAGACTCCCTAATAGCTGCAGAATAAAATGCAGATAAAACACAGCATTCAAAGTCCTCTATAACATGGCCTAAACCTACATTTTCCACTCTTGTCTCCTATCACACTTCCAAGTCCACTGCATACTGTGAAGTTAAACAATTCAAACTGAAAGCTGTTGGAACTTTAAATTATTCGGAGCCTTGGGAGGAATGTGGCTATGCAGCCTGAGTCACATGTCATGCAGCTGCAACTTCTGCCCCCATTCCCCATTCCCAACCTCCCCACCCCGTAATTAAGACCAAATGGCACCAGAGATAAGACCATCTCAGAATGTTGTCCCTCCTCATGGAGTAATCTTCCTTGGAATGTAGGAATCTGTAACCAGTCAAATCACTGTAATGTATGCACTGGTCTTGTATGGGAAATGTTGTAATTCTGTTAAAATTTCTGTGTCTCTGCCTATATAAGTGAAATCTTATCTTCTCTAGTTTGAAACTCTGACCCCATTCATTTGGAGTCAGTGTCTCCCAGGTGGCCATACTCAAGCTTTGCACTCAAATAGACTCTACTTAATCATATTTTCTGAATCTCACTATTTAAGGTTGATGATACCAAATTATACACATCGTTCCCTGAAGATTACCTGCTCCTTTTCACTTCTGTGCCTTTGTTTCTTCCACTGAAAGTGTCCCATCTCCCATCCATCTCAGCAGCTCCATTTACTAGAAGGTGGTCTTGAATAGCTTCTTTAATCTCTCAATTCCTCAGTTTTCTAATCTTTAAAATGGGAATCTAACTTTAGGTTTGATTTGAGGATTTAATGAGCTAATACATAAAAAGCCCTTAACACAGAATCCAACTAACCTGTGCTCAAGCAGTATTATCTGTGTCTTGAGAAATGAGTCTCAAAAAAGTAGTGAACTGGCCAAGGGCACACAGCTTATTTTAACAGCAAAGGCAGAATAAGAACTTAGACTTCCTCACTCCCAGAACAGAGCTGTCTTTAGATTTAAGAAATGGCTCTTCCTCCTCCCACCTCCTACAGCCAAATACTGATAGATTGATGAGAAAGGTTCTTCTTTTATCTCCCTAGAAGCCTGTTTCTCCCTCTTCCTCCTTTGCCTGTATCAGATGTCTTAAACACGTTACTAAAAACTAAAAGGTAAAGAGACAAAAAAGGTTCCATGTCTGAGCACATTCGACCCTGTGTTAAGCAAGTTAAATGAGTTTATCATTTCAGAGCCTCCAATGTATTATGTACCTATAGAGTCATCATGAAAAAGAAATATAGTATGGATTGTTTCTCAAATTATTTAATCAGAGAACCAGAGGTGGCTCTATCACATGTGTGAGGTAGGCCATTAAAACCTACACACTTAACTTTGCAGTTTCCTGCTGCTTAAAGAATAATAGCTCTAACTTCTTAACATATGAGAATCTTCATAACCTGGCCGTGCTAATCCCACCACTTCTCACATATCAGCTCCATCTCATCATTCCAGTGTGTCAGGAACAAGTTTCACAAGCTGTTCCCTTTGGCTAAAAGACCTTTGTTCTCTTCTTCTAGTCCAAGTTTTACTGATCCCTCCAGACCTGGTTGATGGAACGAAACCCTGACGCCTTCTCTGAACGTTCGCAATCAATTAGCTGTACCCTCCTCTGTGCTCTCATGGCACTTTGTTTATGTTGGAATTGCAGCATCTCAGTGGCTCTCAGTTACCATTGATTGATTTCCTTCTACACCTGGCTCCTGAAGGCCAAGGACTGTCTCATTTACATCCCCAGTGAGAGACATCCTGTAGGCACTCAGTAAAAGCCTACATTTCCTTAGCTCCCTTCTGCTGGGGCAATATTCTAAAACAAAGCTTTCCTGGATTCTCAAAGACCTGAGGTATGCTTTCTTTCCTAGTGTAAATAACAATAGGGATACTTACACTTTAATGCCTAATAGACCCTCCAAGAACAGCAGTGTATTGGTATTGAATAGTACTGTACATAAAATTAAGTCATCATGCATGGAAAGAAAAGGATTCCTTCCTTTTCAGTCAGTTGTAATCACGAGACCCTTTAGACTTAGCCACAATAAACCCTATTTTTCTAAACGTTCAAAAGACTGTCAAATATTGTTCCTCCAATTTTAATAAAGTCCCTGTAGATTTGAGAGCAGAAAACATTTATTTTATTTGTTACTAAAACAAGGAACTCTATTAAAAATCAACAGTATGAGATGAAAACTAGAGGTTATGAGCCATGATTCTTTTACTCATGGTAAAGGTTTCTGGCCTCTCAGATTCCCTAGACTAACGTTTCTCAGAAAACACATTGAGTGTATCCTTTGTCTGACTTTAGAAATAGTCTTCCAGCCAGGTGCAGTGGCTCGCGCCTGTAATCCTGGCACTTTGGGAGGCTGAGGCGGGTGGATCACCTGAGGTCAGGAGTTTGAGACGAGCCTGACCAACATGGCAAAACCTTGTCTCTACCAAAAATACAAAATTAGCTGGGCGTGGTGGCACATGCCTGTAATCCCAGCTACTCTGGAGGCTGAGGCAGAAGAATTGCTTGAACCTGGGAGGTGGAGGTTGCAGTGAGCTGAGATTGTGCCATTGCACTCCAACCTGGGCAACAAGAGCAAAACTCCACCTCAAAAAAGAAAAAACAAAAATGAAATAATCTTCCAGAAAAGGCTGTAAGTCATGACTGGCAAGTAGGGAATACTACCATTTCCACGAAAAGCTGGCATAAGATAAAAAATTCATTAATTCAAACACTGAAACACAAGGAATGGCATAGCTACAACGCCTTTTTCCTTTTATCTTTTTTTTAAGAAGTGGCGTCTCAGCTGGGTGTGGTGGCTTATATGTGTAATCCTAATACTTTGGGAGACGAGGTGGGCAAATCACTTGAGCCCAGGAGTTTAAGACCAGCCTGGGCAACGTGGCAAAACCCTGTCTCTCCAAAAAAAAAAAAAAAAAAAAAAAAAAAAAAAAAAAAATTAGCCAGGTGTGGTGGTGTGCACTTGTAATGCTGGCTACTCAGGAGGCTGAGGTGGGAGGCTGGTTTCAGCCCAGGAGGCAGAGGTTGCAGTGAGCTGAGATCATGCCACTGCACTCCAGCCTGGGCAACAGTGCCAGACCCTGTCTCAATTAATTAAATGAATGAATGGCCACAGACCTCGTCCCAGGAGTAGTGAGTCAGGGTAAGGTCTCTGGGAGGTGGAGGGATTGAATGGGGGGGAATGATCTTCCAAGGTCCCTTCCCAGGCTCCCAAAATCTTGGAGCTTTACTCGCTAGTATCATGGGCTTTCCTGACATCACTTTTCAGTGATGCAGGAGCGGACAGCTTCGTTGCCCAGAGCAGCAGGGAGGTGTGGCAACAGAGGCATAGCCTCCAGGGAAGGCAGAGCTGACTGAAGTGTTTGTTCTTGGGAAGATCTATTCATTGATTTTGTACCAAACCTGACGCACCTCGAAGGTGACACCAGGTGGGTGTCCACGTCACACACAGGAGTAAAACTCTTCCTAGAGTAAATGATAACGAGAGAGCTGAAGGTAGATGCATGCTTGAACTCCCATATGGGGGTTATGTGGGAGACTAATAGGTCTGTGAAAGAGAACTCCAGTCAGAGTAAGAAATACAGCACACAAATAGAGATTCTTGGTCCTGAGAGTGCTCGCAGGCACTTCTGGAGCTTCTGTTATCAGGAAGCAACTGAACCGCTTGAGGCTAGAAATTATACCATCAGTGGCTGAGGCCAGAGATCTACCCAAAAAAGCAGATCTTGGAAATGCTGGTACTAGAGCAGTTCCTGACCATTCTGCCCAAGGGACCCAGAAGTGGGTGCAGAAGCATCATCCACAGCATGTCAAAAAGGTTCTGGTCCTAGTGGAACGCTTGCAGAGAACCTGGTGGAACAAAGAATGATGTCATAGCCCATGAGCTTTAGTTATGACACAAATCTACACACACAAAGAATTCACACATGAGAGAAGCCCTTTAAATGTCATGAATGTGGGAAAAGATTCATTCACAAATCCCAGCTTATTAAACACCAGAGAACTCACACAGGTGAGCAGCCTCATACTTGCAGCATATGCAGGAGAAACTTTGGCAGGCAGTTGAGCCTTCTTAGACACCAGAAACTCCACAGAAGATGGGAAGCATGTCCAATGTCTCCAAACTGAGGAAAGTTACCATGTAGAGTTTAACCTTAGATATGATGAAAGAATACAAAATTATGAGGCACCCAATGACAGGAATCTGTCATCAATAGAACATTTGGGAGGGGTACATGTTATGCTTAACAAAAAGTTATCTAACCTGTCTTATTCAGCATTGAATCTTCAGTGCCTAGCACAAGACTGATACATAATTAGTATTTTATTAATAAAAAAAATGGAAGTGTAGCTATGAGACATCTTTACCTATCTATCTATATGTATGTATCTGGTTATTTGAAGCTTCCCCATCCCCAGGCAGTGCTTGACAGATATATGATGGTCAAGACTCTTAGATTCATTCTTTATTTTTTATCAGGAGAGATGGAAAATAAGAGTACCTGGGCCCTCTCAAGGGAGTTCAGAGAGAATTACTAAGTTAAGGACAGTTTCAATAGCTATCATTCTATCGATGTGAACAACCAAGTCCAGGACTCAGGGAACTTTATAACAGAAAGAGGATTCAGTGTTTGCCCTGGGAGAAGTGCCCCATTCTAGTTGCTTGTTTCGTAAGTACTCACTACCACAATGTCTTCTGTCAAGGAATTACAAGTAGCAAGGGAAGGTCTGGCTAAAAGGACAGACCTAGGGACCTTGTGAGCACTTGATATCTCTTCTCTTGCTGACTCTGTCAACACAGATACACAAAATGAAATGATGAAGGAGGCAGTCTTGGCCCTCATCCAGATATCTATTTCTTTGTAGAAAGTACACATAAGTAGTGAAGGTCTTTTTCTGACTTTCATTATGTGCACTGGATAGAGGCTTTCAAACTGGTGCCACACTGCTGCAGGGCCTAAAGGAAAGCCTGTCTTTATGGCTGATCAGCTACAACCCTACATGCCTGAATACTCTGCAAGAAGGCCTGGAGGTTTTGCAAAACTGATTTATTGAGAATGGCAAGGAGAGCCCTGTGACCTCTTAGTGTTGGTGCACAGCTAATACCAGGAGGGAACATCCTGAAGTGTCAGAGCAAAGTAAGGCATGTGGCTTAGAGTAATGACCCCAGTCAGGGCCAGGTCAGATGGAAATTGTTTACTCATGTTATTGGTTTTCCTCTCTTCCCTACTGGCCAAAGTGACTGTCTCTTATGAAAAGACAATGTGATGTCAAGGGAAGTTGGAAGGCATGGATTTACATCTATGTCAGATCCTGGTTTATAAATGTTGGCCAAGCCTTCTATGTATTTATTTCATAAAATTGTACTTTTAAATGAAAATCACATTTCATGTTAGATTTAGACATTAAACAAAACTTTGTTACCAAAATAATGAATGAATGAATGAATGAATGAATGAACGAGGTGGGGTCTCACTTTGTCGCCCAGACTGGAGTACAGTGGCTAGATCATAGCTCACCGTAGCCTAGAGCTGCTGGGCTCAAGCAGTCCTCCTACTTTAGATTCTGTGCGAGCCACTGCAATGGACTATCTTCTTTTTCTTTTCTTTCTTTTTAAAACTCTTCTTTTCCTCACACTGTATGACCTCTGAGGCTCCAACTACTCCTTATCTGGCATGCTTCCCACATGATCCTTTGGGCTGTCATCTTCTCTCGATGTACTAGCATTGGTCTAGGTTTTCAGATACACTTTCTGAAATATGCATTTCTAAAGTCTGGGATACAATATTCTTGCTCTTTACTGCTAACAAACTAAATTGACCATCACGTTATCAAGTTCTCATCAAGTTATATTAACAAAATCTTTACCACTGGGTCAGAATTAAGTTCACAGTAACAGTGGTCTCTCAGTGGGTTGAGAAAGCAAAGTTGTTAACACAATCGAAAAGGATGTGTAGAATTGCTTAATCATTACATAACCAAATAGTTGAAATCTGCCATCACTCACATATCCTGCTACTGTCAGACTGTATAGAGTTAGCAAGAAAAATCCACAAATAAATGACAGAAGGGAATCACAATGGAATAAGGAGCTTTACTCACAATCTGCCAACTACCCCATGTAGAAAGTGAGGCTCAGAGAGATTAGATGACTTATCCAAAGCTACATTCCTATTAAACAGTAGAGCCAGGATTCAAATTCAGTTTATTTTATATAGAGACACCAACCAGGCACTAGAGGAAGATTGCTTGGGGTCAAAATGTGGTTCTTTCACTTTCTAATGGAAACATCTTTTGCCATTTTCCTAAATACCCTGTTCCTTAGTTTCTTATCCACAAAAATGGAGAAAATAAAAGTGAAGGTTAACTAATACATAAGAAATGCACAGGACACTATATATAGTAAGTGCTCAATATGTACATAATATGCATAATAAATTATGACTCCGCATTTTTTTTTTTTTTTTTTTTGCGACAGAGTCCAGGCTGGAGTGCAGTGGCACGATCTTGACTCCCTCCAATCTCTGTTTCCTGGGTTCAAGCAATTATGGTGCCTAAGTCTTTCAAGTAGCTGGGACTACAGGCATGCACCACCACACCCAGCTAATTGTTCTATTTTTTAGTAGAGATGGGGTTTTTTGCCTTGTTGGCCAGACTGGTCCTGAAGTCCTGACTTCAAGAGATCCAGTTGCCTCAGCTTCCCAAAGTGCTAAGATCACAAGCGTGAGCCACTGTGCCTGGCCTCCACATTGTTTTTTTTTTGAGACAGGGTCTTGCTCTGTTGTCTAGGGTGGAGTGCAGTGGCATGATCACAGGTCACTGCAGCCTTAACTTCCTGGGCTTGGGCAATCCTCCTACCTCAGCCTCCTGAGTAGCTGGGATTACAGGGATGTGCCACCACATCCAGCTATTTTTAAGAATTTTTTGTAGAGATAGCGTCTTGCTATGTTGTTTAGGCTGATCTCAAACTCGTGGGCTCAAGTGATCCTCCTGCCTCAGCCTCCCGAAAAGCTGGGATTACAGGTGTAAGCCACTGTGCCTGGCATCATATTGTTTATAGATGGGGTACACAATATATTCCCAGAACATAATTTCTCTTATCTTTATCCAAATGTTCTCTACCAACTTCTGCCCTCAGAGCTATGGGTATCCTTAGAGAACAAACTTCAAAATAAGCAAATGCAATGATTCTATTCCCACCATCAGTTCTGCTTACTTTTGTTTTGTTAAAGGGAGAGAGACAGAGACTGAGAGCAAGAGCAAGAAAGAAAGTTAACTCTTACCTTGCCTTAAATCATACTTCTTTGGATAGAAATAGAAGAATGAGAAATTCCACCTAACAGAGAAATGAACTAGGGATGTGTTGGTCAGAAAAGATGTTTCTTCTAGAAATCTACCTAAAGAGTCTGTCAACAGAATTCAAACTGATATTTAATGAGTACATATTAAGCATTTACTCAACAGGTGGTAAAATTAGCACAAGACCTAGTCTTTGCTCCCAAGGTCCTCCTAAGCTAGCAGAAGAGAGGTATTCATGCTTCTAGTTTCTTGGCAGAATGTGTTAAGTGCCAAGATAGAGTCTCAATCAACATGTTCTGAGATCAGAACAGGAAAAATGACATTTTACTTTGGGGGAAACATCTGAGATTGACATGAAGAACAACTCCATATTCTTCTCTACCTTTTCTTTTAGAGAATGACAGAGAGAAGCATGTGGTTTTCTTTTTTTTTGAGACAGGGTTTTGCTCTCGTCGCCCAGGCTGGAGTGCAATGGCGCAATCTCGGCTCACTGCAACCTCCGCCTCTGGGGTTCAAGTGATTCTTTGGCCTCAGCCTCCCAAGTAGCTGGGATTACAACCATGTGCCACCATGCCCGGCTAATTTTTTGTATTTTTAATAGAGACAGGGTTTCTCCATGTTGGTCAGACTGGTCTCGAACTCCTGACCTCAGGTGATCCACCCGCCTCGGCTTCCCAAAGTGTGGATTCCAGGCGTGAGCCACCGGGCCTGGCCGTGGTTTTCTTTTCAGGTGAGAATGTTCTGAAAATAGTGGTGATGGCATAAATACACTGAAAACACTGCATATGTACACTTCTAAATGGTGACTTTTATGGTATGTGAATTATATCTCAACAAAGCTGTTATTTTAAAAACAGAATTGAGACACCATAAAGTTGAAGCCCCTTTTACCATCCCTGCCAGTCAAATCCCCACAGGTTACCAATATCATCAGTTCAGTATCACACTTTGTTATACCTTTATCCCTCACAATGCCTAGCTGAAGTTCTTGCACACAGCAGGAATTTTAGGCATTTGTTGCATAATAATGTTGTACATGGGTAAGATAATACTTTGTTCTTTTCCGCATAATATAGATCTTTTTGTATCTACCACCACATAAATTCAGTAGTTCAGGACCAGGCAGCTTTAGGGTACAGTTTATGTTAACACCACACACGTCACGCGCAGTAACAAAAAAGAATAGTAGTCACTGGCTCAAAGCTTACCAATCACAAATTCAGTTAATAGAAAACCTTGATATGGAAGTTCATGAAAATGAGATACCTTGCATCTGTTCCCTTGGTTTACAAAGGGTTTGAAATAAACAAAACTAGGTTTGGTGAGGCTATTGCTTTATAGCCCACAACAGCAAGCTGTAAACAAGTGATTTCTCACTAGGTCAAGCCCAACTTATACAGAGGCCTTAAACAGTCTCATAAAAAGACTTTTTCCTTTGGGAAGCCGAGGCAGGAGGATCACTTGAGGCCAGGAGTTTGAGATCAGCCTGAGAAACATAGTGAGATCCCATATCTACAAAAAAGAAAATAAAAACTAGCTGGGTGTGGTGGCAGGTGCCTGTAATCCCAGCTACTCAGGAGGCTGATGCACAAGAATCACTTGAACTAGGGAGGCGGAGGTTACAGCGAGTCAAGATCGCACCGCTGAGCCTGGGTGACAGAGCGAGACTCCGTCTCAAAAAAAAAAAAAAAAATATATATATATATATATATCCCAATATATTATATATATATATATATTTTTTGCTCTCTCTCTCTCTATATATATATATAGCTAAGAGACTGGTGGACCAATAGAGGCCTATGGTTGGAACGAAGACTTCTCAGTGTATAGAGACTTTGAGACAGATGTCCAATACCACAATCTCCTCCAGTAATGGGTTTGTGCACATCACTCCAAAAGACAGAATGAGTCTCAATAGGTGACTCAGGAATACATCAGAAATTAGACACTGAAGTAGAAAATTCCACACAGATACCAATGTAGATATCCTCTTCTCTCTCACACAAATACATAGTAAGCATTACATAGTCAGTTATATGTATGAAACATCAATGGTTTGCCAGACACTGTTCTAGATTGATGAGGATCTGGAGATCAATAATGCAGATGAAATCCCTGCCTTGACCAAGTAAGATTTTCAGCAGAAATAGGGAAGTGGGCACTACTCAGAAAGAGGAAGTATTTACTCAAAGAGTCCTGATTAGGAAGTTGACCTTTGAAAAGATTCAAAGGAGATTTTATCCTGAAAAATAAATATTATTGTGGCAGTTTTAAAAAATGGCCAGCCTGGGCAAAATGGTGCAACACCATCTCTACGAAAAATTAGCTGGATGTGGTGCCATGCACCTGTGGTCCCAGCTGTCCAGGAGGCTGAGGTGGGAGGATCGCTTGAGCCCAGGAGGTTGAAGTTGCAATGAGCCAAGATCAAACCACTGCACAACAGCCTGGGTGACAGTGAGACCCTGTCTCTAAATTTAAAAATAAATAAAAATTAAAATGACCACAAATTCTTTGACACTCTATCTACCAAGAGGTTGGGAGTCTATGTTCCCTTTCCATGAATCTGAGAGGACTTGTGACTCCCTTCAATCAATAAAGTATGGCCAAAGTAACACTATGTGACTTCTAAGGCTAGGTCACTAAAAAAGGTCATGACATTTTCATCTTGGCCACTAAGACATTCACTCTTGGAGCCCTTGAGCACCATGTAAGCAGTCTGATTGCTTAGAGACTGCCATGAGAGGAAGCCTGGGCTGCATGTAAAGGCCACTCGTAGGTGCTCTCATCAACAACTGCAGCTCAGCAGAGCCTGAGTCATCTCAGCCCTGGTGATAGGTATGTAAGTGATGCTTTCAGAGGATTCCAGTTCCTAGCAGTCAAGTCATTCTGAGCCATTCAATCCTTCCCAGTTGGAGCCCCAGATATTGGGGAGCAGAAACAACTTCCTGCCATGCCCTCTCTGAATTCCTGACCCACAGAATCAGTGAGTAAAATAAAATGGTTAACTTATGCCATTAAGTTTTGGGCATGCTTTATCATGACTGAAGATGTATCGTGAAGCAAAAGAAACTGGAACAAAGATGGGAACTGACAGAGAAGCAGACAGCTATAGAAAATATGAAAACTGGTTGGGTGCAGTAGCTTATGCCTGTAATTCCAGCACTTTGGGAGCACCGAGGTAGGCAGATCACGAAGTCAGGAGTGTGAGACCAGTCTGGCTAACACAGTGAAACCCCATCCCTACTAAAAATACAAAAAATTAGCTGGACGTAGAGGCATGCACCTGTAATTCTAGCTACTCAGGAGACTGAGGTAGGAGAATTGCTTGAACCCAGGAGGCAGAGGTTGCATTGAGCCGAGATTGTGCCACTGCACCATAGCCTGGGCAACAGCGCCAGGCTCCATCTCAAAAAAAACAAGAAAACTGTATTTTCTTTGTCTAAGCCTAGTTTGAAAGAAACCATTATCTCAATCACAGTGGACTAAATAAATTGTAACTCTTTTGATTGTTATCTATTTTATCTACAGATGCTATAATAGAAAATGTTTCAGCTGTTAGGAACAATCAGTGCAGTCGAAAAGGAATATGGGTAAGGCACTACTCTGTCTGGCTTTTCAGGATGGGGCTAACATTCCTATGATGCCATTCTGAGTTGTCCATGAACCCATTTTTGCCTCTTTCTGTTGATGCATGGTACATAATAGGTATTCAGTAACTTCGTGGAATGACCGATAGAGTCTAAGGAGGCAGGAGAGAGAGAAGATATTCTGAACAAAGCACAGACCACGGTGGGCAAAGGTAATGAAGATGGGAGTACTGGGGAGAACAGAGAGACTCACTTGAACCCTGTTCTTCAACCCTCTCCATCTATACACCTTTCCTTAACATTCATGAGTAGATGAACTCCTGTTCATTCTTCACACCCCAGCTCAATTATAATTTTCTCTGCAGCCTCTGACACTGCCCCACTCCAAGAGGAATTAATCACCCTATTCTACTTTCTTGCAACACTTTCCACCATCTTATCTATTTCTTTGGTACCTATGTGCCAACACCAGGTTGGAAAAGAAAGATGACTGTCCTTGAGAAGTCCCATAATTAAGAGAAGAGACTAAAAACACAGTCACGCTGCAACGTCATAGGAGCTGCACAGAGGCAGGATGTTGAGGGAAGATAAATCTCCTTCAGGAGGATATCAGGAAGTATCACAAAGCATGTGACATTTGAGGCAGGCCTTGAAACTGAATAAAGATCAAAAGGCTGCCTGGGGGAAATCTATGGAATCACAACTGCAAAGGTCTCAAAAGGGAGCTGCTGAGTTAACAGGAACATCAGGTCAGGTCAATCTTTTCCCTCCCTACTGGTGGAGATTCCCCGCTCTAGTTATTCCAAGTTCCCTTATTATAATGCCTGAAGTCACACAGTTTTCCCCATTACACAAATAAAGTGTATCAAAAAGCACCTTGCATTTGAACAAGCAAGTCATTTAAAATATGAGCCAATAATACATGAAAATATATTCAAACTCAGTAGCAATCAAAGAAATCCAAATCAAAACAAGGAACTATTTTTTCACCTCTCAAATTACCAAGTATTAAAAAAATTAAAATGTCTAACATCAAGGAATAATCAGAGAAGCCAAAACTATCCTTCCTGAGAGCCAATTTGGTATGATGCATCAAAAGCCTTACAAATAACTATACCCCTTGAATCAGACCCTCCTTTGTATAAATTCATCCTAAGGAGAAAACTCTTTGCTCTAAAGATCATCACAGCCTATCTATTATAAAATAGCGGAAAATAGTAAAGGACTAAAATATCCAAGAACAGAAGAATCAAATAAATTTGGCAGTGCAATAATTTTAACAGTTACCATTTATTTATAGAGTGTTTAAAACGTGCCTGGCATTATCATATTTAATATCACAGAAATCCATAAGGTAGTTATGTAAGAGAATGCTGAATGAGACTTTTTCAGTTGCCCCACAATTGGTAAATAGAACTCACAACTAAAGACAGAGAGGAGATGAGTTCCTCACAAGGTAAAGACAGCAGATGACTTCCCCACAAGGTAAAGACAGCAGTCAATAACTGGTGCCAGGCTAATTAAAGGATTTATTAACAAGCCATACTATGGGCCGGGTGTGGTGGCTCACGCCTGTAATCCCAGCACTTTGGGAGGCCGAGGTGGGCAGATCATGAGGTGAAGAGATCGAGACCATCCTGGCCAACATGGTGAAACCCCATCTCTACTAAAAGTATAAAAATTAGCTGGATGTGGTGGTACACACCGCTAGTCCCAGCTACTGGGAGGCTGAGGCAGGAGACACTTGTACCCAGGAGGCGGATGTTGCAGTGAGCTGAGATCGCGCCACTGCACTCCAGCCTGGGTGACAGAGCAAGACTCCATCTGAAAAAACACACCAAAAAAAAAAAAAGAAGCTATACTATGACATCTTCTACCCCAACCTTGTGCTCCTGCACTGTCCCTCTCCCTCCACAGTCCACAAAAGAAGAGCAGAGATAAGGGGAAATCTTGGAATCCTCGACCTAGTATAACGTGCTGTATTTTGGGGTGGTCCTCTCCCTACCCCATGGTGGGCTCCAAGATTATCAGTTACAGAGACTAGGGGTACCAAAAAAGAAAAAAGAAAAGGTTTGGGGCAAAAACTTTTAAAAAGTATAATGTCTTGTGAATATCTGATCAGGCAGTCAACTTTCAGATTTGGCCTGCACCAATCTGGACAGAGGAAGAAGAAACTGAGCAAGAAGGAGCAGCACTGCTGTTACCCCACTGTTTGGCACAGATATGTCTTCCCTGGGTCATGCAGTCCATAGAAATTGCTGGTCTTAAGCTCGCTTGCCAGTTCCCCACCCAAAAGGGCTGCCCAATAATCAAGTGGACCCCGGCCAGGTGGTACCAGGGGAGAGTGAGGATGTCCTGAAAGAGATGAAAAGAACTAAATACCAGTTTCTTCTCCAGGTCTGGAGATCACACAGTGAGGAAGCCCACCCTCCAAAGAACTCACAACAATGGGGAGTGGACCCACAGACAGGGCTAGATAGGCAACCCGTAAATGCCATCTAGGAGGACCCAAGAGCAGCCAGTTAAAAGACACGTATCCTTGTCCCTCGCCTTCCTGCTCATCTTATACACTGGGCAACTGGGCACTGGAACAAATGGAGACCAGAAGGGCCAAGGAAGAAATATCAGAGAGAGACTGTATCTCCTCCCACCTCTACACTCTCCAAGGTGAAGAATGCAGAAGAGGAGTAGAAAAAATAAACCAGGCCTCACGCAGTGGCTCATGCCTATAATCCCAGCACTTTGGGGGGCCGAGGTGGGCGGATCACCTGAGGTCAGAAGTTCGAGACCATTCTGGCCAACATGGTGAAACCCTGTCTCTACTGAAAGTACAAAAATTAGCTGTGTGTGGTGGCGCATGATGTAATCACAGCTACACAGGAGGCTGAGGCAGGGGAATCACTTGAACCCAGGAAGCAGAGGTTGCAGTGAGCTGAGATCATGCCACTGCACTCCAGCCTGGTCAACAGCAAGACTCCATCTCGAAAATAAACCAAGTCTACCTTTTCCCACTTCATATCCCAATAGCCACAATCCTGGTTAGAGTAACAGGAGTAAGTAAACCTTTCAATTAGATATACTGAACTTTTCAAATGGTCAACTTTCAGTAACCCAGTGTGACCAGGAGGTTGTGAACTCTGCCTAAGGTATCATCTGTCCTTGAGAGGAGAAGGGAGATTTGGACAGAGCAGTTGGGAGTTCTGACTGGAGAAAAACAAAATCGTTCATGTTCACACCCCTCTAAGCTAAAACTATTCAATTAACAGGCTAAGGCTGTCATTATCTCTATTTTACAGAGTAGGAGATTAAAGCTCAGAAAGATTAAGAAACTTACCCACACCCACAAAGCATATGGGAGGTTTAGTTTGGATCCCAATCCAGGACTAACCTCAGAGCTCATGCTTTTTATGATTACATGAGGATTCTTCAAAATAGCATCCAACATATCCTCAGGGATCTGCAAAGCCAGTACACACTTCTTTTTTCAATCTTGAGTTTTCATCTCAAGCATGATCTTAAAAAATATAAGCATACTCTCAGGCCGGGCGCGGTGGCTCAAGCCTGTAATCCCAGCACTTTGGGAGGCCGAGACGGGCGGATCACGAGGTCAGGAGATCGAGACCATCCTGGCTGACACGGTGAAACCCCGTCTCTACTAAAAAAAATACAAAAACTTAGCCGGGCGAGGTGGCGGGCGCCTGTAGTCCCAGCTACTCGGGAGGCTGAGGCAGGAGAATGGCGTAAACCCGGGAGGCGGAGCTTGCAGTGAGCTGAGATCCGGCCAGTGCACTCCAGCCTGGGCGACAGAGCGAGACTCCGTCTCAAAAAAAAAAAAAAAAAAAAAAAAAAATATAAGCATACTCTCAACTATCTGAATGATCATCTTGCAGGTGAATGCTATTCCTTGATTGCCAGCATTTGCATTTAAAATCTTACAGATATCAATTAATAAGTTAATTTTCATATACTAATGGCTAATCAGAAAGGACAGAGGTGACAGCTTATAAATAATGTCATACCAATTAAAAGACAATAGCTTGCTACACAAAGTTTCACTGTAGTTCAAACAAAGAAATGTGGTAGGAAAAAAGTATGGGACACAGGACAGACAGGGGTCAAAGAAGTGCCATATTCACATCTGAATCACCAATTTAGTTTCAGCAAAATATCTACTGTTGTTAATGTGAATTATATGGATTCCGAAGTTTTGCATTTGTAAATTTGTTTTGATCTATAATTGTGAGAGAGCTATAAGAACAAGTTTACACCTCAGTTTTTGTTGATACAAATTTTGGTAAAGTAACAATTAAAATAATTTAATTCAACATCAAGAACCAGTAAAAATATTGGTTTACAGTGTCCTTATTACACATGCTTGAGAAGCTCTGTGGTCATTAAAACCTATGTTGTAGGTTTCAACCTATTTTGTGACACACGGTAATATTTTTTCTTTCTTTTTTTTTTAAGGCAGAGTTTTACTCTTGTTGCCCAGGCTGGAGTGTAAAGGCACGATCCTGGCTCACCACAACCTCCGCCTCCCAGGTTCAAGCGATTCTTCTGCCTCAGCCTCCTGAGTAGCTGGGATTACAGGCATGCGCCACTGTGCCGGGCTAATTTTGTATTTTTAGTAGAGACGGGGTTTCTCTGGGTTGGTCAGGCTGGTCTTGAACTCCTGACCTCAGGTGATCCACCCACTTCAGCCTCCCTAAGTGCTGGGATTACAGACGTGAGCCACTGCGCCCGGCCAGGGAAATATTTTCAATATATTAGCTTAAAGCATACAAAGAGTGAAACAGCCTCACCCTCATTTCGTAAAATATACATAGCACATATAAATACAGGAAAAAGAGACTAGGAAATACTCTAAAATATTAATGTTTAGGCTTGACAGGAGTATTACAAGTGCTCTTTATTAATACTGTTGTTTATTTTTTGTGATGTGTGTTTATAATTACTTTATTGTGAATAAAACAAGTATTAACAAAAAAAATCCATTTTTAATAGCATACCCTATGAAAGTTTCCAAAACCTGTTGCTAAACAAACAAACAAAAAAACCCCAAACCAAATCACATTCTCAATTCAATTCCAGTTCAAACTCTTTTTTCGCCAAGGCAATATAACCAATTCTGAGTAATATTTGTTCAAAACTTAAAAGCATATAAAGCACTAATGAACCAATAACTTACTGTGCTTTAGGTACCAAGGTTACAAGAACATGAACAAAGGGCATGGTGTACTCGAAAAACTACCATTTTAGGGGAAGCACAGTGTAAACTAACAGTTACTGAGTGGAACTGAGGCCTGACAGTGACACAGGTGAGCTGCAGGAGGGAGCTTCATAATTCATTCTGATGAGGCGGATGGTACAAGAATGGCTGCCACAAGGTGGCAGGTGAAATTAGTCCTAAGAATGTATGAGGAAATGAGTGCAGAGAGGTGAAATGGCAGAGTATCCACAAGTAAAATCTAAACACAGGTCTTATAACACTTACCTCACTGACCACACTAGACCAATCTCTTCTGGACTACTATGGCACTGGTCTTTGTCATTTTTGTAATATGTACTGCCCGGCATTATAATTCAAGCTGCTTCCCCAACAAGACTATAAACTTTGAGGGGAATAGGATGTACACCGTAGATACTTACTACCTGTTAACGACAGTATCTTCAAGTGGACCTCTAACAGGTTTTAGCCTCAATAAGTTGTAGTTTCTGTTGGTATCCAAAAAAGTAAATCCAGGCACAGTGGTGCACCTATAGTCCCAGCTATTCAGGAGGCTAAGTGAGAGGAGCACTTGAGCCCAGGAGTTTGAGGCTGTACTGTGCTATGGTCATGCCTGTGAATAGCTATACACACACACACACACACACACACACACACACACACACACCACCCCCACACACACACCCCTGGCCTATACTCAATGTTTTCCTCTAAGAGATTATATGAAAAGATCAAAGCAACAAACTCATTTCAACAATCCTCATGATACTATATGTAAAACTTAGCACTTTCCCCTACTCTTGCAAGCCAGCAGAACTCCAATTGGTATGTTCTTCCAATGCACACTAAGGAAACATACACTGTCTGCCTGAGAAAATCTTCCAAATGAACTGTGGTAATAGTTAATGACACCTAAATGTTATGACTCATGAACATGGGTGAAACTCTCAGACATGCCACCTGTATGACACGACAGGCCTGCACTGTATATGACAGTGAATAACTGGAAGTAACAAATGTTTAACTCGGGGAATGCACACAGGTGTGGTACATTCACTTACGTGATATTTATAAGACTTATGTACATGTCTAGTATTTGTTTTAAATATTCCAGCAAAGAAACAGAAAAATGGATAGATGAAATGTGATGAAACCTTGATAAGATTTGAAATTGTGTGCATCAATATTCTTTATGCCATTTTCTTTACTTTTGTGTATGACTGAAATTTTTCATAATTAAAAATTGGAAAAAATACTATGTAGATATAAGTGAAAATATTCACAATGATAGTTACAATAAAAAAATACAAAGTGATAACTGATGTTGGTTATAACCATGTAAAATATAAGTGTGTGGCCAAAATAACAGCAATAGCAATTAGCACCCTTAGTGCCCATCATGGATTTTGGCACATCACTTTCACTAAAAGAAACCAGGACTCTGAGGAAATGGCTAGCTAATTCCAGGTCTGGGTCAGAAAATGTACAAAATAAACTTGGAACATCTTGTCATACCAGAGAGCAAATAAATTATCAAAGATTAGTAGGGTCATGTCAAAGGGATCCAGAAATCAACTTGAAGAGGCTCCTGATAGGACAATCTGACTTTCAATAAGGATAACAACTCTAACAGTTAGATTCAAATGCATGGAATATGTTTAAACATATGAGCTTATGATAATACTAAAAAATACACTAACTGATCACTCTGAAAGATCCTAAGGAACTCACTCACTACTCTGAGAACAAGTAAATAAAGAAGCAGCAGCCAGCACGAAAATGGGTAGAGGGGTAATTAGTTGTAAAGAAGATCAGTGACTTTTGAAAGTACCTTAATGATAGCTGCTGCCTGACGAGCGGCATCAAGCCTGCACCAAGCTGCTTACAGTCTCAAGTAAAGGGTTCCTAATCTAGCAAAGGGAGACTGATAGATCAACGTGAGAATGGTGAAGTAGAGATGAAAAAAGTGTCATGGAAGCAAGCCCAGAAGGCGGCTCACTTTGGAGGATCCTGCAGGGTAGGCAATCTGAGCTGAGCTTTGAAGGGTTACCACTTACTGAGAAGTTTTTGTGTTTTAAACCATTCTCAAACATTGGCCCCAGGATCTCACATACTGATCTTTACATCCCCCAGCAAACACCTGTTTCCCAGGGACTAGCCAAAGTCATAGCTTCAGACAAATCCCTGTGTGGTTTAATTTCCCTTCCATGAGCCTGGCAGACCCTTGAGATGTTCCTTTCAGGAAAAATTAACTCCCTAAAATTTGATGTGCTACCCAGTTTGAGAATTTCAGTTATGTTCTGACATTGTACACTCCAGGTATGGTCCAAATTTGAAACGGATGTGAAGACACCCACGCTCATGTTCAGAGTTCCTATGAATGGGTTAATAAATATAAGTCAACATCATCCCTATGCTACCTCCCCCAACACTTAATCCTCTGGACTAGACACTGTGCTAATATTTTTTTCACAAGTTATTCTCATAAACCTGCAAACCCAATGAAGTAAGAAGCATTAGTCTACTTTTAAAGACAAAGAAGTGGCCTCAGTGAATTAATTCTTTTAAGTCATTTGCTTAATGACCCTAAGGCCTTTGAAACACTGAGAGGTCTTCTGAACATAAACATTGTCAAAATACACTGACATTTCACACTGAAGGAGTTGCCATCTGAGAGGGAAAGACTCACTGAGTTAGTGATGCTCTTTATCAGTAAATGTCATCCTACCATCTAAGGCATTTACTGGGAATTGTAAAATATTTCCCCCAGCTCTCAACGTTCAAAACGCTTCCTGTTTTCTGCTACAGATTCCTCCACTCTGGATGGAATTTTACTGGCCCCACACCCCACGTGCACCACCTCTTTCTCATTTTGAACGCCATATTCCTTCCTAGGCCCTTATCTCTTGAGTCCAACTCACACGTCCACCTCCTATTCCAGGAAGCCCCTCCAACTTCTACACCAAGAGCACTTGCCTTCACGCAACTTGGTGCCCGGATAACTCCATAAAAGGGCATCATTCTGTTTCACATGTAGACTTCTAGTCTTTCTAGTCTGCAAATGCCTTGAAGTCAGGGCTGAGTACTGATTTATTACATTGGGAAGGGAAAGGATACAGTATATGTTCTATAAACACCTGTCAAAATTAATTTGGATGTAGACAACAGCCTGCTCAGGAACCTGTATTTCTCAGCATTTCTTACAAGCTTGAAATTACCATATCCCATTGTCCCTTTCTAGCTAGAGATAAAAAGCAACATCAAAGTTGTTTCATTAAGGCCAGGTGCAGTGGCTCATGTGTGTAATCCCAGCACTTTGGGAGGCTGAGGCAGGTAGATCACTTGAGGCCAGGAGTTCGAGACCAGAGTGGTCAACAGAGGAAAACCCCATCTCTATTGAAAATACAAAAAAATTAGCCAGGCATGGTGGTGCAGCCTGTAATCCCAGCTTCTCTGGAGGCTAAGGCACAAGAATTGCTTAAGCGTAGGAGGCAGAGACTGCAGTGAGCCAAGACTGTGCCACTGCACTCCAGCCTGAGTGACAGAGTGAGACTCTGTCTCAAAAAAAAAAAAAAAGGTTGTTTCATTAAGTGAAGCAGCAGGCATGTTTTCCAGCTCTGTGCAACTTCATTGCCTCAGGTCCTTACATGTCACTAAGAGAATATTCCATAATTATTCATGGCTGTGGAGATTCCATCCTGTATTTTCTCTTGGGTTAGAAATATTAGCAAGACCAATTACTAACCTTTACCAAGTGAGGTTTAAAAAAAACTGTCATAAAATGTACAGATTACAAAATTTATCATCTTAATCATTTTTAAGTGTACAGCTCAGTTGGCATTAAGTACATTCACATTGCTGTTGCCACCATTACCACCAATGTCCAGAACCCATTATCTTGCAAAACTGAAACTCTGTACTCATTAAACAATAGCCGCTCATCATCCCCTACTTCTAGCCCCTGGCAACTAGCATTAAACTTTCTGTCTCAACGAATTTGACTACTCTAGTACCTCATATAAGTAGAATCATACAGTATTTGTCCTTTTGTGACTGGCTCATTTTATTTAGCATAATGTCATCAAGGTTCATCTATGTTGAAGTATGCCCATGTATTAAAGTTTTCTTCCCAAGGTTGAACAGTATTCCAGTGTGTGTGTGTGTATGTGTATATATATGTATACCAAATAGCACATATGTGATATGTATATGTGTGTATATATATGAACACACACACATATTTTGCTTATCCATTTATCTGTTGATGGACACTTGAGTTGCTTCCAAATGAGAAGTTCTGATCCAATGTGAACGATAAAAAAGCTCAGGAGACTAGCCTTGAACCGGTTAGAACAGTCTCCTTAATGCTGTGAACACAATCAAAGAAATAATCCAGTGATTAGGACCACGACAGAAACCTACTAAAAGGAATTTCCATCTGGTTATCTGATCCAAATAGAGTATTTATTTTAATACTCAAATAATCTGTTGGAATACTGCCCTGGCTGCCTAGGATGGTCTACAAACAAATCTTGAATGGACTCTAGTTTCTGAAGACCTTCCCCTCCCCCATTCTTACCAGCCCAGGTATTCTCTCTTACCTCTCCAGCTTCAAAGCCCTCTCTATTCCAATCATCCTGCTGATAATCCAGCAACACCAAACTGTTTTTAGTGTCCTTGCACACACTGTGTATGTCCTTGCCACCTTGTCTACACTCTTAGTGGTCCCTCCACCTGAAAAGCCTTCTCTTGGCTTACTTCTATCTAGTCAGGGCCTAGAAGTAAGGAAGCCTTTGCTTTTTTTTCCTTGCAGTCCCAGAACTTGGGCACTTGGCACATACTAATTGTTTGATAAATTACTGAACTAAATTATACTTAATACATTTTCATTTCTGTTTAATTTTTTTTTTTTTTTTTTGAGACGGAGTTTCACTCTTGTCACCCAGGCTGGAGTGCAGTGGCACAAGCTCCAAGCTCACTGCAACCTCCGCCTCCCAGTTTCAAGCAATTCTCCTGCCTCAGCCTCCCGAGTAGCTGGGATCACAGGCACATGCCACCACACCCAGCTAATTTTTGTATTTTTGGTAGAGATGGGGTTTCACCATGTTGGCCAGGCTGGTCTCAAACTCCTGACCTCAGGTGACCTGCCCACCTCGGTCTCCTCAAGTGCTGGGATTACAGGCATGAGCCACCGCACCTGGCTATGAGTAAACTTTTAAAAGTAACTTTGTATAAAATTTAAAGAACCATCTTATTGCAAGGAACTGCATGCTTATGCCTCACAATGCCCCAGCCCACCCCACCACCCCAATTCATATGTTGGAATCCTAATCCCTAAAGTGACAGTATTAGGCGGTGGGTCCTTTGGGAGGTTATTAGGTCATGAGGGCAGAGTACTCATTAATGGGATTAGAGACATTATAAAAGAAACCCCAGAGGAGCTTCTTTCCCTCTTCAACCATGTGAGGACACAATGGAAGACATTGGCTATGAGGAAGTGGGCAATCACCAGAAGCTGAATGTGTCAGTGCCTTGATCTTGGACTTGCCAGCCTCCAGAGCTTTTATAAGTAAATGTTTGTTGCTTATAAACCACCCAGTTAAGGCTATTTTGTTATAGCAGCCTGAATGGACTAAGACACTAATCAAGGATAGCGAATCACTTAAACGTATTTACCAAGTGTAAATGTTTAAAAACTGCTAGGGTTACCCTATAGCTTAAGAAGAAAATTAATAAACGCTTGAGTTTTAAAGAGTTAAACTGCAGGATAATTATGACAGTACTATGTAAGTTTAAAATCACCTCGTCATTTAAACATTTGTAAATGGCTACCTTTTTGCAAAAGGACTATAGTAAACAGAAGATTAGATCTAGCTATGCTAAAGTAGGGCAGAAGTCATCTTTGACAAAAGTGCCAAGAACACACACTGGAAAAAGGGCAGTTTCTTCAATAAATGTTCTAGGAAAACTTGATATCCATATGCAGAAGAATGAAACCAGACCCCTATCTTTCTCACTATTTAAAAATGAAATCAAAATGGATTAAGGACTTAAATATGAGACCTGAAACTATAAAACTATTAGTAGAAAATATTTAGGAAATGCTCCAGGACATTGGTCTGGGCAAAGATTTCTTGAAGAAGACCTCAAAAGCACAAGCAACCAAAGCAAAAACGGACAAAAGGGATCCCATCAAGCTTAAAAGCTTTGGCACAGCAAAGGAAACAATAAACAAAGTGAAGAAACAACTCACAGAATGCGAGAAAATATGTGCGAACTACTCATCTGACAAGGGATTAATAACTAGAATATACAAGGAGCTCAAAGTCATATATGCTGGCATTCACAGTTCTCTTTTTTTTGTAAAATATGCTAAGTATGTACAGAAAAAAAGACAAGTGATAACAGATGCTGGCAAGGATGTGGAGAAAGGGAAGCCCTCATACATTGTTGGTGGGAATGTAAATTAGTACAGCCCCCATGGAGAACAGTATGGTAGTTCTTCAAAAAACTAAAAATAGAACTACCCTATGATCTAGCAATCCCACTGCTGGCTATATATCCAAAAAAAAGGAAATCAATGTATTGAAGAGATATCTGCACTCCCATGCTTATTATAGTAGCCAAGATGCAGAATCAATCTAAGTGTCCATCAATCGATGAATGCATAAAGAAAATGTGGTACATACACACAATGAAATACTATTCAGGGCTGGGCACAGTGGCTCATGCCTTTAATCCCAGCACTTTAGGAGGCCAAGGCAGGAAGGTCACTTGAGTTCAGGAGTTCGAGATGAGCCTGGGCAACATAGTGAGCCCTCACCTCTGCAAAAAATAAAACAAAAAATTAGCCAGGCCGAGTGCTGCATGTCTGTAGTCCCAGCTACTCAGGAGGATGAGGTGACAGGATCACTCGAGCCTGTGAGGTTGAGGCTGCAGTGAGCCAAGACTGTACCACTACACTTCTGGGTGATAGAGCAAGACCTTGTCTTGAAAACAACAAATAACAATGGAATACTATTCGGCCATGCAAAAGAATGAAATCCTACCATTTGTGACAACATGGATGGTACTAGAGACATTATGTTAAGCAAAATAAGCCAGGAACAGAAATTTAAACACTGCATGTTCTTAATCATACGTGGAAGCTAAAAAACTGAACTCATGGAGATAGAGAAACAATAATGATTATCAGATACTGGAAAGGGCAGTGGGAAGAGAAGTATAAGGAAGGGATGGTTAATGGGTATAAAAATACAGTTAGAAGAACTAAGATCTAGTGTTTGGTAGCAAGATAGAGCAAGTATAGCTAACAATAATTTATTGTATATTTCAAAATAACAAGAGTGGAATTGGAATGTTCCTAACAAAAAGAAATGATAAACATTTGAGGTGATGAGTCTCCTAAGCACACATTATATGCTTGTATCAAAATTTCATGCCTCCATAAATATCTACAACTATTATGTATCCACAAAAAGTAAAAATTAAAAAAATAAAGGCAGAATCCTATTTCACAGAAAACATGTGGAAAAAACACGGATTTTTTTTTTTTTTTTTTGAGATGCAGTCTTGCTCCGTCACCCCAGCTAGAATGCAGTGGCGCAATCTCGGCTCACTGCAAGCTCTGCCTCCCGGGTTCACCCCGTTCTCCTGTCTCAGCCTCCCAAGGAGCTGGAACTACAGGTGCCCGCCACCACGCCCAGCTAATTTTTTGTATTTTTAGTAGAGATAGGGTTTCACTGTGTTAGCCAGGATGGTCTCGATCTCCTGACCTCGTGATCCGCCCGCCTAGGCCTCCCAAAGTGCTGGGATTACAGGCGAGAGTCACCACACCCAGCCAAGAACATGGATTTTAATGAGAAGATTTGGTTTGGAGTCCTAGGTCTGCTACTTACCATGTGTGGCACTTAAGCTCTGTGCTCAGTTTCTCCTCTGGTAACATGGGAATAAAATATCTAGTAATTGCCACTACTATACTAGATGTTTATTGGTAACAAGTGTTTTTGTACAAGCAACATTCAAGACCATACACAGTGGGTAAATGCAATAGACATACTTTTCCCTATTCCCACCACTAAGTACAACTAAAATCCTTAGATATTATATATAAAACAAACTTAAGAAGAATCTAAAATGTGAAAAGGCGGCGGCGGATTTGCTAGAGACACTGGAACCCAAAGAATGACACAGTGATAAATTCCATGAGTTTTATGCCTCATATATCTCAGACTTGGAGCTGAAGCAGCCAGCATGGCAGAAACACCAACCCGTGTAGACCAAAAAATTCCCAACGAAAGTCTGCTCTCTCTAGCCAAAGGACTGGGAAAGGGGCAGCCTAGCAAGAGATGAAACTGCTAAACAATAACTGCTCTACTCCAGCCACATCTGCAGAGAAAACTCTGGTCCAACCCTCACCCACATCAGCAAAAACTGAGTGAGAACCTAGACTTCTACCCTTCAGAGGTTGTCACTGAGGCCAGGTGACACCTGCTAGGGTACTGTCAAAGATAGCCAAGTAGAAAGCTGAGATATTCATACCCCAAAACTGGTAATAAGGCACCCATCCCTGTGGAGTCACTGAAGATTGGCCACATGGGAAGTTGGAACCTTCAACCATTCACAGGAGTAATGAAGACTGCCTTCCTATCGGGAGTGTCAATGGAGGCGGAATGAAAAACCTGGACTTCAACTTCTACTTGGAAGTACTGAGGCAGTGTCCCCTTCCCACGATGGAGCAGGGTCAGAGAAATCCTGATAAAACACAAGGTTTACATTAGATCCAGAGTACCACAACATAATACAAAAATGTCCAAGTTTAACTTTTTTGTTTTTTGAGACAGAATCTTGCTCTGTTGCCCAGGCTGGAGTGCAATGGCGTGATCCTGGCTCACAGCAACCTCCGCCTCCTGGGTTGAAGCAATTCTCCTGCCTCAGCCTCCCGAGTAGCTGGGATTATAGGCACCTGCCACCATGCCCGGCTAATTTTTGTATTTTCAGTAGACATGGGGTTTTGCCATGTTGGCCAGGCTGGTCTCGAACTCCTGACCTCAGATGATTCGCCCGCCTTCGCCTCCCAAAGTGCTAGGATTACAGGTGTGAGCCACCACACCTGGCCAAAAATGTCCAGGTTTTAACAGAAAACCACTCATTATACAAAGAATGAGGAAGATCTCAAATGGAATGAAAAAGACAATCAACAGATGCCAACACTGAGGTAACAAAGCTGTTAGAATTATCTTTCATGTATTTTAAAGGAGTCGTCATAAAAATGCAGGTACAAACATGCTTGGAACAAATGGAAAATTGGAAAGCCTCCAAAAAGAAACAGAAAGTCTCAGTAAAGAAATAGAAGATGTAAAGAAAAACCAAATGGAATTTTAGAACTGAAAAATATAACCAAAATAAAAAGTTCATCAGTGAGCTCAACAGCAGAATAGTGAGAACAGAGAAAAAGAATCAGTGAATGGGAAAACAGGACAGTAGAAATAACCCAATATGAACAACACAGAGAAGAAAGACTGAAAAAAAATGACCAGAGTCTACAGAAGCTATGGAACCACAACAAAAGATCTAACAATTGTGTCACTGGATTCTTGGAAAAAGAGAAGAAAGAGGGTAGGACTGAACAAGCACTTGAAACAATGGGTGAAAACTTCTCAAATGTAATAAGAAGATAAACCTTCAGATTCAGTAGGTTTAGTGAGTTCCAAACAGGATAAACTCAAAAATTTCCACACCAAGACACATCGCAAAGTTCTTAAAGAGAAAAAAAATCATTGAACACATCCAGAGAAAAAGACGGGAGCAGGTCGTGGTGGCTCACTCCTGTAATCCTAGTACTTTGGGAGGCTGAGGTGGGTGCATCACCTGAAGTCAGGAGTTCAAGACCAGCCTGGCCAACATAGTGAAACCCTGTCTGTACTAAAAATACAGTAAGTTAGCTGGGTGTGGTGGCGAGCACCTATAATCCCAGCCACCAGGGAGGCTGAGGCAGGAGAATTGCTTGAACCTGGGAGGCAGACATTGCAGTGAGCCCAGATCGTGCCATTGCACTCCAGCCTGGGCAACAAGAGCGAAACTCTGTCAAGAAAGACAGAAAGAAAGCAAGATAGAAAGAAAGAAAGACAGAAAGAAAGAAAGACAAGAAGACAGGAAGACAGAAAGACAGAAAAGACAGAAAGAAATGGCATTTTACCTCCTGACAGAAAGCAATTGGAATGACCATGGATTTTTCATTAGAAACTATGCAGGCCAGAAGGAAAGAATGCAATATTTTACAGGTGCTCAAAGAAAAGAAGTGTCAACTCAATAATTCAATATCCAGTGAAAACATCAGAATGAAGGTGAAAATGAGACCTTTTCAGATGAAGGAAACAAAGATAATTTATCACTGGCAGGTCTACCCTAAAGAATGGCTAAAGGAAGTTCTCTAAACAGAAAGGAAATGAAAAAAAGAGGAACCTGAAAACATCAGCAAAGAAAGTACACAGTAAACAAAAATGTAATAAAATAGTCTTTCCTTCTCCTTTTGAATTTTCCAAATTAGGTTTAATGATTGAAGCAAAAATTATAGCACTGTCTGATACAGAAAAAATATTTAAGACAATCATACATGGAAGACGGCAAAAGCACATAAAGGGAGGTAAGGTTTCTACACTTAAACTTGTAAAATGATGATACAGACTTCATTTAGATTATAAGAAGACACCAACTGATTGTTGTATGTACAGTATAATACCTAGAGCAACCACTAAAAAAGCTGTATAGAGAGAGACACTCAAAAACACTATATAAATTAAAATAGAATTCTAAAAAATATTCAAGAAACTCACAGGAAGGCAAGAAGAATACAAACAAAAACAGAACACAAAAAATAAAATGGCAGAACTAAACTCTAACATATTAGAAATTACATTAAATGTAAATTTAAATATGCCAATTAAGACATAAATCGGCAGAGTGGATTAAAAACATGCACCATGATATGGTTTGGGTATGCGTCCCTGCCCAAATCTGATGTCAAACTGTAATCCCCAAATATTGGAGGTGAGGCCTGATGGGAAATGATTGGATTATGGAGGTGGATTTCCCCTTTGGTGCTGTTCTTGTGATAGTGAATTATTGTGATATCTGGTTATTTAAAAGTGTGTAGCACCTCTCCCCTCACTCTCTTCCTCCTGCTCCAGCCATGTAAGATGTGCTTACTTCTCCTTCACCTCCCACCATGATTGTAAGTTTCCTGAGGCCTCCCCAGCCATGCTTCCTACACAGCTTGTGGAACTGTGAGCCAATTAAACCTCTTTTCTTGATAAATTACCCACTCTCAGGTAGTTCTTTACAGCAGTGCAGGAACGGATTAATACACCCCAACAATATGCCACCTATAAGAAATCACTTCAAATACAATGATATGGGTAGGTTGAAAGTAAATGGATGGAAAAAGATGTATCATGTGAATATCAATAAAAGGAAAGCAGGAATAATTGTATTATCAGATATAGGCTATAATAATAGACAACAAGTAGACAGAGCGAAAAAAATTACCAGAGACTCTAAAATATGTGAAACACTGCTGGGTACAGTGGCTCAAGCCTGTAATCCCAGCACTTTGGGAGGCTGAGGCAGGCGGATCACCTGAGGTTGGGAGTTCGAGACCAGCCTGACTAACATGTAGAAACTCTGTCTCTATTAAAAATACAAAATTAGCCGGGTGTGGTGGCACATGCCTGTAATCCCAACTACTTGGGAGGCTGAAGCAGGAGAATTGCTTGCACCCAGGAGGCAGAGGCTGCGGAGAGCCAAGATCGTGCTATTGCACTCCAGCGTGGGCAACAACAGCAGAACTCCATCTCCAAAAAATAAAAAATAAAAAAATAAAATATGTGAAATAAAAACTGACAGAACTGAAATGGGAAATGGAAATATTCACAATTATAGTTGGAAACTTCAACCCCTATCTCTCAACAATCGACAGAAGAACTGGATAGAAAAATCAGCAAGGATATAGAATTAAATGTATCACTATCAAATATCTAATTGACATTTATAAAATACTTTACCCAATAATCGCAGAATAAACATTCTTTTCAAAGTACCCATGGAACCTAAAGCAAGATAGACCACATTTTCAGCCATAAACAAACCTTAACAAGTTAAAAATAATTGAAATCAAACAGAACTTACTCTACTCCCACAATGAACTCCAACTAAAAGTCAGAAACAGAAAAATAATGGGAAAATCTCCAAACATTTGGAAACCAAACAATGTACTTGTAAATAATTCACGGTCAAAGAGGAAAGTCTCAAGTTAAAAAAAAAAAACAAAAAAACACTGAGCAAATAAAAATTGAAAATGCAACTTAACAATATTAGTGGGACACAGCTAAAGCAGTGCTGAGGGGGAAATTTATAGCACTAAATGAATACATTAAGAGGAAAAGTCTCAAATGAATAATTTAAACTCCTATATAAAAAACATCAGAGGCCGGGTACAGTGGCTCATGCCTGTAATTGCAGCACTTTGGGAGGCCAAAGTGGGCAGATCACTTAAGGTCAGGGGTTTGAGACCAGCCTGGCCAATATGGTGAAACCCTGTCTCTACTAAAAATATAAAAATCAGCTGGGCATTGTGGCACATGCCTGCAATCCCGGCTGCTCGGGAGGCTGAGGCAGGATAATTGCTTGAACCTGGGAGGTGGAGGTTGCAGTGAGCTGAGATCGTGCCATTGCACTCCAGCCCGGGTGACAGAGTGACATCCTGACTCAAAAAACAAACAAAAAATAATAATGAAGCAATGTTGGTATGCAGGAATAAGAGTTAAAAAAATAAATAAAGCAGTAGACCCACTACAGACCCTGCAGACACTGAAAGCATAATACAGGATACTATAACTCCACTCACATGTATATGACAAATTAGACAAAACGGACCAATTTCTTGAAAAACATAAACTTCTATAATTCACTCAATATGAAGTAGATAATTTGAATAACCCTGTATCTATTAAGGAAATTACATTAAAAATGTAAAAAATTCCTAACAAAGACATTTCCAGATCCAGATGGTTTAATCTGGAGAATTCTACCAAAGGTTTAAAGAATTATACCAGTTCTACACCATCTCTTCCAGAAGGCTAGACATGGTGGTTCACACCTATAATCCCAGCACTTTGGGAAGCCAAGGCGGGAGGACTGCTTAAGCTCAGGAGTTTGAGACCAGCCTGGGCAACATAGGAAGACCCTGTCTCTACAATTAATAAAAAAAATTAGCCAGGTACGGTGGTAGGCAGCTGTCGTCCCAATTACTTGGGAGGCTGAGACAGTAGGATCCCCTGAGCCCAGGAATTTGAGGCTGCAGTGAGCCATGACTGTGCTACTGTCGCCAGCCCAGGTGACACAGCAAGACTCTGTCAGGGTGGGGAGTGGGGGGTTGGGGGAGGGCGGGGAGAAGAAAAGAAAAAAAGAAATCAAGGAAGACAATATAAATAAATGTAAAATAAATTCATGGACTAGAAGATTTAATATAGTAAAGCTGTAATTTCTTTCTAAATTGGTACACAGGCTTAATGCACTTCCTATCAAAACCTCAGCAAGACTTTTTTTTTGCATAAACAAGATTATTCTAAAATTTGTATTGAAAGGAAAAGAAAATAGAATAGCTAAAACACTTTGAAAAATAAGAATAAAGTAGAGGAATCAGGCTACCAGATTTCAAGACTTACAATATAGCTATAGTTGGCAAGATTATGTGGTACTTGCAGAGGGATAGACACATGGAAAAATGGACCAAAAGAGAGACCAGAAACAGACCCACACAAATATGTACAACTGAAAAGACGAAAAAGGGAAGAAGAATGGCTTTGTCAACAACAATGACAACAATAAAAGAACCTCAATCTAAGTCTCACATCTTACATGAAAATTAACTCACAGTGGATCATGGACTTAAAGGAAAAACGAAACCTATAAAATGTGTAGGAAAAAAGAAAACCAGGAAAGTCAGGCACAGTGGCTCACGCCTGTTACGCCAGCACTTTGGGAGGCCAAGGCGGGCGGATCACGAGGTCAAGAGATTGAGACCATCCTGGTCAACATCCTGAAACCCTGTCTCTACTAAAAATACAAAAATGAGCTGGTCGTGGTGGCGCACGCCTGTAATCCCAGCTACTCAGGAGGCTGAGGCAGGAGAATCACTTGAACCTGGGAAGCGGAGGTTGCAGTGAGCCAACATTGTGCCACTGCACTCCAGCCTGGCGATAGAGCGAGAATCCAACTCAAAAAAGAAATAACAACAAAAAAGAGAATCACTTGAACCCGGGGAGCCAAGATCATGCCATTGCACTCCAGCCTGGGCAACAAGAGCAAAACTCTGTCTCAAAAAAAAAAAAACAAAAAAAAAAAACCTATATAGAAAATACTGAAAATACTTGAAGACATTTGACCAAAGAGGATATACAGATGGCAAATAATCATATGAAAAGATGTTCAGCATCATTAACCACAAGGGAAATGTAAATGAGAACTAATGGGTGAATGGTTAAATAAACAGACTGTGGTACATCCATACCATGAAACACTACCTAGCAATAAAAAACAGTAACTGTTGATACATGAAATGAGGATGAATCTCCAGAGAATTATGCTGAATAAAAAAAAGTTCAAAATCTTAAGTACTGCATGAATCCATTTAAATAACACACATGAAACATCGGAGAACAGATTAGTGGTTGTCATAGATTAAGGATGTGGTAGAGGTGGGATGGTAGTGAATATGATTATAGAAGGGCAACATACAAACTACTATCGTAATGGAAGTGTACTGTATCTTGACTGTATCATTGTCAATATACTGATTGTGATATTGGAGTATAGTTTTGAAAGATGTTGCCATTAAGGAAAACTGGATAATGGTTGCATAAATCTTTACTATTTCTTACAACTAGATGTGCATATAGAATTACCTCAAAATGAAATGTTTAATTTTTTTTTTTTTTTTTTTTTTTTTGAGACGGAGTCTCGCTCTGTCGCCCAGGCTGGAGTGCAGTGGCCGGATCTCAGCTCACTGCAAGCTCCGCCTCCCGGGTTCCCGCCATTCTCCTGCCTCAGCCTCCCGAGTAGCTGGGACTACAGGCGCGCGCCACCTCGCCCGGCTAGTTTTTTTTGTATTTTTTAGTAGAGACGGGGTTTCACGGTGTTAGCCAGGATGGTCTCGATCTCCTGACCTCGTGATCCACCCGTCTCGGCCTCCCAAAGTGCTGGGATTACAGGCTTGAGCCACCGCACCTGGCCTCATGTTTAATTTTTTTTAAAAGCCCAGGCTTTAGGACAAAGCTAGATGACTTTGGGCAAGTCGCTTCCATTATTATACACTAAATTACTACATTAAAAGATCAATGGTCTAAGTATAGTGCCTGGTACAAAGTAAGTGCTCAACAGATGGCTACTAAAATAATTAATCCTAAAAGTCATGGCAGTGGGGATGAAGAAGCGTATAAACAAAAGATATTTAGATGATACCACTAACAGGTTTTGGTGACAGATTAGATGTGGGATCGTGGGTGACAGGGAGTCAAAGATGATTCCCAAGTTTCTCATTTGAACAAGTGGGTGCTTAGTGGCACTGTTTACTGAGCAGATGTGGAGTCAAGAGATGAACAAAGAAGAGTTTAGTTTTGGAAGTGGTTTGTGTTGACTGGGAAACATTCAAATAGAGATGCCCAGTTAACACTTGGATATGTAAGTCTGAAGTTCAGAACACAACTCTGAGATGGAAATTTAACTTGATGACCACCATGCAAATGATAACTGAAGCCAGTAGAATGGACAAGTTTGCCAAAGGGCAGAAATCACAAAGCCATTATAACTATAAAGGAGCTTCAACCGTTTTTTTGTTTTGTTTTGTTTTTTTGTTTTTGAGACGGAGTCTAGCTCTGTCACCCAGGCTGGAGTGCAGTGGCGCAATCTCTGTTCACCGCAAGCTCCGCCTCCCAGGTTCATGCCATTCTCCTGCCTCGGCCTCCCAAGTAGCTGGGACTACAGGTACCTGCTACCATGACCGGCTAGTTTTTTTTATTTTTATTTTTTTAGTAGAGACGGGGTTTCACCGTGTTAGCCAGGATGGTCTCGATCTCCTGACCTCGTGATCTGCCCGCCTCAGCCTCTCAGCACACCTGGCCAGGAGCTTCAACCTTTAAGGACTGGATAAAGGGGTCAGTCTAGCAAAGGAGATACAGAGTAGCCAGAAAAGGAGAAAAAACAGGCATTTATAGTGTCAGCCAAGACAAGAGGAAGGTGTTTTAAAAAAGAGTGGTCAACTATGACCAAGCAGTGAAGAGATTAATTAAAATGAGGAGTAAAAAAATCATCCTCTGAATTTAGTGACCTGGGTATCGCTGCTGCCTTTGTGAGAATAGCTCTGGTAAATAACAAAGTAGGTTTCCACTGCAGCAGACTGAGAAGAAGGTGGGAGAAAGGAAGACTGCATAAACCACCACCAAGTTTACCCTGAAGAAAAGGAGAGAGTACAGAGAGGGAAAGAAATTGAAGATGTGTTACAGGATAAGAATTATTTGAGTAGGGAGGAGAAGATATGATTCAAAGTATAAGTAGCAAGATTAGCTCAGATAGAAGACGCACTTCATCCACTCTAAGGAAACCACAAAGGAACTACGCAGGCTGGGCGTGGTGGCTCATGTCTGTAATCCCAGCACTTCAGGAGGCTGAGGTGGGCGGATCACCGGAGGTCAGGAGTTCAAGACTAGCCTGACCAACGTGGTCAAGCCTCATCTCTACTAAAAATACAAAATTAGCCAGGCGTGGTGGCGCATGCCTATAATCCCAGCTACTTGGGAGGCTGAGGCAGGAGAACCGCTTAAACCCAGGAGGCAGAGGTTGCAGTGAGCCCAGACTGTGCCGTTGCACTCCAGCCTAGGCAACAAGAGCGAACCTCTGTCAAAAAAAAAAAAAAGAAAGAAACAAGAAAGAAAGGAACTAGGCAGATATAGGTAAATTTGAAAGTGTGGCCATTCATGGTACGTACAGATAACTACTCCCTCATCATTTCAATTTTCTTTGTGAAGGAGAAGGCAAAGCCATTGCTAAGACTGAAAGGCTGGATTAATGTTCTTTCTTTTTATTTACTGAATTTTTATTCCAAGCACCTGATGAAGTACCTAGGACATAGATTTAATAAGTATATTTAATAAATACAATGGAAATAAACAATTACTGTTACCTTAATGCAGTTGTTCATTAAAATTTGTGCACAACTTTCAAGTTAGCCACTAGGGGGCAGTCTGCCAATTTTATTCCCTAAATCTTTTAACCCAGTGAAATTGAAAACTACAATGCAGTGTAGGTCATATTAATAAAATGTTTTTCCTCAAGAAAATTCTGTTTAAGATTTATATACATGTACGTGTATATGCATTTGCATGCACACGCATACACACACAAATACACTGAGGCACGATGGGAGGGTTGTTACTCCTGCCAACCTCCCACTGCAACCGTATCAGGATGCCCCAGGGGCAATAGTCAGCATTTTCCAAAGTCATTTTTTGTAATTTCTCCAGGGCACTCAGCAAATAGCAGATAGATCTTTTATACTTATAATTAACTAGAAAAGGCTGATGAAAAAATCCCTGAAAACTAATTGCTCAAACATTTGCCTTTGCTTCTTCTAAGATGTTTCCCCCCTCTGCACCTCCTTGTCTTTCTGAATTAAATAAGTTTTTTGTTTTTCTTTGAAATGGAGTCTCATTCTCTCACCCAGGCTGGAGTGCAGTGGTGCAATCTCGGCTCGCTGCAACTAAAAGGCTGAATTAATGTTCTTTCTTTTTATTTACTGAATTTTTATTCCAAGCACCTGATGAAGCCTCCCAGGCTCACGCAATTCTCATGTCTCAGCCTCCTGAGTAACTGGGACTACAGGTGCCCTCCACAACGCCCAGCTAATTTTTGTATTTATGGTAAAGACGGGGTTTTGGCCAGGCTGGTCTCGAATTTCTGACCTCCAGTGATCTGCCGGCCTCAGCCTCCCAAAGTGCTGGGATTACAGGCATAAACCACTGCGCCCAGCCTTCGAATTAAATCAGTTTTTAAAAAAATCGTTTTAAATAGTTATAACCTAGTTCATCAACTACTTTTTCCCCTTATCTCATATGCTTGAGGCATTCTTATAAAGAGGATTTCTCAGTACAATATAACATGACTATGATGTATACCAGAAGCAGCAGCTACTTTGGGGTAAATATACAGCCATTAGGCTGGGTTTCCAAGTTTGGTTCTGATGAACTCGGGCCTCTACTGAAATAAGCAAACTAGCAGAGTTTTAACTTACAACAGGATGCAAAAATTCTTAATGCCCCCAAAAACAGTAGACGTAAAAGAATACTGTTCCCCAGAAGCTTAAGGTTACACAGATCAGCAGTTTCAACTGGGGGGAAACTGAACTTTCGAAAGGGCAGAGGCTTCCAGTCATGTAAGTGAACACATCACATCCTGGCCTAAGAAAAGCTGTTACTGAAAGCTGTTAAGGTCTGACACCTGATGGGCTGAAGGTGCATGGAAGATGGGAAAGAGAGGCTAAGGCCATCACACGATTCTAGATTCGTTCAAATGAGCGAAAAAGGTGCTTGACCCAAATGCCTCCAAACCTGGTTTTTTTGAACTAAAGTTGTTTGGGAACAAAAACACCCAAGAAATGGGTCATAAAGAGAGTCTGGGTGAGCGTTCAAGGAGCGGTAAGTCAAATGGAGATACAATGTCATACTGTTTGCAAATTGTTTCAAAAACAAGTTTCAAGGTTTAGTGTAGTGTTCAAATTTGAAAACTAAGGGTCATTTTTTTTTTTTTTTTTTTTTTACTGTGGACACTCTATTCCACTAGCTTGTATGGAAATCTATTTGTAAAGATAATTTTTGGAAGCTCTTTGGGACAAAGTTTTAAAAATATTTATTAAATTGTTAATAGTAAATCACTGCTCCTTAATCCTAATTAAAGTATTCAACCTTCCTAACGAACTGATACAAGCCTGAAGAGGAAAAAAGTGTATTTCTTAATAATTATACTTTGGCTACATAGACACTCCTAAAAATGAGCTTTCAAACTGAGATGAACAATTCACTGCTTCATCCCTCCTATAAATCCACGTCCACTTTCAAAAGTCATGTGCTAAATCAGAATTTTTTTTTTTCCTAGCAAACATCTACGTAAGAGCCTGATTTCATTGACACACACACTTGCACTCCGCAACAACAACACTTCCTTTGAAAAACAGAATGTCACTTCCTCAGTCCAGAGGCCAGAAGTCCCTTGATTCTGATCTGGGGAGCCAAGACAGGAAATTCTGGTAGGCTTCTGCTTCTCCCCCCATGGACAGCCACTGGTGCAGCTGACAGAGGGCAGGGTCTATTCCGAGCTCCCTTGATGCACTGCAGCTGGAGGCAACGGCTCCCTTCCAGGCTGTGGGAGTGATCCCGGAGTCCGGCACCACAGCCCGTTAAACAAGGGCATTTCATGGGAAAAGGAGAGGGAGCAGATGAGAGACCTTGAAACCTTCCAGCCACCTTACCCCCACTTCCAAACTCCCGCGACTACCCCAGGACCATTTCGGCAAAATCTCAGTAACTGGCACCATCTTGTACTTTGACCTCACCAGGCAAGGCATCCTCTGGGGAGAGGGGTTAAAAAAAAAAAAAAAAAGCCAGAACTCCACGGCTCAGCGCCACGCCGTTCCACCTCCCCCAAACTGCCAGTTCCCCACCTAGAGGGAAGAGGCTGTTCCAGCGATGTCAGTAAACACTGTGGGTTGGCAACACCTGGGCGCCGAGAGCCTCGATCTCTCCCGACCCCAGACAACCGGGAGCTGCCAGGTCCCAAACCCGGGCCAGCCACGGGGACCAAACTGCAGTGTCACACCGGGGTCGGGGGAGGCGCCTGTGAGAGACGAACGGAATAAAGGGAGAGAAGGGGGACAAACAAATGAGTCACTTAATACAAGGGCTGCACATGCCGCTGACGCTGCCGGTGATGCAGCCGCGGACGGAGTGAGGCCGGCGGCCGGGAGGGGCGGGCGGAGAAAGGGAAGGAGAGGGCGTGAGGCGCTCGCCCTTTGTGGGGCCGTCCGCGCGGGCCCACAGCCTACGCCCCCCTTTCCCGCCCTCTCCCGGACCTGTGAGCTGAAGCTGCTAGGGGCCGCCGCGGAGCCCCAGCCCCGAGAGTCAACTCTCTCGGTCTCCAGAAGCCATCAATACAAACTTCGACACTATATTTAGTTTACGGGCAGACCGCCTGGGGAGGCGCCGACGCCGCGCCCGCCTGGCGGAGCAAGAGCCGCAGCCTCAACCTGCCGCCCGCCCCGCCCCGCCCCTCGGCGGCGCACCTGTGACAGGTGTGCAGGTACCCCACACGACCCTGGCCGCTCCTCGCCCCCGGCCCCCGCGGCTCCGGGCCCGAGCTCCCCAGCCTGCCGCCCCTCCGGGAGCCCCCCGCCCCTCCGCAGGCCCCGGAGCGCCCCCCGCCCGCCCGCCCGCCCCTCGGCGGCCGCGCCCGCACTCACATAGCGCCTCAACTTCTTCTCGGGAGGCGATTTCCTCAGCCAGCCGGTGCACACCACGTCGCCGCCGCCGCCGCTCATGCTGCCGGCCTGGAGCCCGCCGCTGGGTCGCGCGGACTAGGGCGCGGGCTCGGGCAGCTGGGGCAGCGGCCGGCGGTGCGCAGCTCGCGGGAGGCCAGGGGCGGGGCGGGCGGCCCGGCGGGGACTAGGCGGCGCGGCGCGCGCCCGGCGGCCTCGCGCGCGCCCGCTCCCCCGCCCCGAGCGCGCGCAATCCGCACTCTCCGCCGGGCCGCCGCGGGGGCAGTTGCAGCGGGAAGGCCGGCGCGCTCGCCACGCCCGCTCCCGCCGCGCCCCCGAGGCCGCCGCGCACGCGGACGCGGGGCTGGGGATCCGCCAGGACACAGAAAGCCACCGCCGCCGGCGAGCCCCGGAATCTCGCTTTCTCCTGAGGCCTCAAGCCGCGGGCGCGGAGGCCGGGGAGGCGGCCGCGCCCCTGGCGCTGGCGGGCGTGCGGAGAAGGGACTGCGCGCCCTCCGTCGTCGATCGATTTTTCACCGAGCGTCGACGGGGAAGGGATCCGAGGGTTGCTCGCGTTTCCGATCCATTCTGCGGGTCAGGTTCCTGCTGAAAGGAGGGACCCCTTCCCAGTAAGAAGTTCCTTAACTCTGGCGCCCCTCGGCGGGAGGAGGAGACGGACCTACTACGCGCCGGAGCCTTTGCACTCTTGGCTTACAGGATTGTCTTCAGTATTGTTCCCATTTTATGGACTGCCTAAGGGCAAGGGCTTGTACAAAGCCTAGCCAAGTTTCCAATTCAGGTGTGTGGGGGAGGAGGGGTCCCAGTCATCCTCTATTCAAAATGAGGGCATTGCCTTAATGGGATCAACCTGGGAGCCTCTCATTGCCTGGAAACAAAGTCCAGCTGAGTCCCTCCTACATTGCCTCTAGGAAAACAGTTTAGTATAGAAAACTCGCATGATTTGTAGAATGGAAGAAGCAAACCTAGTAAATATATTTCATAGTGAATTGGAAGGCAAGGTCAAGTGTAGAAGAACAAGAAATTGGGGTCCAAATTCCCCAACGTCCCCGCTCATTGACAGTGTCTCTCCAAGCAGCATTAAAAGGCAGGTCCTCCCTAACTTCTCTGATAAGTGGATAGTATCCTGTTTATTCAATGGGGAACCGTGCTGTGTGGACAGATGAATTGGAGAAGCAGCATCTTGCACTGCCCCACACAACCTTAGACTAAAGCTGTTTTGTTCATTTCTGTCTCTGTGCAGCTGAGATGTTTCAAGCAGTTGGACATCATTTGGTCCAACAGATCTTGATTGGGTTGGGGGAAGTTCACCCTCCTCAGTTTGGAAAAGCGAATCCGCTATCACGTACTTAGCTCTTCTAGATACCCTAGGAGTTTTAGCAGTCAGTCTCCTGGATCTAACATTTCACTGACTTTCTTCAATATCCACTGTGCTGCTGGATGGGAAGTAAAGCCAGAACTGTTAGGCTGGGACCACAGCTCCCTTAACCTTCAAATTTGGGGATCCTTAAGTCACATATGAAGGGCCACCACCAGAATGATGGCCATTTTAACTTCTGGCTTTAAGTACCTTAAATCCCTGTAAGACATACAATACTTAACGTCTGCCAAATCAATCAGGAGGCGGTGACTCCCCACCAAAATAAACCCATCCTGACTTCATTCACATCTGAGTCATGGTGCCAAGTCCCAGGGATTGCAGAGTCGAAGAAATCTGCATGGTTTGGCTGCAGCTGAGGTTTGTGATGCAAGTCAGGCAGACGTATGCCCTATCTTCCCCCAGAAGAGTAGTCTTTTACATATCCTTTGATAGTTATATGATTCAATACACAGACTGGAAGGCTGTTTAGCAAGAGTTAGTTGGGGGTTAGGTAATATTCTGCCAGAAATTCTTTAAGGTCTTATTTTGTTTGTTTAGGAAAAGATGGTGTTATTTACAATTTCATGTAGAAATGGAAAAGTTTGATGTTTCTTGTTTGGCCAATGGCAGGAGGGACCTTGAAATGTGAATACAATAGTCACCACGTATCAGCTTTGGGAAGGGTTCTCTGAACATCTTTCCCCAAAGGTTAAAGGCAGGCTAGAGTGCAGTGGCGTGATCCTGGCTCACTGCCAGCTCTGCTTCTCGGGTTCAAGCCATTCTCCTGCCTCAGCCTCCCTAGGACTATAGGCGCCCGCCACCACGCCCAGCTAATGTTTTGTATTTTTTTTTTTTTTTTAGTAGAGATGGGGTTTCACCATGTTAGCCAGGATGGTCTCGATCTCCTGACTTCGTGATCCACCTGCCTCGGCCTCCGAAAGTTCTGGGATTACAGGCGTGAGCCACCGCGCCCGGCCGAAAGGGGCTTTTTCTCTGTGCTCTTCAGCTGGACTCCCATCCTGCGTTCCTCTTGCTGCCAGTGCCTATCTTGGACTGCATAGGAAGCAAGACTGCTGCTGAAGTCCCTGGCTGCACCCTGGAGTGGCTCAGTCTTTTGAGCCTGAGAGGCGTGCCAGGCCTGGAAACAGCCCTTGGACAGAAGGTTCCTGTCTGGGCCTTTACTAAGTCCTCTCCACTCCCTGCTGTGTGTGTCTGCTTAAATGCTCCCTGGTTTTTGCTGGGAAAAAAATGGAAAACAAATCATTTGAATGATTTACATGAAGATAGGCGCCATCTATCGGAACCAGTTGGGGTGACAATCCCCCCACCCCCAAGCCCTGAGCGGACATGCATCACTAGCCCATAATTTAGGCAATTTTGTTTAAAGACCACTGGTATTTCCTGGGGGAATTAATGGCCGGCTCCAAGAGTGCTTTGGGTCATTAATCTTATATTCTCATTAAATTCTCAGGAAATGACTATCTTATGAGGAGGGAGCACTGCAGAGATTAGAGAAATGCACACTGGGAGAGCATGGGTACCACTTTGGTCCCCGCTCCTAGCTACTCTCACTCCCCACAAAGCCTGGGGTTCTAAAGGGTGCACTGTGGCTTTGAGTGTTGTCAGCAACGTCCATCACTGCATCTGTGCGTGTCTGGGAGTTGAGGGTTTGTGGCCAGTGGCAGGTGCGTGGCTGGTGGAATGCTCCCAGAAACGGGTTGAAGGGCTGGAAGGAGAGCTGTCCTCAACTGCACACCAAGCTGGTGTGATTAATACCACCCACGCCAGGCCTGACGTCAGTGATTGGACTGGGGGTGGGGATGGATGTTTGTGTGCTAGCCCTTCTGCTTTTTCTCCCCTTCAATTTAGTTGACAGGTTAATTTCAGAACTGAGTGCTGCTTACCAAGGTCAGTGTGACCAGCTGAGCCACCTCAGCTGGTGTCTTTCAGGACACTCATCTCTCAGGCATATTAAGGTGTGTGCTTCTTTAACCCCTAGTTACTTGAGGCCCACATGGTTCCCTGTGTCAAATTACTCTAACTTACTCAAGTCAACTCTGGGCATCTGGTTGAGGATGAGATCTAGAAGTGGGATTGGGGTGGGGTTAAAGACCTAATTGGGTTTCCTCCCTGTCTGTGGCTAATAGTCTGAGAGTTACTTGACACTCTACCCAGTGGGAGACATTTTGAAAATAAACTTTTGGCCAGGCGTAGTGGCTCACGCCTGCAATCCCAACACTTTGGGACACTGAGGCCAGTGAATCACTTGAGGTCAGGAGTTTGAGACCACCCTGGCCAACATAGTGAAACCCCAGCTCTATTAAAAATACAAAAATTAGCGGGGTGTGGTGGCACACACCTGTAATCCCAGCTGCTTGGAAGGCTGAGGCAGAATTGCTGGAACCTGGGAGATGGAGGTTGCAATGAGCTGAGATTGCACCATTGCACCCCAGCCTGGGTGACAAGAGTGAGACTCCATCTCAAAAAAAAAAAAAAAAAAAGAAAAGAAAAGAAAAAAAAAAAACTTTCTTAGAGAAAAGTTTAAGCAATCCCATTTTCCCAATTTCTCCTTTGAAAATAACCAGAATCAGTGGTAATGGGTCTGTGGCAGTTCGGCTCCCAGGACTTTGCTGCTGACACTGGTAAATCAGTCGTCATAATCTACTAAGAACAAAGACTGTCAAGATCCTTGAGAAAGTGCTGTAGTCTTCCAAACCACACTCTGCGTGCTGGCTCCTTTTATTTGCTCTGCAGAGAGAACTCCTACCTTGAATTCGATCTTGAACATACATCAAGACCTCTTTCCCTAAAACTGACTGTCCCCATTCCCCAGCAAAGTTGTTCACTCTTTTCTTGATATCCACACTGCACCTATATAAACTGGATTATCACACTGTACTGCAAGTATTTCCTTGTCAAGGAACTGTGAGTTCCTTGAAGAAATGAATGTGTTTTTCTCACTTATTTTTTATTATTATTATTTTAGAGAAAATGTCTTGCTATGTTGCCCAGGGTGGTCTCGAACTCCTGGGCTCAAGTGATCTTCCTGCCTTGGTGTCCCAAAGTGCTGGGATTACAGGCATGAGCTACCACATCTGGCCCTTCCTCATTTTTGTATTCCCAGAGCTTCCCAGCATGGTACCAGCATAGAATAGATACTCATTAAATGTTCATTGTGAGAACGAAGGAAACAACCCTTAAAGGATGACAGGTGGGGGCTGTAGACCATTGGAATATCTAGAGCTCTCTGATCCAGAGAATAGTATTTGTGAAGGTACCTGTAAGCAGCTGGAGTAGTTTTTTTTAATAAAAATTGTCAGGTAACATCGTATGTATTTATTGTGTACAACATGATGTTTTGAAATATAAATACAAATACATAAAATACTCGGTGTGATAGTTAAATCTAGCTAACTAACAAATGTATTACCTAATATAGTTATCATTTTTGTGGTAAGAACACTTAACATCCACTTTCTTTACATTGTGTTTAAACCCACAGGGACGGCCTAGCTGGAAGAACATAGTAGGTTGAGGTAATCCTGTGCAGTTCCACTTTTAAAAATGGTTGTAACTTGCCATAAAAAGGAACGAGATCATGTCCTTTGCAGGGACATGGATGGAGCTGGAAGGCATTATCCTCATCAAACTAACACAGGAACAGAAAACCAAACACTGCATGTTCTCACTTGTAAGTGGGAGCTGAACAATGAGAACACAAGGACACAGGGACAGAAACACACACTGGGACCTGTGTGGGGCGGTTGGGGGGGGGTTGGGAGAGGGAGGGAGAGCATTAGGAAAAATAGCTAATGCTTGCTGAGCTTCATACCTCGATCATGGGTTGATAGGTGCAGCACACCACCATAGCACACATTTACGTATATAACAAACCTGCACATCCTGCACATGTACCCTGGAACTTAAAAATACATTTTTTAAAAAAATGAAAAATTCCAGAAACATGTAAGAAAATAAGATTCCCCGAATTCTTAAAAAAAAAAAAAAAAAAAAAAAAAAAAAAAGATGGCTGTAACTCTTGGATAGTTTCAAAAAACAATGACTCCTTTAACCTTTTAACTGCTACCCCCAGATTCCAGAGAGCCAACTTTGTCAACCCTTGGTTTCCAAACTCTGACACTGTTGTACACTCTTTAGACATCCTCCTTTGTGGGATTACAGAATTAAATCTCTTTGTGGTTACTCTGTTATCTGGCTTCACTGTGACAATCCTGCAGGGGCTTAGCACTCAACCCCTTGTACCAGATGCAACACTAGTGAAACTGGAGAAAACCATGTCCCCTGAATTCAAAGTGACTTTATTCAACAGATGACCAGAAATATCATTTCCTTCTGCACCTGATGAATTGCATAGTAACTGTGCAGGCTTGCTAGTCTTTGTTTTGTTGGAGACCTAGAGGCCTCAGGATTTCATCTCATCTAACTATGTAATTCTACCAGAATTACTCAAGATGACTGTCCGACAATACAGCCAGTGATGTGCTGGCAAATATTTTTAAATTGGCTCCCTGGTGGTGTTGGTGGGTGCCTTGATTTACAGTATATACCAACTGTTGTGGCATAAATACTCTGCCAGCCATGGCCAGTTTTAAGCTATCAAGTGAATGTCCTCGAATACAGAGTTAAGAGATACACAGTAATACACCATTATTTAGTATTTCCAACATAAAGACACAATAGACATAAATAATACCAAGAACATGATAGTAAAATGTAAAGTAATTAGCCAAGTGATGGGTTTGGGGTAGTTACTACCTTTCTTTTAAATATAACTTATTTAATTGTAAGTTTATATAACTTAATTTTTTAATTAAGATATTCACATATCACAAAAATCACCATGTTAAAGTTTATAATTCATGGTTTCTAATATATTCATCAACTTTGACAACCATCACAGCTATCTAATTCCAGAACATTTTCATTACCCCAAAAGAAACACCATATCCGTTAGCATTAACTCCCCATTCCTCTAATCCCATCCTCTGGCAACCGCTAACCTACTTTTCATCTCTACGGATTTGCCAATTCTAGACATTTCAAATAACCATATTCATACAATATGTGACCTCGTGTGTCTAACTTCTTTGGCTTTGTATAATGTTTTCAAGGTTCATCCATGTTGAAGCACTTAACAGTTCTTTATACGCCGCATTTTATCCATTCATCAACTGATGAACATTATCGTTGTTTCCGCTTTTTGGCCATTATGAATAATGCTGTTGCGATCATTCCTGTACAAGTTTTTATGTGGACATATGTTTTCAATCTAGGTATCTATCTAGGAGTGAAAATGCTGAGTCATATGGTGACACTGTTTAACTTTTTAAGGAACTGCTGAATTTTTTCCACAGTGGCTACACCATTTTACATTCCCATCAGCAATGTATGTGGGTTCCAATCTGTCCACATCTTTTCCAATGCTTATTTCCCATTTTTTTATTACAACTTAATTTTAACGATATTATATTTTAAGAACCGTCTTGCAAAATTCTTCACAATTGAACAGTCTACTCTCCTGGGTTGACACCACTGCATACAGCCACCAAAGAAAATCCCACCACCTTCTCACTAGTCAGTTCCACTTCTTTTTGCTGGCAAGAGCAATACTCAACAGATTTGAATTTCCTCCCTCTTACATCCTTCCTATAGAAAACTGAAACAAAAGATCTCAGGTTCCCTTCTCTTTGGTAATTGAGATGACTTTTGACTGCGGGAGAATCACAAGGTTTTCAGCTCCCACCAAGCACCCCAGCAGAACAGGGTTTGTTTCCCTCCTACATTTGTGTTGAGAAACAAAATTAAACCCAAAATGTATCTTAGTGACACCCAGATGTATCTTCCGGAGGAGCTCTCAAGCAGTTGCTTCAACAGGGCAAACAGCTGTGGTCTGTTTCAACATAATTTGATGTAATCAGGGTTAATTCTGATGATGTAGTAACTCTGAAGACTGTTTTTTAACTGGATTATTGTTGGGTCAACAATCATGTGGCATTACATTTAGTGACTGAAACAAAAGCCAGAATTAAAACAGCTTCCCCTCAGCCCCCACCCACCCCTTCTAAATGACAGCCTCACTGGGAATAGAAGTTATGAGGCACATTTAACACAATTAACCAAAAAAGGAAAGTAGATGCAGTCAAATTACCTGCAAGCATCTCCAAGGTCCAGTGTCAACCAAGAGTAAGAGCTGGAAACCAAAAAAGGAAAGTAGATGCAGTCCAATTACCTAGAAGCATCTCCAAGGTCCAGTGTCAACCAAGAATAAGAGCTGGAAACTGTTGTTTTTTCTTTTCCTAGAACAGTTAGAAAATATGTTGGCAGCAATCAGTATAACTTAGTATTTTCATAACATTCTAGGAAAAAGCCCCAAGATTTTCCTCTGAAACTTTCCTGAACCAGATGATGATTTTAGCAGTTCACAGTTCCTCTGTATTTTCCACGCATGTTTTCAAAATGATTATTTTAAGTGAACACTAAATTCACGGTATGGCATACCAGGGCTGAAAGAGTGTGGTATACAAAGCACTGAACACATCTAGCACTATTTCTGAAGAGCGAGATCTTTATCTTATTTTCATAGATTTGACCATCATTGTTTATGGTCAGTCCACTTGCAGGGCCTGGGCTGCTCTACATGCACACATACTTATTTAGTCTCTTTCAGTTTTTAGTTTTGGCTAGTCGGAAACACAGCTAAAGCCCATGACAAGGGCCATTCTTAATACAGTTCTGGAAAGCAGAATCTTCAAAAATAGATGGTTTGGGAAACTGCCAAATGTGTTGGTTCTTCAAAATCTTTTAAATCCAACTGTGTAGTTCCAAAAAAGGTCTGACATGTCCAATCCCCTCTGTAAATAAGCCTCCATTTATTTGCTTTCTGTTTTTGTGACTTGGACTATTAAGAAATTTGAAAAGCAAAGAAGCCACTTACCCTCCTACTGCATCTTACTTTATCAGGAATTCCCCATCTAAGTAATTCCTGATTGACATATATTCTGGGATATGTAGATGTGATTATAAGGTAATGAGACTTCAAAAGTAATGAGAATTCCTTCTGTAAGTCACACAGTATATTAATTTGACTTCTTTTAGTTGTCAAAGCAGATACCCATTTCAAACTCACTCAAGATCAAATAGAGATGATAAGAAAGTGAGTTATCTCCCATGGAACCCATGGAAAAGTTGAATAATCTGGCCTCAGAAAGAGTGGCAGCCAGGGAATAAACATGGCAAAAACCAGGCATCCATTTTGTATGTCTCCCTCATCTCTGAACATTGTGCCTTCATTTCTTTCTCTTTGAAGACTGCTTTCTCTGTCTCTCTGGGTACATGGTTACCCACCGGCTCCTAAGTTTATATGTTCCTGGCTCAAGCAACCAGTCCAGACTCTCTAGTGTCCTCAACCCCAATTTCTCAAGAGAAAATGAAACTGGTCTATTTGCGATCAGGTGTCCACCCCTAGACCAATCAGCAAAGGAAGCTCTGGCTCCCAGGATGTCTGCTAGGGACCCACTGGCCAGGACATGGGTAGGGGAATTGTCAGAAAAAGGACAGGTTTAATAACTAAGTAGACACCTTGGAAGATGTTTAATAGACACAAAAACCAATCTTGTTTCTTAGTATCCCTTTAAATTAGGAATATACTTAGAAAAGCATATGTTTCTTTCTATTCAAATACAAAATATATTTCTATTCAAATACATGTTACTAGGGAATGGTTATTTGTGTCTATGTTAGTCAAATATCAGTAGGGATTTTCTTGAGAACCTACTGCTTCAAGTTCAGCATAGGAATACCAAGATAAGACTAGGTTCTTCAGAATTTCAGGGTCTTTCTGGGGAGAGAAATAGGCAGATATCTCCAGTAGTATTTGGGCAATGTTGTAAGAGGTATGTTCAAAGGACCGTGGGAGCACTGAGAATTATGAACCAACTGTACGGGGACTGAAACTGTATGAGATTAGGTTTAATTTTGGGTACCCCATAGATAGGCACAGAACAGACGTTAACATTTGTTAAATTAGATGACAAATAATAGCTACCTTCAATTTGGAGGCAGTAAAATTGTCTAGATTAAGAGAGCAAGGTGGGGAAAACCACTAACTGAAAATCTGAGCAACTAAGTTCGTTTGGGACTAGTTTCTGAATTTCTTCTCAATTTAATACATTCATTCAACAATACTTACTGAGCATTTGCTATGCACAGGCACAGGGCTAGGTGCTGGCGATATGATGAACAGCATAGAGATGTTCTTCAGAAGAAGTCTAAGTCACTGTATTCCAGAAGCAATGCCAGGAGGATGCCCTAGAAGTCACCTTCAGTAACAGACAGATAACTAAACTCATTATTACTTTTGATTCCTGCCTTTTGGTCCTGTGTTCAGGAAACAGCTCCAGGCAGATTTGTACTGAAAGGGATAGTTTAAAAATTCATAAGCTATTTCAGACACATAAATACCCCCCCGCCCTGTTTTTGGTCACCTTTATGATTCATTTGGCAGTTTTTCAATGAGTGCCCAGTATGTGTCAGACACTCTCCAAGGCACTGCAGATACAAAAATGAATGCATTCTTATCCCTGCTGTCGTGGAGCTCACATTCTGGCAGAGACGAATGGCAGCATAAGACAACCAGTATTTGCATAAAGTGCTGAAGGAGCATAACGAAAGGAGAAAGTCTGGAAGCCATTGTCCAACCCTTGGTTTCCTGAAAAATAATTTCAACACTAACACGTGAAAATGCGGAAATTCTAGCTGCATTTTGGAGTGTCACCACTCTTGAAATAAAGCCTCATAGGTTCAGACAATGTGATCAGAGCTGTTAATGTTTTGATTCTGGGTGACTAAGAAGTGACAGGTGTATAGCCTGAGAAAGCCACCCAAGTCCATTTACAGGCATGTGGAGACAAGCAATGTTGAGTCAGGGTGCAGGGTAACCCCAGCTCTATCAGCAAGACAGATACCTGAGCAGAGGACTTTTAAACTTTTCTGTCGAGGGCTACTAACCCATCAGAAGAAAATCAATCAGGAACTAAGTGATAGTGAAACTTGACACCAAAATTTCCTTATCGGATTAAAAAAAAAGATTGTTGATCAACAAACAGCCCACTCCTACTTTTTGAGAAACATTAACCAGCACAAGTTTGTACTTAGTAAACTAGATGTAAGTTGTTGTTTTCAATACAATTGACATATCTGGCTGGGGGATGGGGTGGAGAAAGGAAGGGGAAGCACCTGGATGTTGATACAGTACTAGGCATAGAAAGAACCAGAGTGGGAGATTAACACTTGCATAGAAAGAAGCAAACATAGGAGAAGTGCTGGGGAGAAATGGAGTGAGGAAAAGAGATAAAAGTTGAGAGGTGTGGTAGTTTCTGGTGGGAGTAGGATAATGTGAATTTTTAATATGCTCCCCAGTGATTCATTTACACAGTAAACTTTGACAAGACTGTACAGAATGGGAGCCCCTGAGATGAGGGAGTATGTCCTATTTGTCTCAGCACCCATAGAATCTAGCATGGGGCTTGGGAGAGTGAGAGCTCAATAAAAGTTTATTGAACTAAACTGAGTACACCTAATATACCTAAGAGGCTTTAAAGAAAAAGTCACTCAATTCCACTGCCCTGTAATTCATTTTTTTCCATATTCTAGTCTATGTACACAGCTTTTACACTGTTGTAATTGCAAATTCACCATGTTAAATTGTATTTTTTCAATACATTTTCTTTTGTGATTTTTAATAGCTGTAAAACATTCCACCTAACATGAGTATCTTTGTTCATATAGATTTTGAATTTTGAAGAGGTTTTCCTTAGGAGACCTTACATTTGTGCAGTGCTTGTCAGTTTATGAAACCCTTTCACACAATCTTCATTGCTTTCACAACACTCTATAAGATAAGCATTATCCTCATTTTGCAGATGGGTATACAGACTCAGAGATTAATTAACTTGCTCAAGCTTCTACAGCTAGCGGGTGGAATGTCAGATTAAACCAAGGTCTTTTCACTATGCATCTAATGCCCTTTCCAAGGCACCAAATAATCTGACCCAACAGTTTCCTGATGCAAAAACCTGTAATTTAAAATGTGGCAGACAGAAATTACATTTAAAGAGATCACTGGCCAGCTATATCCTACCTGTACAGGAATCAGCTCCTGCTCTTGGGGTATGGCAAAGAAAATGCCTATATTAGTTGACATCTTCTGTGACAGAACTTACTGTTCTTCAGTAATGCCTCATGACGCTGTCTGTATATGATCCAAGCCCATTTCTGCAATCCTCACATGAAGAGAGTTGGGACTGTCCCTGAACACTGACACTGTAATTAAAGTTCTTCAGCAACTACCACAGGCTGTAAGGCAGATAGGAAGGAGGCAGTGGAGACTTGAAAGTTCTTCTACTATTAAGATTGGTATCACACACAGGATACTTGGGTAGCAGCTGCGTGAACAGGGGAGGGAAGTTTTTATCTACCAATAGAAAGGCCCATTATAAGGACACATGGCCTGATGAACAACACAGAGGGGTGCAGCACTTCAGGGAAGGATAGACAGTCCACCCGAGCAGCTAGAGTTTCTGTACTGGAAAACAAGAGTTGTGTTTCTATTTTATTCCATTTGCATGATACAGAGAGACAGGTTTCCTTATTCTCAGGTAGAAGTTTCTAACAAGCAGAGCTCTCTGAGGAGAGAAAAACTTTTTGGCTGGGTGTAGTGGCTCAAACCTGTAATCCCAGCACTTTGGGAGGCCAAGGCAAGCGGACTACTTGAGCCCATGAGTTTAAGACCAGCCTGGGCAACAAAGTGAGACCCTGTCTCTATAAAAAGTTAGCAGGTGCGGTGGTGCATACCTGTGATCCCAGCTACCTGGGAGGCTGAGGACTGCTTGAGCCCAGGAGGTCGAGGGTGCATTGAGCCATCACTGCACTTAAGCCTGAGGGACAAAGCAAGACCCTGTCTCCAAAAAATAAGGCTAGGCATAGTGGCTCATGCCTGTAATCCCTGCCCTTTCAGAGGCCAAAGTGGGAAGATTGCTTGAGCCCAGTTCAAGACCAGTCTGGGCAACATGGCAAAACCCTGTCTCTACAAAAAGTACAAAAATTAGCTGGGTGTGGTGGCTTGTGCCTGTGGTCCCAGCTACATGGGAGGCTGAGGCAGGAGGATCACTTGAGCCTGGGAGGCTGAGGCTGCGGTGAGCTGTGATCACGCCATTGCACTCTAGCCTGGGCAAGAGACTGAGACCCTGTCTCAAAAAAAATTAAAAAAACAAAAAACCAAATAAAATATCTCTATTGAGTTCCTACTCAGTGAAGCTACAGTAGGTAAATTACTAGGAATCAGGAGAAATACAGAGGGGAATAGTTCATATATCATAGACAGGGGAAGGATTATCTTCTTTAAGGAGAGATTTTCAAAACTAGGTTCCTAGGAAAATGGCAAACCAGCAATTCTTGTTGAGCTAGTGTGTAGAGAAAGTTATGAGTCAAAGAATCACAGTTGTAGATGGCTCAGGTTCGGCAACATACAGTTGCACCTGTGTACGTGGGCACTAGTTGCAGAAAAAAAACCTTTGTTACACGGGCCCATCAAGTTTCTATTTTCAGATTATTACCTTGAAAAATCAAAGGTCTGTGCCTTCGAGGAAGATATTAATAATTCCTATCAAAGTTTCTTTCATCTATCTTTCTATCCACAATTCTAGGATGATCCTGAAAGGAAGGTGGCAAATGTGAGTATAAACTGATTAAAAATTTGAGGCACAATGAGCTTAAGTACATTGCTGGGTCTAGGATCCTTTATCCCTTTTCAGTGTTTCTCTTTACTCGAATGTATTTGAGATCAAGTATCATCTTCCTTCATTCTCCTGTTCCTTCTCCCTGGATAGAACAAGGTCAAGGTGTGTATTTTGCGACAAATTCAGTAAACTCTGGGGCTTAAGACGCAAGATTCTTTGGTTATTAGAAGGTTTTATGTTTTTTGGTTTCTCTAGAAGCTGAGGGCAGTGAATTTTATTTGTAGTCTTTCTCTCAGTATTAGGAACTTTTTTTGTTTGTTTTGTTTTTGAGATAGAGTCTTGCTCTGTCACCCAGGCTGGAGTACAGTGGTGCGATCTCGGCTCACCCCAAGCTCCGCCTCCTGGGTTCATGTCATTCTCCTGCCTCAGCCTCCTGAGTAGCTGGGACTCCAGGCGCCCACCACCACGCCTGGCTAATTTTTTTTTTGTATTTTTTGTAGAAACGGGGTTTCACCGTGTTAGCCAGGATGGTCTTGATCTCCTGATCCGCCCGCCTCAGCCTCCCAAAAGGAACTTTGCATTTTTATAACAAACCAAATAAATTTCATGCCCAGTAAGATACAAAGGAACAAGGTCCACAATGTATTGTCTTGATAACTAAGAAGATACATGAAACATGTTTATGAACTGTAAAGCAATGCCCAAATAATAGTCATGTATAGCAGAAAATTTCTGAAGTCATGAGTTATGTTAATTCAATGACCAGTTGCCTGAATGACAGTTTAAAAACCACCTAAACTCCCAGTGGCTTCTTTTTTTTTTTTTTTTTGAGACGGAGTCTCGCTCTGTCGCCCAGGCTGGAGTGCAGTGGCGCGATCTCGGCTCACTGCAAGCTCCGCCTCCCGGGTTCACGCCATTCTCCTGCCTCAGCCTCCCGAGTAGCTGGGACTACAGGCGCCCACAACCGCGCCCGGCTAATTTTTTGTATTTTTAGTAGAGACGGGGTTTCACCGTGGTCTCGATCTCCTGACCTTGTGATCCGCCCGCCTCGGCCTCCCAAAGTGCTGGGATTACAGGCGTGAGCCACCGCGCCCGGCCCCCAGTGGCTTCTTTATAAAGGTCGCCTGGAAACGATCCAGTGTGCTGATAATGGCTAGAAATTCACTGGACTCCATTTACGGTAATGCCGGGTCCAAACTGCACAATAGCTAACTGGAGCCTTAGTTGATCACAGGCCAATGTAGGGATCCTGGCAACAGCAGAATGTCCAAGTTCAGGGAGGGATGCTGACCATGACCTAAAATGATGCTTTCTTACGAAAGTCCTACTAAATCACTTCAATACAGTGATTAAGGTTCCTTTCTGCCCTTTTTTTTTTTTTTTTTTTTTTTTTGAGATGGAGTCTCGCTCTGCTGCCCTGGCTGGAGTGCAATGGCGCGATCTCGGCTCACTGAAACCTCCGCCCAGGTTCCAGCGATTCTCCTGCCTCAACCTCCCAAGGAGCTGGGATTACAGGAGCCTGCCACACCTGGCTAATTTTTCTATTTTTAGTAGAGACGGGGTTTCACCGTGTCAGTCAGGCTGGTCTCGAACTCCTGACCTCAGGTGATCTGCCTGTCTTGGCCTCCCAAAGTGCTGAGATTACAGGCGTGAGCAACTGTACCTGGCCCGCTTTCTGCCCTTTTCTTAATGCTTTTACTATTTTTTAATTCTGAAGATTAACTGGGAAGAAATTATAATCAGACATTACTCTCACCTGTTTCTTTTAATTATACATACTTTAGATTGCAGACTGAATACAAATATTAATCAGAAGCCAAAACATCCCACACATTACTTATCAATCAACCCAGGCCAATCTGTCTTTCAACTGTACATTTTTATGTTCTTGCCTCACCACTTACTAAAATAAACGTAAGAATAAATAGCAATACAATCCAAATAAGCATCTCTCATCTATAATTATCTGAAGCAAGGGATTTAAAGATGGGTAGAGTTAATCCACCTCACCAAGTGCATCTTCAATGCCTGTTCAGTCATGCTTCAATGTCTACATTCAATTTATAGAGAATATGAATATATAACATTGTAGAGGGAGGCTTCTGGCAGATCCAGTCTGACAAGAACAAAAGGTCAAACAGTTCTTTTGCTACTCTGTGACAGTTAAAGAGTCTCTGGGTTGGGTTAAAGGGTTGGAGAGTTATGTTTAGATCTGGAATGGATCACTCACACAATTAAGTTCTTGTCAGACCTAAAAACATGACAGCACAACTTTCCCCAGGCAAAAGGACAGCCAGATGGAAAGCAACTATTTTTCTCAACCTATCTCAAAATTTGAAATGAGAATAAATAATGGAAAAAACATTTCTAAGTTTCAGAACATACTTCTACTTGGGCTGCTGGGGTTGTTATTTTCGGGTGACATTTGGAAATCATGGGAAAACATAATCTGACTTTTTTCCTCATTGGAAACTGGTTACTCAAGTGAAAAACTAACCCTTTTATCACCTTTTAACTCAGAAACTGAGCACTAAAAGATATTACAGTTTAGACAGTACTCAACTATTGAATCCATATTTTTAGTCATTATACATTGACTTATACAACACTGCTTGCAACGTATAATTTAGATATTCATCTCTCAGCTGATGAGTAAACATTTTGAGTATTTTCCTGCTGATGCTGCCTGCAAGCAACAGTTCAGTTTTGGCATTTTCATCATCTTTGTCTGACATGAATTTTTGTTTCTGTTCAATTATTGGCAAAATAGAACTATTGCGCCAAAGACAAATTATTAGGTTTGCTATAGGTGGCAAAGTATTTGGCTTCAACCAGACATTCATTGTGTGATAAACTATCAAGGAAAATAATGTATAAAGTTTCGGAAATACACTGGTGAAAACGCTATCAAAAAGGCAAGATGCCTTGAGAAGGACCTTTCCTCCTTCCACATATACAGTATAGGAACACATTTAAGTCTATTGTTCAACTTTCAGCGATGTGACTTAGTTACACATTTTGGAGACCTAATATGTACTAAAACAGGGGACTACATATTGCCTAAAGGTTAGACTCTAAATCAATTATTAGTGACCAAGTCCAGCACAGGTTCACAGAAGATTAAGAGATAAAAGGATCCACAGAGCTTACCTACTTCAAAATGTGATAGTACTGTAGATGCAAAAACTGGAGGCCACATAGATTATTTTACTTGCCTAATGCTCTACAACTGAATTTATGGTAATGCTGGGTCCACAACCTGGGGTTTCTCTAACTCAGCAGTCTTTCCATCACTATTATTTTGTTAAGCTCTGTCATGTTAACATTACAATTCTATCAGGTCCCTCAAAAATCATGGGAGGTATAATTCCTGACAGCTTGGAAATTACAGTGCCTCCAGGTTCTGGGTCTGTAAATGTCCCTTGTTCCACTAAATTAATATGGTATCTACTAATACCTGAATGCCAAATCAATACAGGCTGATGCTGCAAATATTTTAAAAATGTTTTCTGCATTTTATCTTCTAGGTCTAGGGTTAAATGTCACTTTTTCAGACATGCCTTTTCTAGCACGCATATCTATGCTTTCCTGTTCTTCATGTAACTTTAGAGCACATACTGTATTTTGAAATCAGTTATTTAATTATTATATATCTTCTCAAATATATTATTTAATTCCATGAAGGCAGGGTCATTTCTGTTTGGTTCACAACTGTTTATATAGCACCTACCACATAGTCTCAGCATATAAAAGAAGCTCAAATATTTGTTGAATAAACAAATGAATTTCTCTCTCTAATTATGGTTGAGGCAAGCCTTATGGAAGCCCTAATTATCCCTTTTAGTCTGTCCTAAACTTGATATCTAAGCCCAAGGGATTAAAGTTCCAGGGAAGTAGATTTTCCTGAGATTTTTAGCTCAGTAAAAGCTAGCAATTAGATTCAGAAATGGAATGAGCAGTTTTGTTGGACACTGATTTCTTTGTCAAAAAGAGACTGGAAAACCAAGCGCCCAGGTAAACGGAACCTCTCTGCATTAGGCAGAAGGTCAACTTTGCAAACTCTCAGGTGTCTTCCAACTCTTAAGGCTCTGGAATTTGTTTCTTTTCAGCTGTTTGATTTTAAATTAGGTTAAAGTATACATACAAACTTCATTAGGAAATAATCTAGGAGAACCCATCTAATGAGACTTAGAAAACTGATTATTCAGGCATGCATGCCCATTTACAATTACTTGATACATGCATATTCCACTGAGAATACAATTTGCTATAGGTCCTTATACATGTAACTCAATGAAGACAAAGACTAAAACAAGTTTTTAAAAAGTTTATGTAGCATTTCAATTTTAAACATATGCATGTGTGTGTGTGCGCGCATGCACACACACACACACACACACGTATTATATCAACTCTGAAGAAAATGATGTTGAGTTCCTATACAGTAAGCAGCTTGTCCAAAGTGCTAGAATTGTCAGGTTCCAAACTCCCCAATCAGTGCTCTTTTCACTCTCATAGACCGCACTACTTTTTTTTTTTTTTTTTTTTTTTTTTTTTAGATGGAGTCTCCCTCTGTCGCCCAGGCTGGAGGGCAGTGGCACGTTGTTTGCTCACCGTAACATCGGCTCCCAGGTTCAAGTGATTCTCCTGCCTCAGCCTCCCGAGTAGCTGGGATGACTGGCACCTGCCACCACGCCTGGCTAATTTTGTATTTTTAGTAGAAATGGGGTTTCACCATGTTGTCCAGACTGGTCTGGAATTACTGACCTCAAGTGATCCACCCACCTCGCCGTCCCAAAGTGCTGGGATTACAGGTGTGAGCCACCATGCCCAGCTGACCACAGTACTTTTTAACTCTAGAATTACCCATCCTTTAGGCTCAGCCAAATTTCCATCCTCATCTTGGATTGAAAATACCTTTCTTCCAATTTTACTGGGAAAGGACCAAATGAAATTTAAAAATATATAACTTTTTTTCCATCGGCGCCAATAAAAAAAAATCGCTTTTATTAGAGAAATTATAAACATCAAATATAAACAAATTATAACACAACAGTGATTAAAGAGTTGAAATAATGTAATATCTCAACAGCTTTTAAAATGGAAAAGCAACAGTTATTAAATCTGATTTCTTTCATCCAGTTCAATGAAAGGAGATTTCAATTCAGAATAGCTACTTCGTTAAATCAATTAAGACTTTAAGGAATATTTTTTTTCTGCAATGTTTAGGAAAGTACTGAAAATGAGATAAGGATTTATCACAAAGTATATGGCAAGGGAGAAAAGATCCAACATTATTTTATTTTGAGCTACTAGATGGTTCTCAAAAATTACACAGGGAGTGATTTAATGATTACAAAGTAAAATACATTATCTCATTCTGTTTTAGAGTTTAAAAGAAACTTTGAGACTATCTAATTCAATTTCTTCATTTCTTCTTAATTGAGGTAATGGATTTGAGAGTCCCCTTGCTATAAGTACCTCTTCTTGGGGGAGCTCATCCTTACATGAAATACCCTCAACTTTCTAAGAAAATCACAACCACTTATATTTTTTCTATGATATCTTATGGCACAACAATTACATGTTGAAATCTGCATTTCTAAAATCCAAACATGCATTCTACTGTCTGTACAATCCTGTGCAGTGCCTCTGCCATGGGGTGCTTTTTCTTAACCAATCTTCTAGCTATAAAAGGCATGAATGAGGAAACCTTGGGAAAGGGATAACATCTTTGATATTGTCAACACCCAAGATGCACTGCAGGTAGCGTTCAAATCCCATCCCAAAACCTCCATGTGGCACAGATCCAAATCGACGAAGGTCCAGATACCTGTTTTCAAAAACAGAAAATCATCATCTATATATATTGTATAAGACCAGATGTTAAGAGTAGAATTTTATGTTTCAAACATATTTTGCAATCATTTGTTATTATTTACCTCACTGCGATAGACCAGTCTTTCCCCTCCACAGACAGACAATGGAAAGGAAGAAGCTGAATAATCTATCCAAGGTTACCCAGAGAAATAGCAGTGGATCCTGTCAAGCAGTCATGGGCTTTGGTCACTCTTCCTTTTTAAGCTATTATATTTATGCGTTTATGACAGAAAACTTGCCTCAGGAGGCTATAGAAGATTTTCTATGGATTTACTAATTTTCTTGAAAATATTTGCCTCTTTTATTTCTTGGTATGTTAATAATGTTTTCTTTTCCTTCCCAAAATCATACTGTTCAATACACAGAGGAGAGTGCAGAGTTTTGCCTGTTACATTATGAAAAGATATCCTACAGATTAGACTATAAGCTACAACAGGGCAGAAACTGTGCTTCATTCAACATTTTATCACTAGGGAATGTTCTAGAGTAGGTGTTAATTACATGAAGTTTTGTTTGAAGGCACAAAAATATATGCTTGAATGCTAGAGTGAGGAGAAACCTTTAATTCTCTGCCTCAGGCCTAAGGAAGATGCCCAGAGTCATTTTGCTGACATGCTAGACAGCCTCTGAAACTCATCCAGGCACATTCTTTTCTCACTAAAGACCACATGGCAAGACAACAGCACAGCCATGACTGAAACTCAGATTCTAACACACCAGCATTGGAAAAAGTTTTAGGAAGAAAAGAGAAAAAGGACAACTATAAATATTTTATTATGTCATTTGGTGGGGAAATTCTTAAGTTATATAATATTGACTAAAACAAGTTTATCGGCCGGGCACGGTGGCTCATGCCTGTAATCCCAGCACATTGGGAGGCCAAGGCGGGCAGATCACTAGCTTAGGAGTTCAAGGTCAGCATGGCCAACGTGGTGAAACCCCGTCTCCACCAAAAACACAAAAATTAGCCAAGTGTGGTGGCGCCCATATGTAATCTCAGCTACTCAGGAGGCTGAGGCAGGAGAATTGCTTGAACCCTGGAAGTGGAGGTTGCAGTGAGCAGAGATGGAGCCACTGCACTCCAGCCTCGGTGACAGAGTGAGACTCTGTCTCAGAAAAACCAAAAAACAGAAAACAAAAAAAACCAAACAAGTTTATATTTTCTTGAATGATTTGTAAAATCAGTTCTATAATAAGCCGTGAGCAACATAACTTGTAGCTACTTGGCTCCTCAATCATAAAGACTGTCCATCAACCTATTTCCCCACCATTAATAATAATGGCTACTTATACTGCTATTGTAAGGAGTTAAGTCTAAGTACTTATCTTTTTAAAAGAAAAGATTAATTCCAACCAGATGAGTTGTAATCAGGTAAGAGATCAACATTACAGGAATATCTAGCATAAAACTTCAGATTAGTAAAACCTGTAAGAAACAATGGGAGGCACATAGTCTTGAATAACTGGAATGTTCAGTTGCTAAATTAACTTTAAAGTTTACAAGGCATGGGGACAGAGTACACTTTGACTAAGTGATGAAATGAACAGCACACCAAACTACCTGTCATAAATGCCTGCAGGACCTGACATGGCTGCTAGAAACTCCAGCAATAGTTTTAGATGGGTCTAAATTTCTCATACACTGATATTAAAATACTGGCATGAATATCCGCAAACTGTATTCAGCAGAGGGGTTCAGTCTGTAGCATTTTTCTTGCTTTTGCTTTGATAGATGAAAAAATCCATTTCTAAGAAAAAAGTTTTCTAATGTATACATATTTGCTTGATTATTGTTAAATTGGTTCCAGGGTAGTGAGATTATGGAAGAGATGCTATGAAATTTGTGGAACTAGTTATATATTTAATTTGCATATGGCAGATAGAAATAGGAAGCGAGTAAATTCTTAGCCATCTGGGGTGGCTTCTCACCATATGGTGGAACACTAGCAGATATCACAGCTATGAAGATGTCTAAGCTCTCTTTTATCTTTAATACACTAAGATAAAAGGAAGCAAATTCAAGGAGATCTTAAGGATTTGAAAACTTTAGTTGGGAAAAGAATGGTACTAAAATGATTAATAAAGACTTTCAAGGCTTAAACTTATTTAACCAATTTTTTTTTTTTTTTAAAGACAGAGTCTTGCTCTATTGCCCAGGCTGGGGTGCAATTTGTATTTAGCTTGTTTTGTTTTGTTTTGTTTTCTTTGAGACGGACTTTTGCTCTTGCTGCCCAGGCTGGAATGCAATGGTGCAATCTTGGCTTACTGAAACCTCCACCTCCCAGGTTCAAGAGTTTCTCCTGCCTGAGCCTCCCGAGTAGCTAGGAATACAGGCACCTGTCACCACGCCCAGCTAATTTTTGTATTTTTAGTAGAGATAGGGTTTTACCATGTTGGTCAGGCTGGTCTCGAACTCCTGACCTCAAGTGATCCACCTGCCTAGGCCTCCCAAAGTGCTGGGATTACAGCTGTGAGCCACTGTGTGTTTAGCTTTTTTTTTTTTTTGAGACGGAGTCTCGCCCTGTCGCCCAGGCTGGAGTGCAGTGGCCGGATCTCAGCTCACTGCAAGCTCCGCCTCCCTGGTTTAGCCATTCTCCTGCCTCAGCTTCCTGAGTAGCTGGGACTACAGGCGCCCGCCACTTCGCCCAGCTAGTTTTTTGGATTTTTTAGTAGAGATAGGGTTTCACCATGTTAGCCAGGATGGTCTCGATCTCCTGACCTCATGATCCGCCCGTCTCGGCCTCCCAAAGTGCTGGGATTACAGGCTTGAGCCACCGCATCTGGCGTGTTTAGCTTTTTTTAAGGCTAGTTTTTACAAACTATAACATGCATAAGCTTGCTCAATCATCAGGCTTATCTACCTAACAGCAAGACCCAGAACAAAGAAAGAAAGGGGGTAGGAAACCAGCATTTACTAAGCTTCCACTATATGTAGATACTTAACCTGTATTGTTTCATTTACACAATAACTCTGTGAAAGAGATAATATCATTCCATTTTACAGCCAAAAAACCTTAGCTCAAGTCTCTAATTTCACACAAAAAGAAATTGCAGCATAATGGTAAAGAGGAAAGGATTTTAAAAAAATTCATCAATTTATTTTTTGAGACGGAGTCTCGCTCTGTCACCCAGGTTGGAGCGCAGTGGCACTATCTTGGCTCATTATAACCTCTGCCTCCCGGGTTCAAGCAATTCTCCTGCCTCAGCCTCCCGAATAGGTGGGATTACAGGCATGCGCCACCATGCCCTGCTAGTATTTGTATTTTTAGTAGAGACAGGGTTTCACCATGTTGGCCAGGCTTGTCTGGAACTCCTGACCTCAAGTGATCCACTGACCCTGGCCTCCCAAAGTGTTGGGATTACAGGCATGAGCCACCACACCCAGCCGAGCCAAGGATTTTGATTCAGAGAGACCAAGTCCCATCTCCATCCCTCAAACTGTGTGATCTTGGCTAAATTAGTTAACATCTCTGGGCCTCAAGCCTAGGGGGTAATAAGAAGGGGGTTAATAATAGTACCTAATTCACAGGGTGATAAGATGATTATATGAGATAATATACACAATTTTTTTTTTTTTTTTTTTTTTTGAGACGAAGTCTCGCTCCTGTCCCCCAGGCTGGAGTGCAATTGCATGATCTCGGCTCACTGCAACCTCCGTCTCCCGGGTTCAATCGATTCTCCTGCCTCAGCCTCCCAAGTAGCTGGGATTACAGGTACCTGCCACCATGCCTGGCTAATTTTTGTATTTTCAGTAGAAACAGGGTTTCACCATGTTGACCAGGCTGGTCTCGAACTCCTGACTTCAGGTGATCCACCCGTCTTGGCCTCCCAAACTGCTGGGATTATAGGCGTGAGCCACCAAGCCCGGCCAATATACATAAAATTTTTAACATAATTATCTGACACACAATAAGTAATAAGGAAATGAGAGCTATTATTACTATTTTTCAAGAACCCAAAAGAAGTAAGTAATCTTCTGAGCCCCCAACCCCTTCCCTGACCTAAGAACAGTTAAGCTCACTGTTTTTCACACTCTTTCACCAGGTCTTGGGGATACAAGTAAAAACGCTTCTAGGCAACAGACAAGCAGCTAGAGTAAGAATTATTAGGGGCCACATTCTTACCATTGGTAGACTTCTGTAAGTCCTGATCTGTTAAAGGAAAATAAAATTCTTTCAGGGAATGGCAGTAAGATAACTATTAACCACTAAACATTTATTCTGGGTGTGTATAAAGACCTCTTTATAAAGAAGTAGATGACAAAGCCTCTGCTCTCAAGTAATACTCAATATAGTTGAGGAGCTGAAACTATACAGTAAGTTAACCAATAGCACAAAATGTTATCAAATAAATGGTTTAGACAATAAATGTTATAGAAAGAAAATATGATCCAGAGTCCAAAGGAAGGGATTCACCTGAGATGAGTTTATTATCCTGTGACATAAGAAAAGCACTACTTTTAGGCAGGGTGCAGTGGCTCCTGCCTGTAATCCCAGCACTTTGGGAGGCCAAGGTGGGAGGATCACCTGAGATCAGGAGATCAAGACCAGCCTGGTCAACATGGTGAAACCCCATCTCTACTAGAAATACAAAACTTAGCTGGGTGTGGTGTGCATGCCTGTAGTCCCAGCTACTTGGGAAGCTGAGGTAGAAGGATTGCTTGAACCTAGGAGGCAGAAGTTGCAGTGAACCAAAATCATGCCACTGCACGCCAGTCTGGACAACAGAGTGAGACTCCATCTCAAAAAAAAAAAAAAAAAAAAAAAAAGAGAAAAGAAAAAAAAAAAAGAAAAGCACTATTATTACTAGTTAAGGTTGTTGGGAGGCACACACAGATGAGGGACACATAGACAAAACTTTCGTTCTTCAACATTAAAACAATAATATAGATTCTGAGGCTGCCTTTATAATATAGTTGCAAATTGATTCTTGTTTGAGAACTATTAATAAAACTTAAAATTCTTAGTGCTAATTGAAATTCAACTCAGCCCTTTAAAAAACGTGTTTTGGACTACAGTGATCTAATGTGACCACGAATATGAAAAATTCAAATACACAAAAATACAGAAAACATGAAGAGCAGCCACAGACAAATCCCTGAAATAGGGAATCATATATATCCACTTCATTAAGAAACATACATGTGGCTATTATCAGGTATTAGGTAAACTTTTAATGTTATGAGGAAAGGTTTCCTGGAGGAAGGAAGCAAGCAAAGAAAACAGACCAATTAATCTTTCAACAGATGAGGTTTCTTGCCATGTGTGATTTGTATTGTGCTTTTTAAAAAACATAGAGAATACTCAGATTCTTTCCAACTAGAGTCTGACCTTCAGTTCCACAGCTTTCTCAGGACTTTTTTTAACACTGTAATAGTAGTAAGGAGTTAGTGATCTAACGAATATAGAGTCTTTCTCAAACCTATGTATCTACACCTTTCTTTTGGATCCTAACCCAATAGAGCAGTCCAGATGAGTGGGGTAACAAAACTAAGTTACCCAAGATTTTTACATATAGGTTGGGACCTTGACAAAGCATCAACTTTTAAAACATTTTCCCCATTAGGAAAAGAAGGCCTCACAAATGGCTAACGGAGTATTTTCAAACAATTATGGCTTTTCCAGGTTACTATGAAACCCAGTACTATCTGGAGAGAATGAGGCATACAGAATAGTAAAAGTCTTTTTTTTTTTTTTTTTTTTTTTTTTTTTTTAAAGTCTGGCAGTACTTTTACTAAAGTAGAAATCATGGAAAACAGGTATGGTTAGTTTAGGCAGTCATTATGGCATACACATGTATATGTAGGAGCGGCAGTTCAATTAGAAACGCAATTCCTTACTCCCCGTCTCTGAAACATTCTCTATGTGTTTACAGATTTATTTCCCAGTTCTCAAACAGCAAGTTAAACTTAATCAAATAGCTAAATCAAGACCCCTACATAGAAGAGAATCTGAGGAAGTGAAATGTGCTTATTCTAAATGCTATCTGACTAGTCTTCTTTCCCCAACTTCATCCTTTCCCTGGCTCAGAGTCTGTCTTTATGTCTCTACAGAAGTCTGCCAATCATAATTGAGAGTAAATAAAGAATACAGATAAGATAAAAATGTAGGACAAGTTTTAAGGGGGAACTCTCTCTTCTCATTTTATTATTAACTTTTTAAAAAGCTACTTTCCACAGGGAAAGGTATGTAAAAATAGTGGGCAAATATCACTGTGGGTTTTTCATGTAAGAGTTCCATTCCTGAAGAAAGGGAAGCTCAGAGATAAATTAACAACTTGCTCAAGGACACAGAGAATCTGAGATCCAGTTCTGTCAGGCACTGAGGCCCAGGGTCTTCACTCTGTTACTACGCAATGACCACCTCTGAGCGCCTTATGCTCAGTTTCTAAACTGTGTTTCTTTTAGGTCTGACCATTACCTGGCTAAGCGCTCCTCTAAGAAATGGTATCGTTCTTCTCTGAGGCCTCCTCCAAAGAGTTCCCCAACTCCAGGAACCAGAAGATCAACAGCAGCAACCTAGGAAAAAAAAATTATTAGCATTATATTTTCAGGTGATTCCAACAGTCAGTTTCTGAAGCAAGTAAACGTTTAACATTTTGGCAATGGCTAATTAACTACCTACCAGAATCTTACTGACTACATACAATTACAAGTGGACAATTTCCTCTCTTTTGTACCATTTGTGTGGTATACTTAACAAAAATGTATTTTCTTCATAAATGTGACAGAAATGTTAATTATAAAAATGTGGAAAGTGTTAAAAATTATGAAACATTAAAAATCACCTATCACCACCAGAAACAATTACATTTTTGTGGATTTCCTTTCATATTTTTTCTCTTATACATTTAAAAAGTATAATTACAGATAAAAACTTACCACTTGTCTTACCAAATATACAAACTAATATTTTTCCTATATTAGTAAAAATACTTCACGTTGTTTTAATAGCTTTAATGTTTAATAGTTTATTGATCGGAATTACAATTTTTTAACTGCTTTCCTTTTTAGTTAAACATTTAAGGTGTATTTTTGTCTGTTTTCTCTTATAACGTGGCAATGAAGAGTTTAATTTGTAGTATTGCTATTAGGACATATAAAATAAATTCTGATTATTAATCAAAGAAGTACAAAATTAAAAGAACAAGATACCATTCTGGAGTTATCAAATGGAGATGACAGCCGGGCACAGTAGCTCATGCCTGTAATCCTAGCACTTTGGGAGACTCAGGTGAGCAGACTGCCTGAGCTCAGAAGTTCAAGACCACCTTGCGGGCAACATGGTACAACCCCCATCCCTACTAAAACACAAAAAATTAACTGGGCTTGGTGGTGCATGTCTGTAATCCCAGCTACTTGGGAGGTCGAGGCAGGAGAATTGCTTGAACCCAGGAGGTGGAGGCTGCAGTGACCCAAGATTGCACCACTGCACTCTAGCCTGGGCCACAGAGCAAGACTCCGTCTCAAAAAAAAAAAAAAAAAAGTTATAAGAAGATAATATATCTGCAAAACTAAGTCTGAAAGAAAAAATATAGGCAAATAAGATAAACAATACAGATAACAGAATGGATAAACCAATACGCTCATATAACTGATACAACCTTTCTGGTCAGCAATTTGGCAACAGATAACCAAACGCCTGAAAAATGCAATACGTTTTGACTCAGCAAGCAGTTCAAGGAACCTATCCTAAGAAAATCAGAGATGCAAAAAAAGATTAACACGCAGGATGTTTGGCATTACTTATGACAAAAAGTTCAAATGTACATCAACAGACTATCAGATACATTTTAGAAAAAAGACTATTATCTACATAATGAGATGTTGGGTTGCTACTGTGATGAGATTACAGGTATTTTAGAATTGTTTTCCTCTTTTATTTGTATTTTCTTACAAAATTAGTAATATTTAATTTTTCAGGCTAGGTGCAGTGGCTCACGCCTGTAATCCCAACACTTTGGGAAGTCAAGGTGGGCGGATCACCTGAGGTCAGGCGTTTGAGACCAGCCTGGCCAACCTAGTGAAACCCCCTCTCTGCCAAAAATACAAAAATGAGCCAGGCACAGTGGCGCATGCCTGTAGTCCCGGCTGTTCGGGAGGCATGAGGAATTGCTTAAACCCGTGAGGCAGAGGTTGCAGTGAGCCAAGATCATGCCACTGTACTCCAGCCTGGATGACAGAGTGAGATTTTGTCTGCCCCCCCAAAAAATAATTAAAAAAAATTTTTTTTAATGTTTATTTGTGGCTGGGCATGGTGGCATGTGCTTGTAGTCCTGGCTACTTAGGAAGCTGAGGTGGGAAGACTGCTTGAGGCCAGGAATTCGAGACCAGCCTGGACAACACAGCAAGACTCTGTCCCTACAAAATAATTTAAAAATGTTTATTTGCAGCTGGGTGTGGTGGTGCATGACTGTGGTCCCAGCTACTTGTCAAGCTCAGGCAGGAAGATCACTTGAGCCCAGGAGTTCGAAGTTGCAGTGAATCATGATCATACCACCTGTACTCTAGTCTAGGTGACCGGCAAGACCTTGTCTCCAAAAAAAAAAAAAAAAAAAAAATTGCTATCTGTATTATTTTGTGACTTTCCTGTCTTTTGGGCAGGTAGACATTTTTAAGCCCAAGAACCTGAAGGCACAAAACTAAGATTTAGTGTAACAAATGAAAAATGAGGAATCTATAAAACACATTTTAATCTTTAAATGTCACATTACCTTATAAACATTTTTAAAACTTCGCCTCACTCTGCCATTAAGCTATCCCCTTCCCAGTTTTGATTTAGAAACTTTTGATTGAGATATACTCTACGAATAATCAACATTAATAAAGAATAATTCAAGAATCTGCCCCCAATGCTGTACACCTTATCCTCATTACTATCATTAAAGAGAAAAACCTCAGCTCTGATCCTCATCACTAGGCTGAATAAGAATAAGCGAGAACAGCTACACAATTAATATGGCTGAGCTCTAATCAGGACCCTGCAGTTATTCTTTCTGTCCTTAGAGCAAGGAGAAAGTCTGGTATCTTTATTTCCTCATGTCTTGCTTTGAGATATGGCTAAAATATGACAGGAGTTGAGAGACACGTGGTAAAAATTTTGTTCTTTTCTTACCTTCAATCCAGAGTGTTAAATTTAGAATTATAGGCAATCAACTTTGGAAGAGAATAGTCAACCAGTGGCTCTCTTGCCTCTGCTTGAAAATATTTAAAGCCCGAGAAACAGTAGCCTTGAAACAGAGCATTCCATCCTTGTTTAGCTCTAAAATTAACTCAAAATGGATTAAAGATTTAAATATAAGATCTGAAATCGGCCGGGTGCGGTGGCTCAAGCCTGTAATTCTAGCACTTTGGGAGGCCAAGATGGGCGGATCACGAGGTCAGGAGATCAAGACCATCCTGGCTAACCCGGTGAAACCCCGTCTCTACTAAAAAAATACAAAAAACTAGCCAGGCGAGGTGGCTGGCGCCTGTAGTCCCAGCTACTCGGGAGGCTGAGGCAGGAGAATGGCGGGAACCCGGGGGGCGGAGCTTACAGTGAGCTGAGATCCGGCCACTGCACTCCAGCCTGGGCGACAGAGCGAGACTCCGTCTCAAAAAAAAAAAAAAAAAAAGATCTGAAATCATAAAACTGCTAGAAATAAATATAGGCCGGGCGCGGTGGCTCACGCCTGTAATCCCAGCACTTTGGGAGGCCGAGGCGGGTGGATCACAAGGTCAGGAGATTGAGACCATCCTGGCGAACATGGTGAAACCCCGTTTCTACTAAAAATACAAAAAATTAGCTGGGCATGGTGGCGGGCGCCTGTAGTCCCATCTACTCGAGAGGCTGAGGCAGGAGAATGGTGTGAACCCGGGAGGCGGAGGTTGCAGCGAGCCGAGATAGCGCCACTGCACTCCAGCCTGGGTGACAGAGCCAGACTTTGTCTCAAAAAAAATAGAAAAAGTTCGATGACATTGGTCTGGGCAATGATTTCTTTTTGGAGATGACTCCAAAAGCACACAACCAAAGCAAAACCAGACAAATGAGATGGTATCAAACTAAAAAGCTTCTGCACAGCAAAGGAAACAATTAACAAAGTGAAGAGACAACTCAAAGAATGGGAGAAAATATTTGCAAACCATACATCTTATAAGGGGTTAATACCCCAAATATATAAGAAAATATATAAGGAACTCATACAACTCAACAAGAAAACAACGTGATTAAAAAAAGGTAAAGGAATCTGAACAGACATTTCTAAAAAAAAAAAAAAAAAAGAAAAGAAAAAAGAAAAAAAAACCACACAAATGACTAATAGGTACAAGAAAAAATGCTCAACATCACCAATTATTAAGAAAATGAAAATTAAAACCACACTGAGCTATCACTTCACACCTGTTAGAATTTTTTTTTTCCTTCCTACATTTATATTTTTAAATAGAGATGGGGTCTCGCTATGTTGCTTAGGCTGGACTTGAACTCCTGGGTTCAGGCAATCTCCTGCCTCAGCCTTCTGAGTAGCTGGGATTACAGGCACGTGCCACCGTGCCCAGCTAATTTTTGTATTTTTAGTAGAGACAGGGTTTCACCACGTTGGCCATGTTGGTCTTGAACTCCTGACCTCCCGCCCGCCACATCCTCCCAAAAGTGCTGGGATTACAGGTGTGAGCCACTGCGCCTGGCAGTAATCACTTTTGATACTGTGAGTACACGTAAAGCTTAAAGCCAAGGCTAGAAAGGTCTACTGCCTCAAAAAGATGCTGGAGAATCAGAGACTATGGAATAACCGGAAGAAGGTAGTCCAGATGAGGCTGGTGACCAGTGATAATGAAGATGAGGCAATCCTTGGTTAGATGTTCTGCTTTCTCTGTAGTTCATGAGCATCAAATGAGAGATGTACTTGTTGCTGGATCTTGCTGCTAAGACAAATAAAACAAACAAAAGCCCTCTGGGGCTTTTTGCATGCAGATCTAAATCATGTTAATTTTGGATCTTAATTCTTTTAATGCTATGTTTAGAGGAATATAAAAGACTCATATTTATCTTTGATTATAAACTTCCTTTAATATTTGAGTTCAGGAGAGAGTTCACTGTGTAACCACACTGACTTTAGACTTTTCTGTCTGGCTTTTATTTATCTGGAATATCTGCAATTGCATAGTTATAGTGTAACTGGAAGTTTCTAAACCTTTTGAGTCACCTTAAATTTTTTTTTTTTTTTTTTTGAGATGGAATCTCACTTCGTCACCCAGGCAGGAGTGCAGTGGCGTGATCTCTGCTCACTGCAAGCTCTGCCTCCCAGGTTCACGCCATTTTCTTGCCTCAGTCTCCCGAGTAGCTGGGACTACAGGCACCCACCACCACGCTGGCTAATTTTTTGTATTTTTAGTAGAGACAGGGCTTCACCGTGTTAGCCAGGATGGTCTCGATCTCCTAACCTCATGATCCGCCTGCCTTGGCCTCCCAAAGTGCTGGGATTACAGCCGTGAGATACCGCGCCCAGCTGAGTTGCCTTAAAAATCTTATGCCATGGTAGGATAGCTACAGTAAAAAAAAAAAAAAAAAAAAAAAATTTCTCCCAAACTTGCCTTCCTAATTCCAGTGTACCTAACTGGTTATGCACAACTATTGCTGCACTTGCTATTATAAAATTAAGGTGATAGTGGTTGTATTAGTCAGGATAGGCTAGGCTGAGCTATAGTCACAAACAACCCCAGAAGCTTACAACCAGGTTTCTCAATCTCAGCATTAATAACATTTTTAACCAGATACTTCTTTGTTGTGGAGGCCTGAACTGTGCACTGTGGGATATTTAGCAGCATAACTGGCCTCTACCCACTATATGCCAGTGGTGCTCCCCTAGTTGTGACAACCAAAAACATCTTCAGACATTGCCAAATTGGTGAAGAAGGAGGGGAACGTAATAATCCCTGGTTGAGAACCACTAGTTTAAAAGAATGAATGACTTTTTAAAAACATATGCCACATGTCCATCCTGGTCTAAAACTGATAGAATAATCTCTTTCTAGGGTACTGTTGGTCTTGGAGCAGACAGGCAAAAGAGCATGGATGACTATGTACTCAAAGTATTTGTACAGAAGCAACGTATGTTTGTCATTTCTCACATTCCTTGACCAATGCAAGTCATATGACTCAGGTCACATCAATGGGACAGGGAAGCATAATTGCCACTGGGGAAGAAGCAGAAACTATATGTGCACATACTACAGTTTTCCATGTTGCTTTTTCCTCATCTACATGGACTCTTAAACTTCTACCCTCCCAAACAATCCTTCAATGTTAATTAGAATTAAAGGCAGAACAGTAGTTCCCGTTATTTTCTTCCTCTGTACTCTGGGAGATAAACTAATCAGTATGAAAGAACTTATCAAAATAGGCTATTTTCACTGAATAAAAATTTTAGAAGACATCTGGATAGAGTCCCACATCACTATTATATTTTCACTTGGTACTAATTTTGTGGTATGCAGGAGGAACACGTTTCGTCTTTGTTCTTTCTTTGCTTACATGGTCTGAAAATTCACATTCTCTCCAGTGAGTCAATTTCCTATGTTTCCTTGACAAGAGTGCAAGTTGCTTCCCCTAAGATATCTGTACCTTTTGAGCAAAGCATTTCTTTGCAATGCCTCATAATTATTTTAGGACCAAATGGTACTATTTCTTTTTCAACAAGGTCAGGTGAACCTCTGAAGAAAAGCCCACAAAAGCCTTGTGTGTTTTTTTCCCCCGCCGAGACTGAGTCTCACTCTGTCGCCCGGGCTGGAATGCAGTGGTGTGACCTCAGCTCACTGCAACCTCCGCCTCTCAGGTTCAAGTGATTCTCCTGCCAAGGCCTCCCAAGCAGCTGGGATTACAGGTGTGTGCCACCACGCCTGGCTAATTTTTGTAGCCAGTTTTGTAGGTAATTTTTGTAGTAGAGATGGGGTTTCACCATGTTGGGCAGGCAGGCCTCTAACTCCTGACCTCAAGTGATCTGCCCACCTGGGCCTCCAAAGTGCTGGGATTACAGGTGTGAGCCACTGTGTCCAGTCCTTGTTGTCTTTTCTTCCTCCATGTAACATTCTTCTTTTCTCTTTTACTTCAGGTTTAGTTTCCCTTCCACCATATCAGATTCTAATACTTCCTGTTTTTCTTTTATAACTATATCCTCTTACCTAGCTAAAGATTCTGCACACTCTGAGAAGTTATAATACAGCAAAGTATTCTTCAATTACAAATAAAGACACATTTTGAATATACAGAGTGTACTTTCTTCGGGTATATCAAAAATACTGCATTCTCTAGAGATCACTAGAACAATTCCCTCAAATTTTCATACTTTTTGGTTAGGATTGAAATTCCAGGTATAATTCTTCTCCTTGCATCTCCCCCTGGTAACGACTGGGCTAGTTACTAGAAAAACTACCTATTTCTCCTGGGTTCTACTAGAGATAAAAGGTACATAAAGATATAATACAAACACACAGGCAATTACACAAATTTTTTGGAGAAGTAATGACAAAAACTTGATTGTGTGTTTCCCAAGTTACTGGGAGGCGGTTAAGAGTGCAAGCAGGTTGGAAACAAGAAAGTTGGCATTTGCTGGTGATGATAACTTGCCTTTATGGGCTGGCAGGTCTGTGGTTTATGGGAGGCCGAGACTGGCTTAAAGAGCCAAGGACAATGAAGACATGAGGAATTAACTTTGATTAGGGAAAGTGGGGAGGGTTCATCGATAAATAAAAAGTGCTGTAGTAGAGATCAGATTTTATCATAGCTAACCATAAAGCATTAGGTGCTACAAGAAAAATACAGATAAAGTACTACAAATAATCATATAGCCCATGATCACTATCAAAAGCACAGATATTGATTGTCTACTAATGGTTCTTCCAGCCAATTCCAGTGTGCTTTTAGAGTACTGCAAAGGTGACTCTGAAATTGAGCTACCGTCAATACCCACTTTCTGCCCATTTGGCTGTTGCATGCCAGGCTCTCCAAATAGGTGGACTCTACAGCACATCTTAAGCAAGTTGAAGCACATCATCTTTGCCCTGGGAGATGAGCTGCAAGCTTTTGAACATCCTGTTAGGAAGTATCCATATCTTTTAATTAGATGACCAAACACATACTTATTTATTCCTGTAAGTTTCATCTATGATTCTTTTTAATTAAAAAATATTAAAAAAAAATTTTTTTTGAGATGGAGTCTCACTCTGTTGCCAGGCTGGAGTATAGTGGTGCGATCTCAGCTCACTGCAACCTCCGCCTCCCATGTTCAAGCGATTCTCCTGCCTCAGCCTCCCAAGTGGCTGGGATTACAGGTGTGTGCCACCACGCCCAGCTAATTTTTTATATTTTTAGTAGAGATGGGGTTTTACCATGTTGGCCAGGCTGGTCTCGATCTCTTGACCTTGTGATCCACCCGCCTCGGCCTCCTAAAGTGCTGGGATTACAGGCGTAAGCCACCGTGCCTGGATGATTTTTTTTTTTTTTTTTGCCACTCTGCCACTCAGGTTGCAGTGGTATGAGTGTGGCTCAATGCCGCCTTGACCTGCCAGGTTCAAGCAATCCTCCTAACTCAGCCTCTCTGAGTAGCAAGGATTACAGGCGCAGGACACCACAGCAGGCTATTTTATTTTTTTTGTACAGACAGGGTCTCAATTTGTTGCTCACACTGGTCTCAAACTCCTAGGCTCAAGTGATCTTCCTGCTTCTACCTCCCAAAGTGCTGGGATGACAGGCATAAGTCACCACGCCCAGCTCTATGATTATTTCTAAGCAACACAGATGATAAATAATGGCATAGGAACCTTCAAAATAATTCAGCCTTCCTATATTACTCTTTTTCTTGGAACTTCAATTAACCACAGCCAAAAATCAGCCATGAACTTGAATTTTTGAAAGTCCTTCTCAACGGACAATCACCTGTACTTTATGGAAAAAGGTACGGTTCAAAGAGAAAGGAAAGTAGGACCAGAAAATACATAGTATATCTGTAGGTCTGGTGGTTACTGGGAGTAATGAGTTATATAATGAACAGGAACCAGAACTAAATCTACCATTAAGGAATTCACTGGTTGCACTGCGAAACTTCTTCCAAGTTAACCAAATCTGAGCACTTTTGCAACCAAAAATGTCTATTGTTTCTATGCATCGCTGGGAGATTTGAATTAAGTAGGACTTTAGCTCTGCTGACCTTTTACTTTCCTACACAGGTAACAATGGAGACTACAGATCATTTTCCTAAGCTTTCCCTAATTCCTCTATTCCTTAACAAAACCAATTCCACTTTGGGAACATCTTATAGGCCCAGAATGCTCTCTGACACATCTTCCTCCACTTAGTATGAGTTTTGATTCTGCTTAAGTCACACAGCTGCAGTGGCATGCTGTCTAGAAATAGTTTATGCTGGTATTCAAGCTGAACAAACCCTGATTTCTATTTATGACACTCCCTTCTGACTCTTTGATTCCAATCAATGCACTGAAAATAAAACTCAGACCCTGAATAAAAAAAAAAAACACAGGCTAGATGGGAACAAGGCTTACAATACATAACCTTTACAATACATACATAATGCTAAAGTTGAAAGAGGGAGAAAGTTTAATGTCCCTTCCTCTGCTACCTCTCTTCCTATCTCAGTATTTTTAAATATTGATGAAAACCACAAATCGAACGCCTCCTTATTCAGTTTCTCACAGGCTGTTACTAACAATGGGGCAAGGTTATACACTAGTATCAGAAGAAAAAGAATGCTCCACAAACCATAGGAAACATGTTTGTGGTTTTTGCTGTAACTGATGAAAATACATAGTATTTTGGCCCTAAAAACAAACTAGGCACAATTAGAAAAGAGGGCTTTCCAGATGTGATGGTGAAGAGATGCAGATGGGATGCAGGCAACAATGGCTGAAAATGGACTTTGGCTACTATAATGGTTAGCCAGTTTTACTACTGCTGCTGTCTAGAAGAGGCAAAAGTCTTACATTTTGCAAAGATACTACTAATGGTTTCAAAGGAATGGAATTCTTACCTTGCTCCCAAACATGTATTCCCTTTCCCTCATAGTCAAGACAGATTTACCACATTACTTCCTTCCTTAGGGAGCTCTAAATTTCAACTGAACCAGAAGAAAACATCAGTTGAGAACTCACAAAGGTTCACGTATGAGTTCCTCCACTTGAGAGAAGACAACATTTCTGTAAACAGCACCAGTCTACTTTTTATAATTAAAGTACGACGCATGGGAATCACTTGTGACTCCTCTCTCTTCCTTTTCTTTCTAGTTTATTTCATAGACTGATATGGTTTGGATATTTGTGCCCTCTCAATTTCATGTGGAAATGTGATCCCCCAATGTTGGAAGTAGGGTCCAGGGGCAGGCGCTGATCATGGGGGTAGGCTCCTCATGAATGGCATTGTGCCATTCCTATGGTAATGGGCTCTTGCTCTATTAGTTCACATGAGAGCTGGTTGTTTAAAACAGACTGACATCTCTTCCCTTCTTTCTTGCTCTCTGTTTTGCCATGTGACATGCCTATTCCCTCTTTGCCTTTTTGTCATGAGTAAAAGCTTCCTGAGGCCACACCAGAAGCTAAGATGTTGATGCCATTCTTGTATAGTCTACAGAACCACGAGCCAAATAAAGCTCTTTGTTTTATAAATTTACCAAGTCTCAGGTTTTTTTTTTTTTTTTTTTTTTTTTTTTGAGACATAGTCTCATTCTGTCCCCTGGGCTGGAGTGCAGTGGTGTGATCTCAGCTCACTGCAACCTCCACTTTCTGGGTTCAAGCGATTCTCCTGCCTCAGCCTCCCAAGTAGCTGGGATTACAGGCACCCGCCACTACACCCAGCTTATTTTTTGTATTTTCAGTAGAGATGGGTTTTCACCATGTTGGCCAGGCTGGTCTCGAACTCCTGACCTTGTGATTCGCCTGCCTTGGCCTCCCAAAGTGCTGGGATTAGAAGCGTGAGCTACCGTGCCCTGCCAGTCTCAGGTATTTTTTATAGCAATTTAGAGCAACTCTATTTTACTAAAATGGACTAACACAGAGACCATTGTTTATTCCTTCAGAATGTTTTAGTTTCACTTCTTCCTCTGCATTTTCACTGTTGAGATTATAAGCAAAAGTCCCATAACTATGTTACTTGTCTTTAATTTCCCCCTTCCCCAATCCATCCTGTATGTCAGGTTAATTTTTTCATCTGCCATTATCTTAAAAGACATACAATGCCTCTCTATTGTTTACTGGATAAAGCCCAAGCTATCTTTAACACTCTAGTCTCTCCATAATTGTTTCTATCTTGTCTAGCCATCTTTATCACCCAATAATTCCTTACTCCATTATTTTTATACACAGAATTTTAATTTTTAAAGCAATTTTATAAACATTTGTTCATCTGATTTCCACAACAAACCCAAGATGACACAAGTGTGTAATTCCCTTTTAAAGTAAACTTCAAGTATAACGTATGTGTAAAAAGTACACAAATAACTAGCATACAGTTCTATAAATTTTCACAAACACACCATGAAGCACCATATGGATCAATAAATTGAACAGTAGTAGAACCCCAAAAAAGTCCTCCTAAGGTGTTTTTTAGTTACTATCCCTACCAAAAGTAACCTCTTTCCTGACCTCTATCACCAGAGGGTGGTTCTGTCAATTTTTGAACTCTCTAGAAATAGTATCATACAGTATATACTATTCTGTGTCTGGTTTCTTCTACTCAAAGTACGTTTGTGAGATTCATTATGGTGATACATGCAGCAATAGTTTGTTTATTGGCAATTCTCTTCATTGGTGTATCTGCTGGTTTGAGGCTCCAGCAGTTTTGATGTAGGTCAGTTCATTAACTCCAGCCCAGGAAAATTCATGACACACCTCTTGGTTGAGTACTTATTCTCACTGTTGAATAGTGTCCCATTACATAAATATGCTACAATCTAGTTATTTATTCTACCGTTCTTGGTTTAGTTTCCCCCCATGCTTACAAACAGTGTTGCTGTGAATAGTCCTGTACATATTTTAGGGCATTTATGTACATATTTTGAGAGAAACAGCTGGATCATAGAATATGCATATATTCAGCTTGAGTAGATATTGCCTAATAGTTTCCAAAGTGATTGCACCAAATTATACTTCTACCAGCAGCACAGGAGAGTTGTATTCCTAACATTGTCACCAACAGCTGGAATCACAGGCTTTTTCATCTTATCTATTCTAGCTGGTACATAGTGGTGTCTTTCTGTTATTTTAATTTGCATTTCCCTATCAACAAATGAGATTGACTATGATCCCCTGAGAATACTGAGGACAAGAAAGATCAAGTGGTATATCCAGGAACAAAACCCAAGTTTCTTGGCTATAAGTCCACAGCTCTTCCTGCCAACCCACACAAACTCTTCACTCCCAGAAACATAAAGATTCTAATGAAGCTGCCATACATGCTGTATTTCTGCCTTCCTAAAACACAGCTATATACTTTTCATATATTACTTGATTTAATCCTCACAACTCCATAAAATATTATGGTCTCATTTTTATAGATCAGGAAATTAAGACACAAAGAGATTAGGTGGCATATTTAAGATCACACAGTTTAAAATTCAGAGTTGGGACTTGAACCCAAGAGTGTCTAATTCTATAGCCATTAGACTTTCCTTCATGCCATGTTGCTACCACTCACAAAATTAAAGATGCTTTTTAGCTTCCCAGCAAATTCATAGCAGATCAACTCACTACTCACTACTCGTCGACAGTGTGTCTTAAACTTTGTTGGATTTTTTTTTTTTTTTTTTTTTTTTTTTTTTTGAGACGGAGTCTCGCTGTGTCTCCCAGGCTGGAGTGCAGTGGCGTGATCTCGGCTCACTGCAAGCTCCGCCTCCCGGGTTCACGCCATTCTCCCGCCTCAGCCTCCCAAGTAGCTGAGACTACAGGCGCCCGCCACCACGCCCGGCTAGTTTTTTGTATTTTTAGTAGAGACGGGGTTTCACCATGTTAGCCAGGATAGTCTCGATCTCCTGACCTCGTGATCCACCCGCCTCGGCCTCCCAGAGTGCTGGGATTACAGGCTTGAGCCACCGCGCCCGGCACTTTGTTGGATTTGATTCATTAATCCATTCATCCATCCACCACATGGATACTAGGTGTCCACATGTCCCAGGCATTACACTAGGAATACACTGATGAGTGAAAAAGAAGTTGATATGGTTTGGCTCAGTGTCCCCACCCAAATCTCATCTTGAATTGTACTTCCATAATTCCCACTTGTAGGAGGGAGCTGGTGGGAGATAACTGAATCATGGGGACACTTTCCCCCATACTGTTCTCGTGGTAGTGAATCAGTCTAAGGAGATCTGATGGTGGGTTTTTTTTTTTTTTTTTTTTTTTTTGAGATGGAGTCTCGCTCTGTTGCCCAGGCTGGACTGCAGTGGTGTGATCTCAGCTCACTGCAACTCTGCCTCCTGGGTTCAAGCAATTCTCTTGTCTCAGCCTCCCGAGTAGCTGGGACTACAGGTGCCTGCCACCACACCCGCCTAATTTTTGTATTTTTAGTAGAGATGGGGTTTCACCTTGTTGGTCAGGCTGGTCTCGAACTCCTGACCTCAGGTAATCCACCAGCCTTGGCCTCCCAAAGTGCTGGGATTATAGGCGTGAGTCACTGTGTTGGCCAATCTGATGGTTTTCTTGCTGTTGTTGTTTTTGAGACAGAATTTTGCTCTTGTTGCCCAGGCTGGAGCACAATAATGCAATCTCAGCTTACTGCAACCTCTCCCTCCAAGGTTCAAACGATTCTCCTGCCTCAGCCTCCAGAGTAGCTGGGATTACAGGTGTGCATCACCACGCCCGGCTAATTTTGTATTTTCAGTAGAGACAGGGTTTCTCCATGTTGGTCAGGCTGGTCTTGAACCCCCTACCTCAGATGATCTGCCCGCCTCGGCCTCCCAAAGTGCTGGGATTACAGGTGTGAGCCACCATGCCCAGATAATCGGATTGTTTTATAAAGGGTTTCTGCTTTCACTTCTCTCTCATTATCTCTTGCCGCTGCCATGTAAGATGTGCCTTTCACTTTCTGCCATGATTTTGAGGCCTCCCCAGCCATGTGGAACTGTGAGTCCATTAAACCTCTTTTTCTTTCCAGTCTTGGGTATGTCTTTATCAGCAGCATGAAAATGGACTAATACAGAAGTCCTCACTTTTTTTGACATAGAGGAAAATGTCATTAATTAAATAGTCATGCACACAGATGTAAAATCACAACTGTTAAAGGTTATGATGGATTAAGAGTTAGTATCTCTGGGTGTGAAACTTAACATGGTAAGACTGTAGCATCTAATGGGGTCTCTGACTCAGACTAGAGGGTCAAGAAAGGTTTCTCTGAGGAAATGGTGATTGAGTATAAATATCAGTAAGTAAAATTATTTAGATGAAGAAGACTGTTCTAGATTGAAGGAACAATATATGCAAAGAGTCTGAGGTGACAGAAAGCACTGCATGTCTGAAGACACAGAAGAAGGTTGGTGTTAGGAGAGAACAAAGTGGAGCCCCACCGTACAACAGACCAGAGAAGGAGATGCAGCCACATTCTACTGGGCATTGTAGGTGACATAAAGGATTTTGGCTTTTATCCTAGGAGCAAAGGAGGCCACTGAATGGCTTTAAGAAGAGTGACAACATGATTGGGTTAACTTTTTTTTTTTAAATGGAGATGGAGTCTCATTATGTTGTCCAGGCTGGTCTGGAACTCCTGGGATCAAGTGATCTGTGCACCTCAGGCTCCCAAAGTGCAGGGATTACATGCATGAGCCACTGTGCCCAGCCAGGATTTACATTTCCTAAAAACTCACACTAAAATGGGGAGAACTGATTCAGAAGAGAAAGAATGGATATATGAAGATCAGTTAGGACGCTACTAAAGTAGTCTAGGCAATATCTTAACCTGAAAAGGTAAAAGGGGAAATGAAGAGAAATGAATGGATATGAGAGATATTTAGGAGTGCAAAGCTGACAGAACTTAGTCAATGGAGGAAATGAGAAAGGAAGACTTCTGAGATGACTCAGGTATCTGGCGTGTACAATTAGATGAATACAGAATACTGAAAGAAGATCAAATCTGCTGGGAGGAGAGGAGAAATCATAGGTTCAGTTTTGGATGTGTTGCATCTGAGATGCCTTTGAGATATGTAAATGGCAGTCAATGAGGTAGTAGGATATACAGTCAGCCCTCTGTATTCAGAGGTTCTGTATTTGTGGATTCAACCAACAGCAGATTTAAAATATTCAGGAAAAACAAATGAATGGTTGTATCTGTACTTACCATGTACAGGTTTTTTCTTGCCATTATTTCCCTAAACAATACAGTATAACAACTATTTACATAGCATTTACATTGTATTAGGTATTATAAGTAACCTATAAATTATTTAAAGCATATAGGAGGATGTGCATAGGTTATATGCATACCATATCATTTTACATAAGGGACTCAGTATCCTTGAATTTTGGTATCTGAGAGGGGGCCAGTGGGTAGAGTATCCTGGAACCAATCCCTGAGGATACTGAGGGAAGAATGTAGATGACTCTACAGCTCAGAGAATAAGTCTGGATTAGAGATAAAAACTTCTGACAGAATAAACAGTAAGCAATAGATACAGATGAAATAACATGAGGAAAAAAAAGACCACCAAGGACTGGGCCTTGAGGAATTCCAACATCTAATGAATAGAAAGAAATGGATAAATCTGTACAGGAGACTAAGAAAGAATAAATGCTGAGAAAGGAGAAAAACAGGGATAATGTGATGTCACAGAAGTCAAGGGAGGAGAGGGTTATAAGAATAACAAAGTCATTAATAATGCTGATTAGCACTGACAGGTCAAGTAAAATAAAGACTTAAAAGTCTGCTGGATTTAATAATATGAAGATCATTACTGATCCTAATAAGAGCTACTTCAGTGGTGTGATGGGGTAGAAACCACAATGAAGTAGGAGTATAGAATGAGTGGGAGATGCTGCGGTGGTAAAAAAATTCAATACCCATCCTAAAGTTGTTAAGTTTTGTTTAAGAAGCAAAACCTCCGCGCCTGTAATCCAAGCACTTTGGGAGGCCAAAGCGGATGGACTGCCTGAGCGCAACACTGTGAAATCCCGTCTCTACTAAAAAAAAAAAAATTAGCCAGGGGTGGTGGCATGCATCTGCAGGCCCAGCTACTTGGGGGGCTGAGGCAGGAGAACTGCTTGAACCCGGGAGACAGAGGTTGCAATGAGCCGAGATCATGCCACTGCTCTCCAGCCTGGGCGACAGAGCGAGACTCTGTCTTTAAAAAAAAAAAAAAAAAAGAAAAGAAAAAAGAAAAGAAAGCAAGCAAAACTTATTAAGAGAACACAGAACACAGACACAATGCTACAGTTTTGCTAATTCTCTAAATGCAACAAAAATTCAAAAAAAGGAAGGCTCAAAGTAGCTGGGTAACCCAGGAAAGTCTTTATAGAGAAGGAAAGTCTTAAGCAGAGTACTTAAGTGCAAAATTGAGTGACTGAAAGATGCTCAATCGAGGGAAATTAAATGAGAAAAATACATGGTGTGTGTGTTGGAGGTGGAGCTGGAATTGGGATAGGCTGGAGTGATGAAAAAAAGCCAAGAGATATAGTTGTCTGTTTTGTAATAAAGGCTCAATACTGAATTATTTAGGACTAGATAATCTAGGTCCTAATGTCTCCTTTTTGCTGCCAACCTGGGGGCCAATTACACTAGAGGGCTGGTAGAAAAAAGAGAATATAAGAATCATAAATCAATTGTGTTGCTCACTAGTTTTAGATGATTCTGTGTGAAAGGTGAGGATGAGTAAAGTGGCTAAAAGGTAATTTTATATTATTTGTGATTTTTAGGCAGTTGGAAGAAGTGGAAAAGAACACAGACTTTATAAAACCAAATCTGCAGTCTAGGAAAAAAATACGTATTTTAAAAATACAGACTTTAGAGCTAGAGGGAATCAGGTGTGAATACTAACTACTTACTACCTATGTAGCTTTGAAAATGCAATTAATCTCTGCATTCCAGTTTTTCACTTATAAAATGGGGAAACAAGCTTCTTAGCAAAGTTGTTTCTGGATTTAGAGATGAGATGGTAGTGCTTGATTCCTAAGCATCTAGTAAACAGTGGCCAATACAGTTGTATTAATACTATATGAGAAAACAGGAAATACAGTCAAACAGATAACCTTGTATACCTAAGAGAGGGACACTTCTCTTAGGTTTACTGGTGGGCCTTAATCTACATTTTTTGTAAGTATTTATCCACAAGTTAGTGAAAAGCATCAGACAGTAAAGTGTAGTTTTTGGGCCTATTTTGAAATCAATATAATCTGTCTCATAGACTTTTAAAACTAATAATATTATATATGTAACTATTCATTAAGTATTTAGAAAGTTAAAATATATTCTTACTTTATATTATTGCCAACTTTAAACTTTAATTATTTGTTTTTCAGATGGGGGCTCCCTCTGTCGCCCAAGCTAGAGCACAGTAACACCATTATGGCTCACTGAAGCCTCGAGTAATTCTCTCACCTCATCCTCTTGAGTAGATAGGACTACAGGTGAACGCCACTACTCCTGGCTAATTTATTTTTTGTTGAGATAGGGTATTCCTATGTTGACCAAGCTGGTCTTGAATCCCTGGTCTCAGCAATTTTCCCACCTTGGACTACCAAAGTGCTGGGATTACAAACATGAGCCACCACACCAGGTCATGTTATAGCTAATTTTGTAAAAACCAAAAGAATAAAAAAGGCAGGCCAGGTGCAGTGGCTCATGCCTGTAATCCAAGAACTTTGGGAGGCTGAGGCGGGCAGATTACCTGAGGTCAGGAGTTTGAGACCAGCCTGGCCAACACAGTGAAACCCTGTCTCTACTAAAAAGACAAAAATTTGCTGGGTGTGGCGGCACACGACTATAATCCCAGCTACTCAGGAGGCTGAGGCAGGAGAATCACTTGAACCTGGGAGGCGGAGGTTGCAGTGACCCAAGATCGCACCATTGTACTCCAGCCTGGGTGACAAGAGCGAAATTCTATTTCAAAAAAAAAAAAAAGAAAGACAACTATAGTTAAGGGCAAAAAAAGAACACAGGACAAGAAACGGTAAAGACAGGCAAGAAACAGGATAGACAAGACAGGCAGACAGAGAAGAGACAGTCAGACAAGAGCTAAGACAGGGAAAATCTGCCCAGACTGTCTGGATACCTTCATAGCCCTCCCCTTGCTATTTCTATTTGAGAGTCCAAACCAAAGCAGTCTAAGCCTCCTGCTCTGCCAAACCAGCTTTTCCTTTACCTGACTGTGCCACTGCTGTCATCTCTTGCCCAGCATGCCTTCCCTCCTAGGAGTCTCCTAACCAGTACTTAACCACAGACTAACTAGACTTAGTATAGCCATACAGTGTTCTAGGCCACTTCCTCTCAGTCATTAAAAAACAAAACAAAACGAAACAAAACGAAACGAAACAAAGAACTTGCACCTGCTAAACTAAGAAGACCTTGTGACAGAAATGAGGAAGTATGTTTATAGAACACTGGGATCTTTTTTTGGAATAATTTTTAAGAGACGCCTTTGAAAAACTTTATCATTTTAAGAGATAAAAAGAGTGATAGATGACATTTAAGAAAAGATCTCAAAGGCTAAATGAAAAACCCACCCCAAGAGGACTAACCCCAATTTATTTAGTATCTCTTCTTACTGTGTGCTGAGGGCCATCTTCATTATCCCTCATGTAGAAAGGCTTGATTGCTAATGGATAATTAATAATGAAGACAGGTATGTTGCCACAGTGCTTCACCAGGTACTTTTCATGTTCAGTTTGTAGATTAACACCCCACTGTAATGAGAAGAAAGAAATGACCAAAAGAGAAGACAGAGGTGAAATATACAATTAAGCACGTGAAAATAACCTGCATCAATTCCAAGGGCTTCATCTTCCTAAGGCTCCATGTGTGGAGCAAGCTGCTAAGGTTACACAGCTGACTAAACCAGAGAGACCTATTTGTTAACAAGAACACCTACAGGCCTGGAAAGATGAAAGCTGAGGCCAGTAGATAAACACTGCTTTCTGTGTCCCCATTGGTCCCCTACCCTCACCTCCCAGGAGCAGATAATACAGCACCTGCAGGAAAACAAAGTCTGCTTTACAATGGGATAAAAAATTCTGACTTCAGAATCAGTTTTTAATAGTGCCTTATGCTTCTTCCACAGTAACTGTTCCTAAGTCTTGGGAAATTAAATGACAGAAGATAATAATCCTAATATTGAGCCTATCTTTGGCTAAATGACTTCCCTTGGTGACTTTTTTTTTTTGAGACAGAGTCTGGCTGTGTCGCCCAGGCTGGAGTACAGTGGCGCAATCTCGGCTTACTGCAACCTCCGCCTCCCGGGTTCACGTGATTCTCCTGCTTCAGCCTCCCACGTAGCCGGGACTTCAGGCGCCCGCCACCATGCCTGGCTATTTTTTTTTTTTTGTATTTTTAGTAGAGATGGGGTTTCACTATGTTGGCCAGGCTGGTCTTGAACTGCTGACCTTGTGATTTGCCCACCTTGGCCTCCCAAAGTGCTGGGATTACAGGTGTGAGCCACAGTGCCCGGCTGGTGACTTCTTTTTAAATAAAAAGAATCAACTCATGTGTGAGATGCTCTTTGATGAATATTTATTAACTCTGTTCAATATATTTATTAAGCAAATACTAATGTGCCTATTAAATTCCAGGTACCATATGATATACTGGATAAAGTGGTAAGAAAAATAGTTATAATCCCTGACTTCATGAAGCTTCCAGCATAGGAGACAAAGAAATGAAAACTTACACAAGAACTGATTATAAATATAACAAGCACAGGTTACTTTTGTAATATATAAAGACCTAACTTAATTGGGATTGAACTGGTACAAGGAATAGTTTAAACACAAAGGTTAACATTATCTTATTACTACCACTTGTTTGGCAATATCTTCGTTATAGGAAAAAAATAACTCAAATAGGAACAAAGAGTTTTGCCTCCAACACTATACACATGCCCACTGACAGATCATGTGGTCTTCTGGACCTGTATCATTGCCAATAAAATAAAAAAGCTTTAGCTGGGGACGGTGGCTCATGCCTTTAATCCCAGCACTTTGGGAAGCTGAGGAGTGCTTGACACAGACGCTTGAGACTAGCCTAGGCAACATAACCCTGTCTCTACAAAAAATAAAAAAATCAGCCAGGCCTGGTGGCACGCACCTGTAGTCCCATATACTTGGGAGACTGAGTTGGGAGGACTGATGTGAGCCTGGGAAGTGGAATCTGCAGTGAGCCATGTTTGTACCACTGCACTCCAGCCTCAGCAACAGAGAGATCCTGTCTTTCAAAAAATAAATAAATAAATAAATAAATAAATAAATAAATAATAAAGGAGTTCCTTCACAGAAAGACAGAGTTGTACAGTGGTTGTCAGGGGTCTGGGAATGGGGCAAATGAGGGGATACTGATCAAAGTGTACACACTTTCAGTTATAAGACGAACAAGTTCTGGGGATCTAATGTACAGTGTGGGTAGTGACAGATGTGTTAACTAATTTGACTGTAATAATTTATTACACAATGTATACGTGTATCAAATCATCATGCTGTATACCCTGAATATATATAATCTTCTTTTGTTGTTGTTCTTAGAGACAAGGTCTTTCTCTGTCACCTAGGCTGGAGGGCTGCAGTCGATCATGGCTCACTGCAATCTTAAACTCCTAGGCTCAAGCAATCTGCCTACCTCAGCCTCTTAAAGTGTTGGGATTACAGGTGTGAACTATCACACCCGGCCTATACAATCTTTATCAAGTAATTTTTGGGAAAAAAAAAAAAAGAATTCTTGGCTGGGTACTGAGGCATGCTCCTATAGTCCCAGTTACTTGGGAGGCTGAAATGGGGGATCCCTTGGGCCCAGGAGTTCAAGATGAGCTCGGGCAACATAATGAGACCTTCATCTCTTAAATATAAAGTTCTTTAAAAGCAAAACAAAACAAAAACACCCCAGTGTTTTCCAGAGTGGCTCACAAACTAAAAGGCTCTATAAAGTTCAACTGAAAAACACACCTGTTTCTGCAAGCACTAAATCTGGAAAAAAAAAAAAAAAAAAAAAACACCTGTTTAGTTATGTTGCCTAAATTTATTTGATAATATAACTTCCTTCGTTGGTCATCTTTTAATGTCATTCAGAATATACTTTGGAAAACACAGAATTAGTTGACTTCTACAGTAATTTTTTTTTTTTAATTCACTTTTTTTTTTTTTTTTTTTGGGTAGAGACAGGGTCTCACTATATTGCCCAGGCTGGTCTTGAACTTTGGGGCTCAAGCAATCTGCCTGCCTTGGCCTCCCAAAGTGCTAGAATTATAGACATGAGCCCCAACAACTGGCCTCTAAAGTAATAGTCTATGATTATCTTTCTTTTTTAGAATTTTCATCTTCCTAAACATGGGATTCTCCTTTATAACCCCTTAGTCACTGCTATTCCAAATGATACAACTTATTTTTATTCTAAATTAATTCTGTTTTAAGTATCTAAACAAGATTGAGCAAATATCAAATAAAATCTGTAAGTCTGTGTACAAATGAGCAAATACCATATTTTGCTAATAACAGAAATAAGATGATTTTGAAGGATTCTCAATAAAGTAAGCCAAAGACAAGAAGGAAGCATTTTCACACACACATATATATACACACACAAAATACTACCTCTGGGGTGAAGGTGAAGTTCTGGGATGCTTGCTTTAAGATCTCCACTGCTTCAGTATAAGAAATGCTGGAGGAAAACAGGATACAAGCAGAGAAAAGTCAATACAATTGGGCTGCTGTTAACTAGTTCATTTTAAAACCAGAAAAAGCCTACTCCTATATCACACTGTGAGGTCATGAGGGAATACTGAATAATCAGGAATTAAGGCTGATCTAATCCTATAGAAGTCTGATCTGCCTGAAGAGAAGTAACCATTCAATAACCATTCAATAACCTCACTCCTCATCTACTTGCAATATACACAGCGAAGCTAGTCACTTAAGCAAGGAAAGATTATTCTCTGAATCCAAGATATGCCAATGCCCTAATAAAACGTATGAAATACTGAGACTGCAACAGCAAAAGACTTTCTCCTAAAATTCACGATTAATTCATTTATTTATCCAACAGACATATACTTGGCACCTACTAGGCACTACACATAATTCTAGACACTGCAGATAAAAATAAAGCTCAGGGCCGGGTGCGGTGGCTCACGCCTGTAATCCCAGCACTTTGGGAGGCCGAGGCAGGTGGATCACAAAGTCAGGAGATCGAGACCATCCTGGCTAACACGGAGAAACCCCGTCTCTACTAAAAATGCAAAAAAAAAAAATTAGCCGGGCGTGGTGGCAGGCACCTGTAGTCCCAGCTACTAGGGAGGCTGAGGCAGGAGAATGGTGTGAATCCAGGAGGCGGAGCTTGCAGTGAGCCGAGATTGCACCACTGCACTCCAGCCTGGGCAACAGAGCGAGACTCCGTTTCAAAAAAAAAAAAGCTCAGCCTTCATGGAGCCAACGTTCGTGCATGTGTGCGTGTGCGTGTGCGTGTGTGTGTGTGTCTGTGAGAGAAAGAAAGAGCGAGAGATGCAGGTGAGGAAAGAGTAGACAGAGCAAACATCAGGTAGCTATTAGTATAATATCTTATAGTATATTAGTATAGTATAGTATAATATAATAGTGTATTACGAAGATAATCGTAGTATATTAGTATAAATGGGTAGCCATTAGTGCTATGAAGAAAAATAAAGTGGAGTAAGAAGACAGAGGGGGTTTGGGGTGCCATTTCAGATATGATGGTCAAGAAAGGCCTAAGTTTCTGACATCTGAACAGAAGTGTGCATCGAGTAAGGAAATGAACGACAGAAGTCTCTTGGGAGGAGTATTCCAGGCAAAAGGAACAACAAGTACAAGGATCTGAAGTGAGAAACAGTTTGGCTTGTTCATGGAACAAAAAGGGCAGTCAGTGTGACTAGAGCATGCTGAACAAGAGGAATCATGCACAGGAAATTACATAGGAAAGGCAGTCAGAAGTCAGATCACATGGACTCTTTCAGGTCATACTAAGGGCCTGGTAATGTATTCTAAGCATTATAAGACTATTTAGGAAGATACTGATTCTCTCAACGAGACACCCTCATGCCTAAAGTAAGTCAAAGCAAGTGCTTCTTTTAATTTAACTATGTAAATAGGTAACTTATCTACATAGTTAAAAAAAAAATCAAGATGTATAAAAGAATATACATTTCCCTTCCATTGCGGTTCCAGAGACACCTAGTTCCTTTCCTTTCACACAATCACTGCAACCGGTATTGTGAATATCCCTCTAGAGGATTTTATTTATATAGATATGTAAATAATACACAATCTTCCTTTTTTATAGATGTCATACATATCATACACACTCTTTCACACTTAATTGTACAGAGTAATATACCTTGTAGATCTTTCTGTGTGTATATAAAGAAATTCTTCACTTTTTGCATTATATAATATTCCATTTTGTGGATGTATCATAATTAGTTTAACCAGTGACCTGACATTTCACATTCTAATCTTCTGCTATTATAAAACATGCCTATATATACCCATTTAATATTATTACAAATAGTTATTCTACACTAATTTGTCACATGGCAAAAGTGGAATTGTTAGATGAAAATTTGCAATTTTTATATTTTCTGAAAGGTTTTGCCAAAGATATTGCCCCTTTTATATCAATGTATACCCACCAGTAACATGAAAGTGTCTGTTTGCTTGTAAACTATAGGTAAAATACTGCATCAGTATGGCTTTTTTTTTTTTTTTTTTTTTTACAAAAAATCTACAAACTTTCTGAAAGACTTTTGAGCTCAAAAAATAATTTATCCAGCACAAACTTATTCTCTGAAGTAAAAATGAAGTTCATATACATAACAACTAACCAGAAAGAGTTGTACTGTGTCATACAGTACAATAAAGCCCCTAAAGCTATGTTTTGAAAGATAGGTTTTTCCTAAGATGGAAAATCTATTCAAATTAAAATCTAGTATTAATAATAGGTAATTTTTAAGGTAGTAATGGTGGCGCTAGTTGTGTTGGTAGTAGCAGTAACAAGGATTTTAAAATTAGCATTTTACAGAAGGGAAGCAGACGGTTAGAGAGGATCAATAACTTTCCAAAGGTTACTCATGTAAGTAAATAGTAAATCTTGATCTGCTGACTCCAGAGTATACACTTTTAATGGCTAAGATAATGCCTAAAACACTTGGAGTTTCATATGTTCCATCAAAACAAAAGAAAATGGGCTCTGGGTTCTTCATCTGATTCTACCACTTAATCTGATTCTACTACTAGCTATGTAAGTCACTTCAACGTTGTGAAAGCATGTTATTAATTTTTGTAATGTGTTATACAAACATTTAAAAATTATTTGCACTTATAAAATAAGGATATTGAACTATCTTGTATAAAGTTCTTTTCTGCTTAGGCATTCTATCGTTCTATTATATCGATTACTTGGTATGATCTACCAATCACACTGAGAAATATAAGAGCAGTCAAAGTAATAAGCAGTAGATTTTGTACCATTGGTATGTTACTGTTTCATTATTAAGAAATGGCTCTCATGTCTAAATATCTCATTATTCCACGTCTTCCACTCCACACCCCAATACCTTCATTAGGAGCAGAACTTTCAAGTTCAAATTACAGTTCTGACATTTGATATCCTTAATGGCTTCCATCAACTCTCTCCACTAAGTATTTTTCTTGATATATATAGAAAATAGTATCTCTTCTCCTTTCCAGAAACTGTTTCCAAAGTGCTTTGAGGAAAGGAGGAAAAAACATTGCGATAGAGAATGATATGGCATCAAACTGAATTCATATTTCACATTTTTCATTGTTGAATAAAGAAAATTCATTATTCTGAAGCTGTTGGAGTAAAATTGCTAAACTACAAAGATAATTATTGTCATCCTTTGCCTCAAATTCACACAGAAAGATAAATGAAGAGCAAATAAAAAAGGTTAAATACTATTTTCAGAAACACAATAATATAAAGGAAATGTAAAATAAACTGAATACAATTTCTGCATAAAGGCTAAATTCAATTACTACACGAGTTGCTGAAATAGCACATTTTCATATAAAATAATTATAACAGGTAATGAAAAATATACTGAAATCTACTCAAAAGAATACAAGCCACGTGGTATCTATACAGATTCAATAATTAACAGTGCAGTCTACATAAGCATAAAACAAAAGTTTGTCTTTTGTTGTTTTTCTTTTCTCCCTGTTTCCCTGTTTTTTCTCCTTGTTTCCCTGTTTTTTCTTTTCTCTTTACTGTTTTTAGGATTCACTCAACAGTAGATTCAGCTACACCAGTATTTTCAGAAATTTCAGCGTCAATGCCTTAAAAAGCATGAAACAGCAGAGAGGTGATGCCAAGGTGGTACAGAGTGTACCACCACACAACCTATTTCTCAACTTGATACCTCTGATGTTGCTGACTTAATAATCACTGTCATTGGACCAGCACCATCTCATTATGCTTTTTTTTAGTGGCTACCTTGCATATTTTAACACGCATATCTGACTTAACAGTCTAAAGCAGCTGGGTGTGGTGGCCTGCACCAGTTGTCTCAGTTACTCAGGAGGCTGAGGCAGGAGGGATCGCTTGAGCCCAGGAGTTCAAGCCTGCAGTGAGCTATGATCACACCACTGCCCTCCAGCCTGGACGACAGAGCGACGTCCTATCTCTTTTAAAAAAAAAAAAAAAAAAAAAAAAAAAAAGTCTACAGTTCACCAGTTTCTCTCTCTTTCTTCCAAACAACACAAGGACTAACATTTCAACTATGAACATACCTCTCAGTTTTACAAGTTATTGCTGCCCAGTATTTCAGTTCTAAGGTAACAGGTATTTTCTTTCAACTATGTGAAGATACTATTTTGTCAATCTATTGTCATTACTGTCCTTTGAACTTCTTGGGAATCTAATGCTGTTTGTTATGTCTGCTGTTCTTGCTCATGGTAGGTATTTCCCTGTGTATTTGGACTGAGATTATCTTAAGTAGAGTTTGTTTTGGGAATACCATGCCACTTGGGTTGAGGGTACAAACTTCAAGATTGGTTTTATATTAGTTTCTACAGCTACTCCAGTGTTATCACTAACTGAAAATTTTTATTTTAATGCCCTAGCACGAAGATTCTTGAACTACACAGGAAACAAAATTCAAACTCTAGGCTCACTTAAGGGCCAACTGTGGCTGCAAATTCTCAATGGAGGCTATTTCTGTTTTGTCTCTATCCTTAAGCCCAGGCTAAAGCATATACACTTCTACACTTCTCTGTAAATTCTCTACACTGGCTAGCTCAATTTTCTGTTTGCTTATTTTCTAATTGGTCCTTTCATTAAGGGTGTAGTCCTTGGCCAGTTCTAGCTTTGTGTATATGTGTGTGCATTTGCGGGGGTATCTTGATTCTAATTCATTCTGCTATGTCTATTCTCATGTCCTCTCATCGCTGTTAAAACCTCTGGTTTCAAAGAATGGAAAATCGCCCTCCAGCCCTCCAGTTTCCCTACCTACACCCTGAGAATCCTCAGCATCACACCAACTGTGCATATCACTCTGATGTTTGGTTCCTTCTTCATTTCCAGCACCTGGAACTTCTCCTCCTTTCTAGTGAATTCAACAACATATTTAAAAGAATCTTATAATATTTTAAGTATTATTTTTAGAAGTTTTGTAGCAAGGGTGTTTTCAAATTATCTAGTCTGACATATTGCTTTTAACGGTATCGTTATTAAATCCTTTCAACAATATGACAGAGTATTTTTTATAGATGTGGAAACTGAAGTTCAGAAAAGTGAAAGATTCACTATTCATCAAGGTCATAGTTGTAATTAAATTATTCATATAAATATTTAACTGTTCATCTTTTTCTCTAGATTTTAAACTCCATAAAAAAAAAAATAGATGTTTTCATTATTCTCAACAACTAGCAAAGTGCCTAACTCATATTAGGCAGTCAATAAATATTTGTTAAAAAATATTAATTTACTCATTAATGGCTAGTAAATGGTAGGGCCAGGATTACAATCCAGGTTCGCTGAATCATGGTTCACAACCCTCAGTGACTGAAGTAAATAGTGATATGAGCCAATAAGAAACCTGAGGAGAGACTCCAGCCTGAAGAAGAAAACCTTTACAGCCACTGTTACTCAAGTCATTTGTTTGTGCACTCAATTACTCAGTATTTACTGAATGTCTATTAGAGGCACTGTGCTAAGTCCTGGGGGCATAATAGTAAGCAATTTAAACACAGCCTCTGACCTCATAGAGGTAGTAGACACCAAACAAATAATCACACATATACATTTATTTTAAAATGTTTGAATTTTTCATTGACAAATAACTAGTTTATGTATTTACAGGATACGATGTGATTTTGGTATTATACACTGTGGAATGAATATATCAAGGTATTTAACATATCTATCGCCTCGCATGCTTCATTTTTTTTTTTTTGCAGTGAGAAGATTTAAAATCTACTCCTTCAGCAATTTTGAGATATACATTACAATTAATTATGGTCACTTTGTTACGCAGTAAATCCTGAAAACTTACTCCTCTGATCTAAATGAAACTTTGTACCCCTTGGTCAATTTCTTTCCATTCCCTTCAAGAACCCCTCACCTGCCACTGGTAACTACCATTCTACTCACTACTTCTCTAAGTGTAACTTTATTACATTTCACATCAAAGTGAATCATGCAGTACTTGTCTTTCCATGCCTAGCTTCTTTCACTTAGCATTAAGTCTTCCAGGTTGATCCATGTTGTCACAAATAAGATTTCCTTTGAATAGTATTCCACTGTGTATACACACATTTACTTTATCCAGTCATCCACTGATGGACACTTAGGTTGATTCCATATCTTGGCTACTATGAATAGTCCTGCAAAGAACATGTAAGTGCAGATATCTCTTTGACATACTGACTTCAGTTCTGGATACGTACCCAGAGGCAGGACTGCTGAATCATATGGTAAATATGCTTTTAGTTTTTTGAGAAATCTCCCATACTATCCTCCGTAACAGCTCTTCTAATTTACATTCCCACTAACAGTATACAAGGGTTCCCAAGTGCCACATCTTTGCCAACACCTGTTATCATTTGACTTTTTTTTTTTTTTTTTTGATACAAGGTCTTGCTCTGTCTCCCAGGCTGGAGTACAGCAGTGTCTGTGATCACAGCTCACTGCAGCCTCAACCTCCTGGGCTTAAGCAGTCCTCCCACCTTAGCCTCCTGAGTAGCTGGCACTACAGGCACGTGTCACCACACCTGGCTAATTTATTTTATTTTATTTTTTGTAAAGACAAGGTCTCACTATGTTGGCCAGGCTGGTCTTGAATTCCCAGGCTTAAGTGATCCTCCCACCTCAGCCTCCCAAAGTGCTAAGACTACAGGCATGAGCCAACGTGTCTCATTCTACTTTTTGATAACAGCCATCCTAACAGGTGTGAGGGGATATCTCACTGTGGTTTTAATTTGCATTTTATTAATTAGTGATGTTGGACACTTTTTGATAAACCTATTGGCCATTTGTATCTTACACAAATGTAAAACATTTGTGATGTCTGCCTGTCTGAGCAAAGCATAGGGGTGGATGCTGAGGCTAGATGGGGTGGCTGCCCTGCAGGGGCTCAAACCAGATAGACTTTCCTACTGAGTTTCTGCAGCAACCAGCTGGGCTTTGTAAATGGGCTATGCCACTGGCTGGTATCTCTGATCAGGTGCTCCTGCTGGCAGGAACACAGCCATCACCAAGATCCATGTGCTGGTTGCTGTGAGCACTGCCCCACTCCTTTGTTCCTAGTTGACTCCTGGTAGTCCAGACCTTACCCCCAGGGTTCCCTGTGAGACAGGAATGGGCCTCCTAGGAAGCATCAAAGAATGCTGGGGAAACTGGATAGCTGTCTCTTTTTCCACTGTATTAACTGTGTGCCCAGGAGAATCTTCTGTGTGGTGCTGTGCCTACTTAGGGGAGGGAGGATTCAATCAAATTGAGGCCATTGCTCCTACCCTTCTAATGCACTTTTTGTTCTGTGGTCCATCTGGGTGTCTCAACTTCATTCCCAAGTTTTGGGATTTTCACAAAGATGTTCTTGTATGTGACTAGTTGCCAAATGGACTTTCTGTGGTGAAGGCTGGGACCTTCTATTCACCATCTTGCTGATGTTCCTCTCCCCACAAATTTAAATTGCAACTATGACTTGTAGTATGCAGAATGGATTGTGACAATGACAATGATTGAAATGGCACAGCCCAAGAGGACATTTTCCAACCTTAACATTTTACGGAAAAGGACTCGAAAGCACAAGAGTTAAGTGACATGTAAGAGTCGTAAGGATAGTGGGGCAGCTACAACCACTCTGCCCTTCCAGTGCCTTTCCAAATATATGAAAACCTCAGGTTAAAAGTCTGAGCTCTGAAATCAGATGAACATGAGCTTGAATCACCATTTCATCTTTTACTCAACCTCTTTGCAGGGATTCTCAATCTGTAGAATGAGAATAATAACTACTTGGAGTTGTGAAGATAAAATGAGCTACTAATGTATGTAAATTTTATCACTGTCTGGGTAAATATTCAACAAATCGTGAATATTATTTCTGCATTTTGAATCTTTTCATTAGATAGGAGCTGGAAAACTAAGATCCTTCCCTGGTTGTTCGGTCACCAGCAGAGACTCCTTGAGAAGGCCAAATTACTTCTTTCCTCATCTACTTAATGACCACTTTTATCAATATACTCATGCCCAAGACTATCTTATAAAACTCCAGACCCACACTTTCAGTTGCCTATCCAACATCTATGGCTGGATGTCTGAAAAGCATCTCAATCTTAATGTCTGTGTTCCTGATACCACCCCTTCCTCTCAAAGCTCCTGCCCCAGTACTCTCTTAAGGATTTCCCAACTTCAGTTAATGGCAACTTCATTTTTGCAGCTGTAGGAGAAAAAAAAACATTGAAGGTACCCTTAACTCCTCTCTCTCGCCCTCAGTAAATCCTGTTTGTTCTATCTCTAAAATATATTCAGAATAGGAGCTCTTGCCACCATCCTGGTCTGTGATGGTTAATTTTATGTGTCAACTTGGCCGGGCCATGGTGCCCAGATATTTGGTCAAATAGTATTCTGAATGCTTCCACGAAGGTGTTTTTTGGATGAAATTAATGTCTAAATCAATGGACCTTGAAAAAAGCAGATTATATTACCCTTCATAATGTGGGTGGGCTAAATCCAATTAGTTGAAGTTTTTACTAAGACAAAGACTAATCTCCCCCTGAAAAAGAAGGAATTCTGCCAGGAGACTGCCTTTGGACTTGAATGGCAATTCTTTCTGGACTCTCCAGCTTGTCCTACTCCCTTAGATTTTAAACGCAACAAGCCTCTACAATTATGTGAGCCAATTCTTTACAATAAACCTCTCAATCTCTCTCTCTCTCTCCACACACACACCCCGCCCTCAAACTTGGCTGGTCATGTTTCTCTGGAGAACCCTAATACACAGTCTAGATCATCATTAACTCTCACACTGATCACTGTGGTAATCTTTTAGTTTTCTGTTCCTGAATTCCTGTCTTGCTGTAACTTACACCGAGCATGTTTTTTACAGTTGGTTTAGTGCAAGTTTGAATTATAGTTACAATAGTTAATAACTACTAGATTTTTATCTTGCTATGATTTATTAATTTATTGATGAAACACTGATTATCAATTATGAACCAAACATAAGAGCTATAAAAATAATTAGAACATGGATCTTGCCTGGAATCTGGGGAATGTCTATATATATACACTATATATATAGGATCTATATAAGCAGATATAAATTTTAAAAATTATAATATAGTGTGATAAATACAGTGATAAAGAATGAATAAAGTTCAAAGAAAGTATAACATCTACTTACATTAAAAAGTTGTTTTTTAGCATATGTTCTAATCTGTCCTTAATAAAAAGAAGACAAAAAATAAATTTTAAAAATACAATTTTATTCATTATGTATAATTAACACATTAAACAGTAGATGTATTGGGCTTTATCCACAAAACTAATTACCTTTTGGCCAGGAGCTATGAATTTGTGACAGAGTTCAACATCTTCAGGACAATTTGAGAGAACCATCATTGCTGTAGCCTTGAAGAGTTCCTCTATAACCTAAGAGAAATGAAACAGAATCACCTGACACGTAAGCAATTTTACATGAAAAACTCGTTCAGGGATCAATAAGGACTGCACTCCAGGTTTTAGCAACTATAAATCCACTAAGTCTTTTAATCCTTGAATGTACCATGAAAAATTGGTTCAGTTTTCCAGGCATCTCAATTTCCTTGGTGTGTGGCAGGGAGGAAGAAAAAAGGAAATGTTTTAATCTTATGTTGACAGTTTCAATACTGGTAAAGAAATGAGATGTCAAATGAACAGCTATAACTGATCAATGTCTCTCCAAATTTCAACAAACTCACTTGTAGAATCAGGGTAATAACAGCACCTAACTTACAGGATGTTTGAGAGAATTAAATGAGATAAACCATGTGTCACACTTAGCTTAGTACTGGTTCAGAGAAGCACACAACAAACATCAGTTCTTGTCAACAGTAAGAACATTTTGAAAAGTGGTTTATTCACTCATTGATAAATGAAAGTCAACTTTAAAATTACAGAAATGATGATATATCTAAATACAAATATATACATTTTTTGCTTTGCTAATGGCCAAAATAAAAATAACATGAAGCAGCATACAGCAAAAATCAGTATATAAGAACTTATTCTCAAGACCAGCCTGGGCAACATGGCAAAACTCTGTCTCTACAGAAAGAAAGAAGAAAAATTAGCTGGGCATAGTGGTGTGCGCACCTGTAGTCCCAGCTCCTCAGGAGGCTAAGTTGGGAGGATCACTTGAGCCGGCGAGGCTGAGGCTGCAGTGAGCCATGATCATGCCACTGCAACTCCAGGCCAGGTGACATCTCAAAAAACAACAAAAAAAATTATTCTTCCATGGGTGCCCATAGGAGACTCATAATAGAAACTTGTTCTTAGAAGGAAAAAAGTGACTGGAATGGAAAATATTTCTAAAATGTTTTTATTCACAACCAACATTCTTGGTTTTAAATCAATGAGACAGTATTAGGTCTTCTAAATCGTGTATTCACAAAGGTGCACATATGTATAAAGTACAGGCTGCCTTAAAGGCAGGTATCTTCTCTTCCTCTGTTGCATACTAGTAGATCCTCTTGAGAGTGGAAGCATAGTGAAGGCATAATTGTCAATGGAAGTACATTAATATAGTCAGATATAGGAAAACACTTAAATACCAGTGACAACCAGATCTATTTT